>NW_008329365.1:3246092-3284012 GCF_000622305.1 Nannospalax galili
TGGTTTGAAGTAGTGTCCAAGGATATGTGTGTGTGTGTGTGTGTGTGTGTGTGTGTGTGTGCGCATGTATGTTTGGGAAGTTGTCCACCTTCCAATCTTGGGAATGTACATTTTTAAAAATCAAGCCCCCACGTGTTTCTGATGCAAGTGATGTACATACTTCAAACAAATATGGATCCATTTAGTATACCGTTCTTAAGAATCCATTGAACTAGACACTTCACAAAGATTTGTTGTATGTATCTTACCATTTTATCACAATTCAAAAAAAGATGGTAAAAACTGTCTAAATCATGACTGCAACATTTGACTCTCTTGCTCTCCTTCTTCCCTTCCTTCCTTCCTTCTTTTTATTTATTTATTTATTTTTTTTGTCTTTTTGAGACAGGGTCTCCCTGTAGTCCCAGCTGACCTGAATTCACTATATAGACCAGGCTGGCCTTGAATTCACAGAGATCTTCCTGCCTCTTCCTCCCGAGTGCTGCGTTTAAAGGCGTGGTCTACCACACTTTCTTCCTTCTTTTTTTTTTTTTTTTTAAAAAATGATTTATTGAGAATTTCATACAGGATATAAGCATATAAGGTGTTTTGATCAAATCCATGCCCACTCCCTCCCCTCTGACTCCTCCCATATCACTTTTTTCTCATAACTTCATGTATTCTTTCTTCTTCTTTTTGTAAAATGGGGCTTTTTGCTACTCTAACATTCCCCCCTCTGAAGAGGTAGCACTAAAATATTTTTATTTGTATTTACTTTATTTTTTAAATTTTATTTTTTCCTAAAATCTTTTAGGGATTAGATAAGAGCTCCCAAGTACTTTCGACATTTTTGGCCTTTGGAATGGAGTTTGTTGCTAATCGGCCCAAGGACATTTTGACTTTTGGCCAAGAAGCTGGCTACTTTTCTTGGGGTCGTTTTACACCAACTGCCTAGGCAATTCCTACCTCCTGTTTTTATCACACCATCCTCTGAAGAGGTTCCCCAGCTTGCAGATTGGGAATCGGGACGCAGGCTACTCTGGCTTCTTCCATGATGAACAGGGATGCAGGGTGACGCAATTGGGGTACCCCTTCAGTGAGTCTATCTAAAAGACTCCCAAATTGCATAACTCTTATGGGGGAAAAGAAAGTCCTTGACTGGTGAATAGGAGATGTGAGGAGATGTAAAGGCAAGAGTAGTGAGCATTACAAATTCTAGACTAGAAAAAAAGAACAGGGAAAATTTCAAATGTTCATATGAGAGTCCCTTGGAATTTCTTGATGAGAGCTTCCAAAAGCATCCCTCTATTGGGTTCCACCTCATTTTTCTTTTGTCTGTCATGGCTGGACTTGAGAGTGATGGATTCAGGGTTTGCTTTAGGCGTTTGATAGAGGTTGGAGTGACTAGAATCAGTATCAGTTCCCTCTCAAAGGCTTCCAGATAGGGGGAGAAAACAAATTTGGCCATCATTTTGGAACAATACCAGATTGCCTCCCTTAGCTACAGGTGGGCACTACAGTACTGCAGATCAAGATTTGAAGTCTTACATGTGAGCAGCACTTTCTGATTCAGAACAAAATAATCAATGAGAAATACTTGTATAAATAACTTTCTGTATAGACTCAAGCTTAATGTCTGGGAAGTGTAATCCCTTGACTCTTAAAGAAATATACTGATGAATTTACTCGTTGGCTATACTTTCCTTTTGGATGTTTAAGACCACACAGTTGGCCCAAATAAATCAATTTATTTTTACACTTAAGGTCGTTTGAGGATCTGTTCCTCTGGGGTCACAGGGGCTTGAGGAGCCCCTGGCTCCTTTCTTTTACCAGTTCCATCTATGTGAAGATAAGTCAAAGGTCCTGCCTGCCTGTGGCTGGTTTCACTTGGAAGCCTGGAGGAAATGTTTCCTCTGAGTTGACCCTCCTCTTTGTAGACTGGACACTGGTTCAAGTCCATCTGGTAGGGTCTCCATGGACTCCCTGAACAAGAGGACAGGTGACTCACCACAGTTACAGGACATTTTGAGAGATGTTCCATAGTCCCCTGGAACTTAGTCAACCTTGGAGGGCAAGGGGCAAAAACTGTCCTTTAAGTCCCTCTGACCAGATTAGTATAGGACTCAAAAAAAAAAAAGACCCCAAATATTCTCAGATAAACTTTGACTAGATATATATTTTGTTCCTTAAACTAGTTGACTAAACTATGACCACAGACATTTTAAGATTTTGTGTATATTTTTTTTGTCTCATCCTTTATATATCATAACAAACCTATATAAACATTCATCACTTGCTTAGGCTTTCTCAGTTTTTCTCTTTTTTGGAAAATATCTTCATTCCCATATCCTTTTAACATCTTTTACATTCTCATTTTTTAAAAAATAATTATGAGACATAACTTTAACAAATAAATTTTCCATGTATTGCGAGAATTCTTTTCCTGGGGATACTGAGCAATGCTTACTCCCTTTTAAGGTTCCAGTGTCAAACCAATGTTTTATTAAAGTTTTACTGGGGAACCAATGAATTTTCTGAGTTTACTTACCTAGATAACTGGGGGTTGCTGAAGTGTATGTATGACCTGAAGGTATGCACACTGGAAAGCCTTTACCCAGCATGGGTCGTGCCTTCTCTTCCTAGCCTTCCCCAGATTGTATACTTCAGCCTTCCCCAAATCCAGGAGGCTATGTGTGATTTTTTGGGTTTGGGTATTAAAGTGATGCTGGGTTCATAGAAGGAATTTGGGAGTTCTCCCTCCATTTCTATTGTTTGAATACTTTAAGCAGTATTGGTTGGAGGTCTTCTTAAACATCTGGTAGAATTCTGCTGTAAATCCATCTGGGTTTGGGTTTTTTTTTCATTTGGGAGCCTATTTTGATTTCCTTATATGTTATAGGTCTGTTTAAACAGTTGATCTCTTCTTAGTTTAACTTTGGTGGTTCCCATGATTTTAAATATCCATACATTTCTTTTAGATTTTTGAAATTTAGTACAGTATATGTTTTCAAAATATTCCTTTATAATGATCTGGATCTTTTGGGTGTCTGTTGTGATGTTTCCCCTTTCATCTCTGATTTTGTTGATTTGGATTTGCTCTTTCTTTCTTTTGGTTAACTGGGCTAGGGGTCTATCTTGTTTAGCTTTTCAAAGAACCAGCTCCTAGATTCATTGATTCTTTGTATTATTCTCTTTGTTTCTATTTCATTAATTTCTGCTCTGATTTTTGTTATTTCTTCTCTTGTTCTGGGTTTGGGTTTCATTTGTTCTTGCCTTTCCAATATCTTGAGTTGCAGGGTTAGGTCATTTAATTGGGCTCTTTCTAATTTGTTAATGTAGGCACTTAGAGCTATAAACTTCTCTCTTAGGTCCGCTTTTTTTTTTTTTTTTGGTCTTTTTGAGACAGGGTCTCCCTGTAGCCCCAGCTGTCCTGGAACTCACTATGGAGACCACGCTGGCCTTGGTCACAGAGATCTGCCTGCCTCTGCCTCTCGAGTGCTGGGATTAGAGGCATGTGCCACCACGCCCAGCCCTTTCTTCCTTTTTTCTTTCTTTTTTTCGAGAGTCTGGAGGGTGGGTGTTGAACCTAAGGTCTCATCCACACTAGACAAGAGTCCACCACTGAACTACATTCCCTCTCCTGTCTTATTTTTAGGAACAAGTTGCCTTCGCAGAAGTACTGATGGTTCATCATTAGGAATTAACGCCGACACCTGTCTCCACCTTAGCATTCTGTCTCTAATTTTGAATCCTTCTTTCACATACGCACATCAGTTCTTTTTCAAGACACACCTAGGAGTTCCTGTGTCACTAAAGCTTTCCTAACTGCTCCTTCCATGGACCACTCAGTAGTATGAAGACAGCTCTCCTTTAGGCTGAACCCCACCAGCAGCCCCCCTTTGCCTCCTCATGGGCTCTCACCTGCCTCTACACCCGCCTCCTCAACTGCACCATTTCCGGTTTTAGCATCTGTCACTTTAACATATATATATATATTAAGTGAAAGTGAATTGTTTTTCTTCAAAACATTCCAAAGTTTAAAAAGTGATCGATAGGTGGCAGCAGAGTTCTGTTAAAACCATCTTGCATAGTCCTAGATTTGTTTCTTTAAATTCACATGAACCAGCAGGTGGGGATCTTTGACACAGAAACCTTGCTTAACAATGAAGGTCTGACTGTGGGGATACCCAAGCAGATTTGTATAAATAGCCCCACTGACTACTGTCAGTAAGATTTCACTATTCACAGGTGTCACAAAACTTCTACTCTACCCTGGGGAATCCTTACATTTATTTTATTTTATTTATTTATTATTAATTAATTAATTATTATTTTTGAGACAAGGTCTCCCTGCAGCCCCAGCTAGCCTGGAACTCGAGTAGACCAGGCTAGCCTCATATCTCAGTGATCTTGTCTGCCTCTACCTCCTGAGTGCTGGGATTAAAGGCATGTGCCACCATGCCTCGCTTACTCTGGGAAACTCTTGTCCATGAAGGAAGACAAAAGTTGCAAGTGATGTTGTTTCAGGAAATTCATTCCAAAAGACCATTAAAGATTTATTTGTATGTGTCTGTGTGTATGGGTGCCCTCAAAGGCCAGAAGAGAGCACTGAATCCCTTAGAGGTGGAGTTACAGTTGTTAGCCATCATGTGGGCACTGGGAACCAAATTTGGGTCCTCTGGAAGAAGAGTAAATGCGTTTAACCACTGAACTATCTCTTCAACCCCTCTCAAAAGGCCACCATAATAAGGGGGAATGCAACTCAGTGGTAGAGATGGCTTAGAAACCCTGGCTTTCATCCCAGGCCTCCACCCCCCTCCCCACACGCACACACACACACACACACACACACTCGTGCATGCCAGAAACACTTCTTTATGTTAAAGTGAACAGTTGACAAAGTGAGAAAGCAACTACAAAGTATTTGCAAATCGCATCTCTGTTAAGCACTGTGTGTGTGTGTGTATGTATGCATACATATATACACACACGTATATGTATGTACACTCACACACTCATGTACATGTATGTACACTCACACACTTGAAAATGTTGGATGGGCTATATAACTATGCCCATAAGATTATATCATTTAATGATGTCTTAGAGATTAAAATTTTTTTTTTCTTTTTCTGAAACAAGGTCTCTCTACTTAGCCCTGGCTGGTCTGGAACTCACTATGGAGACCAGGCTGGCCCTTGGATTCACAGAGATCCATCTGCCTCTGCCTCTCAACTGCTGGGATTAAAGAGCTGTGCCACCATGCCCATCTCATGTCTTATACATCTTAGGTTGTATAAACACACTCTATGGTGTTTGCACAAAGATGAACTTGCTTGTCAATGCCTTTCATGGAACGTATTCCCATCATTAAGCAATGAATGGCCCTACAAATGGAACAACTCAGCAAGGACAAAATGAGTAACCCCATTACAAAAACAGGCAAAGGACTTGAGTAGACAATTTTCCAAACTGTGGCAGTACCTTCTTTAAGACAGGGTCTCCCTGTAGTCCCAACTGGCCTAGAACTCACTATGTAGACCAGGTTGACTCCGAACTCAACAGAGATCTGCTTATCTCTGCCTCCCAGGTGTTGGGATTAAAGGCGTGTACCACCATGCCCAAATGCCACATTAATGAGAAAATTGGAGTAGTTTCCCACAGAGAGTGGGTGTGATCTTGTTCCGGGTGTTCTGATTCCTCTGAGAACTGTTCTCTCAGAACCATGTCTCTTCTATTCTTTTCTTCTAACAAGGGGTTCTTCTCATATTTACTGAACAGCATATCAAGCATGGTATGATAAAGGCAACAGTTTTACAAAGGAAGAAGTTGTTTTTCTGACCCTCCTGATGCAGAGCAGCACACAAAGCCACAGACAGATATCATCAACCTATGCTCACGTGTTGCTTTCAACATTTGTGGGGGAGACATTGTTTCTAATGTTGTTGTTTGCAGTGACATTGCTGTTATACACACACACACACACACACACACACACACACACACATATTGTTCTGGGACAGGGGCATAGCTAAGTCACAAATAGGGAACATGGTATAAGATTAAAGCTATGCACTCAGCTTAGGTTGTAAGAGTTAATTACACTGGGATTCAAAATCACTGTAGACTGTCTACATTGTTTTTCCTATGAGTACATAGTTCCTTTTTGAAAAAAAGTTTTTATTGAATTATTGTGTATTTCATACAGAAAATCATCTTTATACCCTTACCCTTTGGCACCCCCCCCCAGCCCCCCCCCCCCCACCACAAGTCATACAAACTGACATTTTTGTTAAGACCTATCATGTCAAGTTAGTGCCCTCAGATGTCCCTCAGTGCAAGTTCATCCACTGAGGTCTAGTCAGTCTATCTAGGGTCCTTCCTTTTAAGAAGATCAGCTCTTCCTCATCCAGCAGTAATCAAGCTGCCAATAATTCTTCGACTAAGGTTGGGGCCTGCTGTTTATTTCCACAGTTTTGTGCTGGATTTTTGTCTGCTTGAGTTTGCATGGGTTTGTGCATGCTGACACCATTGCTGTATTTTCGTATGAGAAGAGTACCAGGAACCTGTAGGACTATTTCTGCATGGTCATACACCTCCTCTCTGTCTCTAAAAATATTGGTGCCTCTGCTTCCGAAATGGTCCCTGAGCCCTAGGTGGGTGGATTTTAATATAGGAGTCCTGTCCAAGAACCCGCACTGCCGACTCTTACTCTCTGCGTTTTGGCCATTTGTGACCTTTTGTGTTTCTGGCCCTGTTGCATGAGGGAGCTTCATTGATGAGAGTTGAAAGATACATTGGTGTTCTCTTCATCCCTTGTTCTATGTTCCGTGAGCCTTAGGTGTAGAGGTTGCATCCTAGATGTGACACTTAGACTTGAGCAATTCACAGACAATCTCTGTGTGTGAGCAGTTGTGGAACTCTTAGGCCTTGAAATTGGGGCTGGATCATTGATTGATGTTGTCCCTTAGCAGCTTGCAAAGTGTTCTCCAAAGCTATGAGAGCTGGCCTTCAGGGAGGTGACTGCCAGGTCAGTTCCAGCTCCAGCGCTCCAAATCCTGTGTCCAAACTATGTCCTGTCTTCAGCAATAGATTCTTAGCATCAAGTTCTGGGCAGCAATCAAGGACTGTGATAGCCTGTGTAATTTTGGGGTCTCTTGGACTCCCCTGGCCAACAACTCAATGGAGGGTTTCTCCTGTCTGGTACTGTTTCTTGTTATGTAGCCTTTAGCTCTATATACAGATTCATGTAGGGACAGTGTATGTGTAATTTTCAGTAGGTTTTTGGGCTAATACAATACTTTTTTTTTTGTGCTAGCCAGGCCCTATTTATCTCTCCTCTTTCTCTCCCTGTGTTATCCTCCCTCCCCACCATCCCCATTTAAAGTATCCCCATTTTCTCTACTTCCTCCCTTGATAATTTCTATCTGCTATGGTCCCACCTCTCTTGAGCTCCTTCTTCCCTTAAATTTCTATAGTCCCTTGTATAACTCTCCTTCTACCTCCCATTTACCCCTTTTTATACATTTCTAAATGTTCTCAAATTATATAATTAATGTGGTTGATAAGGTTATATAAAATTTCAAATTTAAAGGCTTGTTACAGAGTCTTTCCCAGAAAAAAATCATCCCCACTCCAAAGGAGGGGCACAAATGACCAAGAAGCACATGAAAAGATGCCCAACAGTGTTCCTCAGAAGAAAGATGCAAATCCAAACTGCAGCAAAATATCTACTCATTAGGCAGCCACCATCTAAAGAACAGGAAGGAACAAGTGTTGGTGAGAATGTCTGGAAATTTAACTCTTGTGCACAAGTGCTAGGAATATAAAATGGTGTAGCCAGTATTGAGAGCAGTATAGAAGATCCTAAAAAGAAAAAAAAAACTAATACAGGTTATCATATCACTGTGGCTTTTAGGAGGTTAATGCCCAAAGTGTTACATCACTGCTACAGAGATCGTGGGAATGTAATCTGACGACTATCTGGGTTTAGAGGTAGGGCCTTTGGAGAGAGACTAGGTTAGATTAGGTCATTAGTGCAGCGTGCCTGTGTTTGAATCCTGGTGGCTTTGTAGGGACTGGGCAAGAGATGCGCAGATGCTGGCAGTGCTCCCATTATCATGTGGAGCAGTGACGGGAGGCTCCTGTTGGAGCCTGAGAATGTCTACTGGGACTTCACACTTCTACAAGTACCAGGCAAGATAAATCTTTTTCCTTTATAAAGTAGTCTGGCTCAAGTATTTTATTGTAGCAATGGAAAGCTAATGCACATATGGTCCAGCATTCCTAATTTTGTCAATATGTCCAAAAGATTTCAAAGCAGGTCTGGAAGAGACATGTGTGCACTCCTGTTTGTTGGAACATTTTTTCATAACAGACAAGATGGAGAAACAACTCAGATGACTATACCAAGAAATGTGGCATATACACAGACAGCCATGAAAAGGAAGAAGAAATCAGCTACTTAGGAAGCTGAGGCACGAGGATTCCAAGTTCAAGTTCTGCTCTGGCTACAGAATGAGTTCAAAGCCAGCCTGGGCAAATTAAGAAGATCCTTCCTCAAAATAGAAAAGGTAAAAAGAGGGTTGGGACCGTAGCCCAGTGGTAGATGCTGCTTAGCATCTGTGAGGCAGGAGCTTCAATCCCTAGCACTTGAAGGGAAAAAACCAAGGAGGAAGTCCTTTTGCATGCCTTAATGTAGATGAGCACTAAGCACATTATGCTGAGTAAAATAAACCAGTCACAGAAAAACAAAAACTGTGGGATCCTACTCATAAGAACTATCTAAAACAGTGAAAAGGGGACTGGAGAGATGGCTCAGCAATCAAGAGCACTGGCTGCTCTTGCGGACCCAGGTTCAATTCCCAGAACCCACATGGTGGCTAAGAACCATCTGTAATTCCAGTTCCGATGGATCTGATGCCTTCTTCTGGCTTCTGACAGCATTGCATGACATGGGTGCACCTATCCACATGCAGGCAATACAATCATACACATAAAATGAAAAAGTTAAAACAGTGGAGCTGGAGAGATGGCTCAGCGGTTAAGAGCACTGACTGCTCTTGCAGAGGACCTGGGCTCGATTCCCAGCGCCCACACGGTGGCTATGAACCATCCTTAACTCCAGTTCCAGGGGAATCCAAAGCCCTCTTCTGATCTCTACAGCATTGCATGACATGGGTGCATTCACATAATACAGGCAATACACTCATACACATAAAATAAAAATGATAAAAAATTAAAACAATAAAAATATGTCGCATAAACAGAAAATAGAAAGTGTGCTCCTGGGGTGAAGGAAGGAGAACTTAATGCTTAAGGAAATAGAGCTTCTGTTTTGCAAGAGGACATGTTTAGAGACACTATACAACATGGTGAAGGAGCTTAACATTGTTGAGCTGTGTACTTAAAAATGGTAAATTTTTCTGGGTATGGTGGTACGTGCCTGTAATTGCAGCACTTGGGAAGCAGAGACAGGTAGACCTCTGCGAGAGCAAGGCCAGCCTGGTCTACATACTGAGTTTAAACAAAGAGTTTGCATGATCTTGTTCACGCTGTCACCATTACTGTAAGTCCATATGGTGAAATACACAAAAATTCAATTAAAAAATACATATATTGTAAAAAAAATGGGAAAGAAAGGTCTAGGCTTATTTCTAAGGGTAGTAGGGAGCCGCTGAAAGGTTTTAAATGAGCTGTAGAGGCAAAAATTAATCATTCCTGTATACTGTGTTGACCAAAGAGCAGGGCTGAAGGCAGCGTGGCCAGTCAGGATGTTGCTGGCAGTGAAGGGCCAGGGCAGAGGAGATGAAGTGTGTGGGAGGGAGGGAAAAGAGACAGGAAGTCCAGGGTAGGGGCTGGAGAGAAACTGGAAATTGACAGTTTAGCAGCATTTCCTGTGACAGGGAAGCTGTTCTGGAGAAAGAAGTAGCTTTAGGAGCTGTGGCCCTTGTAAAAATAATCCCAGTATCCAGAAGACTTGAGCAATGACTGCTTTTTTTTTTGTCTTTTTGAAGCAGGGTCTCTCTGTGGCCCCAGCTATCCTGGAACTCACTATGTAGACCAGGCTGGCCTTGAACTCACAGATATCTGCCTGCCTCTGCCTCCCAAGTGCTGGGACTACAGGCATGACTGCTTTTTTTTAAAAGCACTGATTTGTTGTAAAGGCTGAAGGGCCACCATGATCCGGGGATCTTGACACTGAGCCAGCTGGAGTGCTGGTCTCTCACCTGGGCAGTCTTTTTAGTAACGTGTTACTTATTAATACTGTGGGTGGGGGAACTGTGAAAGCTTACTGCATCCAGCACCTGGCTGCCAGGGGAGCCTGCGTGCTCCAGTGGGAAGTGGAACTCTCCAGAACGCTGCCAGTAGAAAAAGCTCTCTGCCCACAAGGGAAAGGGGCAGACAGAATTTAAAACTCTAGGGTCATATACACATAAAGACCCAAAGTAGAAAGGGGCTTGGCTGGGAAGAGGAAGAGAGCAAAGTGTGTGTGTGTGTGTGTGTGTGTGTGTGTGTATGTGTGTGAATGTGAATCATATATACTGTGCATATGTGTGGAAAACGCCATGAGATACATTATGTACAGTTAACATATGTTAATTAGAGATTTAAAAAGAAATCCACAGAGCCAGTTTGGCATTGTTTAAGCCCCTCCCATCCCCATCCTCCCTCTTTCCTACTCTCCTTTCCCCCTCATCTCCTCTTTTCTCTTACCCTTCCCTCCCCTTCTCCTCCTTTTTCTTCCTTCCTCTCCACCCTCCTCCCTTTCTTCTTCCCATCCCCTCCCCTTCCCTCCTTTACCCGGTCCTTCCTTCCTTTCCCTTCCCCGTCCCTCCCGTCCTTTCCCCTCCCCTCTCCCCACTTCTCTTTCTTGGTCTCATGGAGACTACTTTTGAATTTTCAACTCCTTCAGTCTTCTAAAGATTCAGCAATGTTTTGTTTGTTTTGTTTTTTCCCCTTTCCTAGTACTACGGTTCAAATCCCCAGCGGTACTCCAAGTGTTTTCTGAACATGGATTCTCTAGTTTCTTTTCAAAATCCTCTGAAATATCTTCTAGACTGGCAAGAGACAGGTGTGGTACCCCTTCCCTGGGAGTGGTGGCCTGTGCGTGTTATTCTAACACTAGGGAGGTAAAGGCAGGATCAGGAATTCAAGGAAAGAAGAGAGACCTTCGATTAATCATCTCCTTTTCTTTCTCTCATCAAGCACACCTTAAAATGCCAAGCAATTGAGCTCTGCAAACAACGCAATGTAGACATTCCATTTTAACTTAACTGCTCATTGCCTTATATAGACGTAAAAAAATCCCAGAGAGTCTACATAGTGAGTTCTAGGCCAGCCCCACTACAGGGATACCCTGTCTCAAAAAGACGTCCCCCCCCAAAAAAAAATCCCAGAGAACCCAAGTTCTCCGTAAACATACAAAATCAGAACATGAGGTGACCAAAGCAAAGGGAACGGAAAGGTCTCCCCATGTCCACTGGGAGAGGAAAGGACTCTTCCTTATACCTGCTCTGGGCTTAACACGCTGATATGTGTTAGATTTTGTGTTCCTGAGACCCACCGTGCTTTGTGTTTGTCTTACCAGTTCGATCGTAAGGTATCAACAGAGTCGCAGTGTTGAGAGTCCTAATGCATTTAGTCCTAATGCATTAGCATTTAGTCAGTGGCATGGGACTGTGTCAGACATGTCTTCTTTCTTCTCTTTCTCTACTTTGTTATCAATTTTATGGCCTTGAATGTATGAACAGCAGTGACAGTATGTCCCTGCCCTGATGGACATTATAAATTTAATCTTAGAAAGGAAAGTTTAAAAAAACAAAATACAACAAGACCAGCTGGGGCTGGAACCATCCCCAGCAGAGAACCCAGGTTTAGTTCCCAGCACCCACATAGTAGCTCATAACCATCTTTAACTCCCTGGCTTCTTCTGGGCTTCTCAGGCACCAGGACTGCATGTGGTACACTTACATACATGCAGTTACACACATAAGATAAAAGTATACAAATCTAGCTGGGCATGGTGGTGCATACCTTTAAACCCAGCACTTGGGAGGCACAGGCAGGTAGATTTCTGTAAGAGCAAGGCCAGTTTGGTCTTATAGTGAGTTCCAGGCCAGCTGGGGCTACAAGGGAGACCCTGTCCTCAAAACAACAACAACAACAACCCCCTCCCCCCCAAAAACCTAAACCAAACCAAATCAAACCAAATCAAACCAAACCAAACCAAACCAAACCAAACCAAACCAAACCAAAGCAAACCAAACCACAACCACCAGGGGCTGGAGAGATGGCTCAGTTAAGAGCACTGGTTGCTCTTGCAGAGGATCAGGGTTAGATTTCCAGCACCCACATGGCAGCTAGCAACCATCTGTAACTCCGTCCATAGGCATTGCACAAATGTGGTGCAGTTACATCCATGCAGGTAAAACTCGTATACACATAAAAATAAAATAAATAAAAACATTAAAAAACCACAACGTTTACATACTGAAGGACATTTGGGGACACAAATTTGACTCCATAGGCCTTAATATATATGATAGAGTACATGAAATATGGGGGAGAAGGTGATAAAATATATTGTATGAAATTCAGAAAATTCAATAAAGAAAGGAAAAACAACCCAACTATAGATGACTGTGCCAGAGGTTTTGTTTTCCCCTCTCTCTCTTACTAGGGATTGAATTCAGGGCTCCACTTGAGCTAGGCAAGCACTTCACCACTGAGCTACATCTCTAGCCTGAATAAGCTCTCTTGAGCTGCCAAATTCACAATACAAACTGCAAGATCTCTAGGAAGAACATGAGTTCAGATGGTTAGAAGCAGCTTCCTGGAGTGTGAAAAATGTGCAGACTCAGGCAAAGTGAAGGGGGTGGCTGGCAGGCCCAGAGCCTGGCTCTGTGCTCTCCTTATTCCCATGTGTCATGAGCACTGGGCAGAGGGCAGGGGTTGGGGACATTCAAGGGCTTCTTGGGAACTAGCTCTACCAGGGAGTGCTCCCACTCAAGGTGAAACAGGCTGAAAAATGGGCCAAGTGAAGCAGCTGGAACATCAAGCCAGGGCCACTGGGACGGCCTTGGTCCCTGTGACTGGAAGTGGGTATCATGGAACCCCAGGCTGCTTGAAGGGAGCAAACATCCCCTCCTGCTAAGTGTAGTCTTCAGGAAGTTTCTGAGAATCTGTGCATAGCTCAGGGCCAGAGGACTATCTGGTGAGAGTTTTCTTTATCAGTACCTTAGGACAGGGTTAGGGATGAGGAGGTATTGATACCCTGTAATTGCCTTTCATCTTTGATCTCTGCTTCCTTGCTCTGGCCTGCTCTGGGCCTGCTCTGGGCCTGCTTTCCAAGGGACCTGGCTGCACCTGGAAGACTCATTCATCTGCTTGCTGCTTAATGCAGTTTCAGATTTTAGGTCTCCTGCATGTATACCATTGTTTCTTTTTAATTCCTTCCTTCCTTCCTTCCTTCCTTCCTTCCTTCCTTCCTTCCCTCCTTTTTTTTTTTTTTTTTTTTCAGTCTTTTTGAGACAGGGTCTCCCTGTAGCTCCAGCTGTCCTGGAACTTGCTATGTAGACCAAGCTGGCCTCAAATTCACGGAGATCCTCCTGCCTCTGCCTCCCAAGTGCTGGGATTAAAGGTGTGTGCCACCATGCCTGGCTTTGTTCATTTTACATGTATGAGTGTTTTGCCTGCATGTATGTAAATGTACCCATGTGCTCAATGCACTCAGAGGCCAGAAGACAGCATCAGATCCCCTGGAACTGGGGTTACTGATGGTTGTTAGCTACCTCGTGGGTGCTGGGAATTGAACCTGGGTCTTCTGTAAGAGCAGCTAGTGCTTTTAACTACTGAGCCATCTCTCTGGCCTCCCAACCACCACTTATTTTTTAAAACACAAAAACTTGTCTTTACTTGACCCAAAATTTCTCATTGTGGAGCATTTATTTTTTATTTAATTTAAAAATTTTAATTTTTTTAATGGTTTTTTGAGACAGGGTCTCCCTGTAGCCCTAGTTGGTCTGGAATTCACTATGTAGACCAAAGTGGTCTTGATCTCACAAAGAGCCATATGCCTCTGCCTCCTGAGTGCTGGGATTAAAGGTGTATGCCACCATGCCATGCTATTTTTTATTTTTATTTTTTCAGTGTATTTTTTAATTGAATTTTTGTGGATTTCATACAATACATTTTAATCATATTTAGATCTCTTGTTTATACCCTTCCCCCCATAGACTGTCCACAGGACTTCACTAATTTTGTCATATGTGTTAAGGCCTATTGAGTCAAGTTTGTGTACCTAGATGTCCCTTGTGTGAGTTCATCCACTGGAGCCTGTTCAGTCTATGTAGTGTCACTCCCTTAAAGAAGATCAACTCTCCCTCACCCAGCAGTGATCAGCTGCCAGTAATTCCTCAGCTAAGGTTGGACCTTTCTGCCTGTTTCCCAGTTCTGTGCTGGTTTATATCTGACTGACTTTGCGTGGGTCTTGTGCATGCTGTCACCTTTGCTGTATATTTTTTATTCTTTGAGACAAGGTCTCCTGTACTCCAGACTAGCCTCGAACTCATTATGATTTTCTTTCCTCTACTTTCCAGTGCTGAGATTATAGACCTTGTATAACCATGCCTGGTGCTAGGGATGGAGCCCAGGCTTTGTACATTTGAGGCAAGCACTCTACCTACTGAACTATATCCCCGACCTTATTCTCCACCTTTCTAAAAATTTCCCATGTGTTTGATCAACTCACAGTGACTGAACAAGGCAGCACCTGGGCTCTGGTCTGTGGGCTGAGCGCAGTTAAGGTAGCAGATGCTCAAGATATCTGGTCCAAAGTCCTTCCTCTACTTTGGATTTTTCTAGTTCTTCTGCAGTTGAAGAATCAGACAGGGGGACCAGGGAAGGCTGCCTTGCTTCTTAACCCCCGGTCCTGTGCCTGTCTATCTGTGTTTCTTTGCTTGTTTCTGTTTGAAGCTCCTTGTCAGGTCCTCTTAGTACTGGTCAGAAGAGTTTCGAGTGAGGGAAGGAAAATTTGTTGGTAAACTGAAAGTTGGACTGGGTCTAGTCTTTAAGCCTCGAATCAGTTTTTGGTGAAAGTGTCTATTAGTGCTGCCCTGGATATTCTCACTAATCGTTGAGCATGTTGCTAGCTGACTGTGTACTGTGTATTGGGGCCAGTGGTTCAGCCTTGCTGTGCCTCAGCTCCCTCACCTTGCAGGTCACTTAAGTCAGAGAGATGGGGTAAAGACATTATTATTATTATTTTCATTATTTTGATTATTTGAGACGGAGCTTGTGCTGGATAGCTTTAGTGTCAACTTGACACACCTGGGCTGAGGGAACCTCAATTTGGGAATTGTCTTCCTTGGACTGGCCTGTGGCCATGTCCGTGGGGCATCTTCTTGATTGTTGAGTGATGTAGGAGGGCCCAGCCTACTGTGGGTGGTTCCACCCCTGGGTAGGTGGGCCTGTATTGCATAAGAAATCAGGTTGAGCAGGGGCCAGGGGAGCAAGTCAGTAAGCAGAGATCCTCCATGGCCTGTGCTCCAGATCCTGCCTCCAGGTTTTTGCCCTGAGTTCCTACCTTGGGTTTCCTGATGAGCTGTGACCAAGGAGATGAAAGACAAATAAACCCTTTCCTCCCCAAGTTGGTAGTGGTCAGAGTATTATGTCACAGCAATGAAGAGACAAACTAGGACAGGGTGTCATGTAGCTTGAGTTGGTTTTGAACTCCTGATTCTCTGTCCCCATCTTCCAAGGGCTGGAATTACACCTCCCGTGAAGACCTCTTTTATCCTATTTCCTTCAGAAGCTTTTTATTTCTTGCCTGTTGAAAGGCTGAAATTCTGTGTCTTTGACTCTCTCTCTTTTTTTAGGCCTTCCATTTACTGGATACCACATGGAACAATGCCTACAGCCTGGGTGATATCACCCAGTGAAATTTTGGAAGAGGATTTCAGTTGGAAATTCATGGATGACTTAATGGAACTAATTAGCAAAGAATCTGGGGGAGAAAATCCATCAGAGAAGCCAAAGAGAAAATAAAATAGGGGAACATCAGGTCCAGTCAGTGAGGACGCAGTTGAGAAGGGAGTGCAGATTACCTCTGAGAGTGACATGTGTCTTGCATTCAGTAGGATTTTCCCATTTCAGTATAGCACTTAGTGTGACTATACGTCATCACTGTTTCCTGGGAGCCAGCCCTGGTGACACTCTTGAAAACTTTGCCTTTGTCCTACTTTCTCTTGTAGGCCTTCGTAGGGTTTAGGAAAGGGCCTTCCAGGCAGCACTACTTAAACCAAAGGACTTATTTAGTGGGAGACCAGGACTGCAAAGAAGAGTTGTGACCAGAAGATTCCATAATCTGATCTCATTCCCCTGGGCTGACTAGTCTTACTGGATCCCAATGCCTCAGGGGATAAACTGGGTCTTGGGCTGATGCTAGTATTTATCTTCTTCGTCTTCTGTCCCAACAAATCTTAACCCATTTCTTTTCAAGCTTCTAGAATTGACTGTGCACCAGGTCTACAGCTAAGGCCTCTGGGAAAAACCAGAGGAGTTGGGCCAACCATCTCTAGGTGCTTATAGTCTAATATTCTTGATTACTCCATTCACTTTTGCAGCAGACTATTTTGAGACCACCATGATGTCCCCCCAGATGAGACTGATAAATAATAGCTCTAGCTGTTTTGTGGCTCCTTAGAAACACAGCAATGGTGAGAGCATGCACAAGTCCTGTGCAAGCTCAAATCAGACAAAATCTCAGTATAGACCTGGGGAAATGGGTAAGAAATTCCAACCCAACCTATGGAACGTTTGGCAGTTGATGACTGCTGGGAAGGGGAAAGTCAGTGTCTTACAGGACTGGGACTCTTGGGGGCCCAGTGGATGGATTCACACTGAAGGACATGGACACTGGGGGACACAAATCATACTCTATAGGCCATATATGTATATATATAGAAAGTTCATTAAATTGGGGGGGATAGAGGGGGGAGGTACTGAGAGAGGAGTGGATCTAAATGCCATCAAGCAATATTGTAAGAAAATTGCAAAAATTCAATTAAAAACAAAACAGGTAGGTTTTGTTACATGCATTATTCCAGGCCAAGGAATGGAATCAGCCCATTTTATCTTGGACCTGTAATTTATTATTCTTTCCTGAAATAACTCTCAAATATCAGACCATCTGTTTTTCCCCCTGCTCATCCACACTCCTTTTTCACATAAAGGAACTGGGTAATCAGTCACTGGAAGCAAAGAGGGAGAATTATACATCCTTTGACCTTATCTGTGTAATTACCATTTTTTTCCCCCCGGCAGAACACAAGTCTGAAGCTCTGTAACTAAGAAAGATCCTAGATCAATTGATTGCACCTTTCTTCAGGGCTAGGTGATGACCTTATGATTTCATATTTCGTAAGCACCTGCTGCCTCAGTGCAACTCTGTGCTCTCAAGTGTGGAGAACAGGAATTTACTTTTTTTTTTGGTCTTTTTGGGACAGGGTCTCCTTGTAGCCCCAGCTGGCATGGAACTCACTATGTAGACCAGGATGGCCTTGAACTCACAGAGATTTGCCTGCCTCTGCCTCCCAAGTGCTGGGATTAAAGGCGGGCGACACCACACCTGGCTAAGAATTTACTTTGGCACCTTGAAAGAATGGACGAACTTCCACAATGATAATACTCCATGGTAGGGAGAATATTGGACTTAGAGTTGAACTTCAGTTCCAATAGGTGCGTTGGCGCATGAGGATGACTGTACACTGACCCTTTATTTGGAATTTACTGAGTACTCAGGACTGATGAATGTAGGGATTATCTTTTTTTGTTTCACAATTTATTTGGAATTAGAAAAAATAAAATAAACCTGATGAAAAGATTCTGTGGATGAAAAACATGGAAAAAATATTAGGCCTCCTTGATACCTCAAGATACAGGTGTCAGCCAGAGGACCACATACATCTCACTTTCCTCCTAATATTTTGTGTTTTTTTTTTGTTTTTTTTTCTTTTTGAGACAGGGGTCACACTATGTATTACTGGCTGTCCTGGAACTTACTATGTGTACCAGGCTGGCCTCTAACTCACAGAAGTATACCTGCCTCTGCCTCCAAAGTGCTAGGATTAAAGGTATGGCCAAGCTCACCTGCCCAGTAATCAAAAACATTTTTTTGTCATTTTCATTTTATGTGTATGAGTGTTTTGCCTGCATGTATGTAAGTGCATCTATGTCATGCAATGCCTGCAGAGGTCAGAAGAGGGTATCAGATCCCCTGGAACTGGAGTTATGGACAGTTGTTAGCTGCCATGTGGGTGCTGGGAATCAAACCTGGGCCTTCTGCAAGAGCAGTCAGTGCTCTTAATCACTGAGCCATCTCTTCAGCCCCCTTCCTACCAATTTTTATTTTTAATGTTTTTTGTTCTTTTTGAGACAGGGTCTCCCTGTAACCCCAGCTGGCTTGGAACTCGCTAAGTAGACTAGGCTGGCCTCCATCTCAGAGATCCACCTGTCAGCCTCTGGAGTCCTGGGATTAAAGGTGTACACCACCATGCCTGGCTTTTATTTTTACTTTTTATAGTGCCTGTGATTGAAGTAGAGTCTTGTGTATGCTAGGCCAAGTGCTCTACCACTGAGCTACAGCCCAAGCTGTAAAATTCAATGCCTGGTCACCTACCACCACAACTTTGAGTTAGGTATTACTGTTCCTATGTTACATGAAGGGAAAATGAGGTACTGAGGTCTGGAAAATCACTGAGATAGTGGTAGGATTACAGCCTAGATAATCATCTTTTTTTGGATGTCATTTTCCTTTAAATTTTAATATTGGGTTGGAGGGATAGCGCAGCTGTTAAAGGCTAAGGCTAACAACCAAAATATTAAATTATTATTATTGGCACTGGAAATTGGGCTCAGGGCTTCATGGGCACTAAGCAGACCCTCTACTGTTGTGTTCCAATCATCTCAAGTGTATTGATCTCTAAGTTTATAATCTCTATGTTGATTTCTATGTTTAAACTCTACAAATCTCTGTGATTTTGTGGCTGGGACTTTAGCATGATAACTTTAAGATATTTGGGGTTTATGCATTTACCACAGAAAGTGAGATTGGATGTCCCCTGGATAACCGTCCTGGTCAGGGCCTCAGACACTTTCTGATTCTCAGTTTTTGTTATTTTTCCTTTTCTTGTTATTTATATTTTTCTATTTGTGGGTTTTTTTTTTTGATGAGGCATTAATTGAGAAAATGATGGCAATATCTGTTTTAAAGGGAGGTATGAATTGATCCATTTTTCTTACGTCTCTAGAACCAATATCAAACCCTGCAGATAGTCAGTGAATTTAGAATAACATCCATCCCACAGGTGTATTGCAAGCTCAAATAAGATAAAGCTTAGGAACTGTCCTGAGACTTGTAAAATAATGTAGAAATACAATAAATTGTTGACATTGCCCTAAAACACTGACCCACTGTGAAGAAACGGGGTGATCTAGTTTTCCCTTTCAATTTTGATTCAAATTCCCTGTAGGAAGCTGGACAGACGCTCTGCCTGCTCTGGCTAATGCCTGTGCTAATTAAAAGGGAAGAGTCCCTCTACTTTGTGCTAGTTCCTCTAGGGTCCAGACACAACCTGGAGAATGTTTAGGCACTACCCAGAGTTTTAGGCACACCATCCCATTGTACTTTTCATTAAATTTTCATGATTAAAAAGATGGGGCTGGAGAGATGGCTCAGTGGTTAAGAGTACTGTTCTGGCAGAGGACCCAGATTCGAATCCTAGCACCCATACGGTGACTAAAAACCGTCCTTAATTCCAGTTCCAGGGGGATCCGATGCCCTCTTCTGTCCTCCATGGGCATTACATGATATGGGTGCACTTAGGTACAGGCAGGCAATATACTCATACATGTAGAATAAAAATAATAAATATGCCGGGTGTGGTGATGCACACTTTTAATCCCAGCACAGGGGCATAGGCAGGCAGATCTCTGTGAGATCAAGGCCAGCCTGGTCTACATAGTGAGTTCCAGGTCAGCTGGGGTTGCAGGGAGACCCTGTCTCAAAAACAAAAACAAAAAAGTAAAAAAAGATAAAAAAGATGTAGGTCAAGTAAAATTTCTCCTAGTGTCATGGAATCTGTTAGTAAGCTTTGACTCCAAATTCTTTACTACAAGAGTTTTACCCTGTTTTACCCACCAATCTTTACTTTTTTGCCTGGGAAAACAATACATTTCAAATTTCTTAGTTTCCTGGAACCTTGTGTTGTACAAGTTTCTTGTTTTGAGGACACCTATTACAGGATCAACTGTTTATTGGCCTCCCACTCTGTGAAGAATTTGGCTGTAGATAGAGAGGAGGAGTTGCTTTTACTTGGTGAGATCATAGTCTGCAAGATGGAAAAGTGCTGAGTGGCATAACTGGCAAAGAATCGTGGCTCCTTCTTCCTATTTCTCCCCTGTGAGTGCTCTGTCAGGCTCTGGGAACCCCTCTCCAGTAGTATGATAGGTGAGGAGGAGGAGACTGGTGGGTTGGTACTTAACACTTAACTAGTCTGGCAGGGATGAGGATATTTTAAAGACACACTTGCATCCCTCCCTTTGGCTAACAGACTATTGAAACTGGGCTCTAAGGAATTGGGAAACTCCCCAGGAATCTTATGCTGGGAGAAAGAAAACACTGGAAGTTGTGTAAGAGGTAATGTGCCCAGGCTGTTATAGAAAGCCCAGACAAGTACTTAGGGGAGGAGGGAGTTTGAGGCTTGAGAAGCAGATTCAGAAACTAGTTAGAAATTTCTCATACTTCTTGAGCATATTTCCTTGATTCCTTGAGTCCTGAGTTCTGGGAGGAACTTGTCTCCCAGAAAACAGATTTCACATTATTCTAATAATTCTTCAGACCACCTTGAAGGAAGAGACTGACACTCAGACAATGATGGGTCAGCAATAGACAGGACCATACCTTAACCAGAACTGCTTAATTATGCGTATCACTTACTTCTATTTAAATTCGCCTTGTTAGGACCCTGGGATGGACTGTGAGGGGTCACTGGATCTCTTTGTCCTGCTTTCCAGTGTGACCATATTGAATGAACCCCATGCCTGCTTTTTACCATTACTTGTTTAATTGGCTTAAGAAGGGCAGGTGGCAGAACCCGGCTTACTGGGGCCTTCAGGGTCCAAGCTCTGACCCTTAGTAACTCCTGTTTTAAAGCTGGCTCAGGGGAGTAAAAGATTAATCGCCGAGGCATGTTCCATAGACACCTGCGGTAACCAGAATGTTGAAACACAATGGGTGTGCAATCTGGGCTTTTTGTGTGCGTGAACCAGAGCAGAGGTGATATTAGCAATCTTCATTCAGTATCAGATGGAGTTATGGGTAAGGGAGGTGGGACAGCAGGAGACTTGAAAATTGTGTAAGAGGTCATGTGACCAGACTGCTACTAGAAAGATCATGGAAGTGCTTAGGGGAGGAGGGACAAGTGAGTCATGTGTTTGGGGACTGAGAGGTAGATTTGGAAACCAGTTGGAGATTTCCTTGTTTACTGTCCATCTTACTTTTTGAGAACCTTGAGCTTATAGATTTGACTAGGCTAGCTAGTCAGTGAGCTCCAAAGATCTGTCTCCATTTTCCAAGCACTTGGAGTTACAGATGTGCACTGCTTACCTACCTACCAGCTTGTTTGTAGGTGTTTGTGATCTGAACTCAGATCCTCATGCTTGCACAGCAAATGCTTTACTGAGCCCATCTCTCCAGCTCCTTTTTGTTTTTTGAGACAGGGTCTCCCTGTAGCCCTAGCTGGCCTGGAACTCACTATGTAGACCAGACTGGCTTGATCTCACAGAGATCTGCCTGCCTCTGCCTTCCAAGTGCAGGTACTAAAGATGTGTGCCACCACGCCTGGCTTTTTTTTTTTTTCCTGCTCTTTCCCTTTGGCATTTTTGGAGATGGGGTGCTGTGGAGCTCAGGATAGCCTTGTGGATTCCTGATCCCCCACTGAGTACTAAGATTACAGGTATGCACCACTACGCCCTGATTGATTTGCTTGTTTAGGGAAGTGTTGTCTTTCAAAAAACAAAACAAAAGCAAAAAAAACAACAAAACAGTACTGTTGGAGGAAATTCCAGTGATCAAGAAAGAAATTTTGTGCACAAAATATTTTGTGGTTTGTGAGTGTGTAGGGATACCCTGAGTGTTTACCAGATCTGTCGGATTTTTTCCTAGACTCCCTTTTCCATCCTTGAATCTCTGCTCAGCCTCACCTGGAGGTTGAGGCGATGTAAAGGAAAGGCTCATTTGTAAGGAAGATGGGGATAGATAGAATTCCTCCACATGCAGCCGGACATGGTAGCACATGCCTTTAATCTCAGCACTTGGGAGGTGGAGGCAGGTGGATCTGAGTGAGTTTGAGGCCAGCCTGGTCTCCGTAGTGAATTCCAGGTCAGGGCCTCAGGGAGACCCTGTCTCAAAAAGATCCACAGTGCAGTTCTGAAAAGACCTTTTAACCATTTTCTGATTTTTCTCAAGATAGGACATGGTAAGGAAAGTTAAAGTTTCTTTCATTCATCATCACAGCTTTGTCCCCGCAACCCCCATCCCAATCCGGCACCAACAACTAGCAACTAGATTGGGTGTGGTGGCTCACGCCTTTAATTCCAGCACTTGGGAGGCAAAGGCAGGTTGTTCTCTGTGAGTTCAAGGCCAGCCTGGTCTATGGAATTACAGCTCAACCAGGGGCTACAAAGTGAGACCCTGTCTCAAAAATCTCCAAAAACCAGATAAGCAAAACCCCCACAAAACCCAAAAAACCAACAACAACAACAACAACACCCCCCCCCAACCCAAATATATCAATGGACTAGTGAACATAATGGAGGGAATATCCTACTCAAACTTTAGAACACAAGATTCTGGTAAGCTGCAGTCTCTGTACAATGTATGAGCTCATTTGAATCAATAATTATGGGCCAGACATCCAGCTAGGTACTGTGTGAGAACACAGTGTGATGTTTGCCTGTCTAGCCTCTGTAGGCATTCAGTAGAGTTGGAGCAGAGACAGGAAGGCATTAATTCCAAACTCTCAGAGTACTTGCCCTTAACCTAAGGTGCAGAATAGAGATGAATATAGAGTGGAAACAGGCCAGGTGTGGTGGGAATGTCTGTAATCCCAGCTTTCAGGAGGCAGAGGCAGGTGGATCTCTGTGAGGCCAGGTTTCTCTACACAGTGAGTTCCAGGACAGCCAGGGCTACATAGTGAGACCCTCCCTCAAAAAATGAGAGTGAGAGAGATAGAGAGAGAGAGTGAGAGAGATAGAGAGAGAGAGAGAGAGAGAGAGAGAGAGAGAGAGATAGAAGCACAGAGAGAAAGAGAATATGACTAAATCATATCTCCTGAACTGAATCTTGCCTGCTCACTTACTAGCTCTGTAACTTTGGGTAAATTACATTCTATATGCCTCAATTTCCTCATCTGCAAATTGAACAGTCACAATAATTTATAGACCTTGATCTCATAGAGATCTGCTTGTCTTTGCCTCCTGAGTGCTGGGAATAAAGGTGTGTGCCACCATGCCTGACCAATTTTAATTCATTCTCGAAGGTGCTTTTCAAGTCGTAGTTAATTACAGGAGCTGCCAATTGTTGATCATTTGCAGTATCACTTACTGGCTTACCTGGATCAGTTCACTTCATTCCCACACCGACCTATAAAAGGATGACTAATCTGTATTTTGCAGGCACAGAATACTGAAGGGCTGAGTAAGTCTGGGGGAAATTCAAGAATTTCACAAGCATGTGGATTTATATCTACGTCATTTGAATCCAGAACTCGAGGCCTCTGCCACTGTCTAGCTACTCAGATACTGCGTTTAACAGTGGCTTCCCACCTCTTCCATGCTAGAATCTAATACAAATAAATAGCTATTGATTTGGTGCCTGTTCTTCATAAAGGCCTGTAACTGACTCTGCAGAAGTGGAACACCACAAAGCCAGTGAGTGTGGTTCTAGCCTTTAGGACTAGAAACTCAGCTTGCTGAGCACGTGCAAGGCCCAGACCCATCCTTAGCACATTAAGGAAGCAAAAGAAGGTTCTAGCTTCTGGTAGTTTATAATTTAGGAATTAAAATGTTTTTTCCTCTATGTTCTCAAATTTTATCCTAGCCTACATGATATGACACTTGAAAATACTTGTTTTTTTTTTAATTACCTTTCAAAGAATGACTTTTTATTATGGCATCAAAAATGTTTTGGGGGGGCTGGAGAGATAGCTCAGTGGTTAAGAGCACTGGCTGCTCTTACAGAGGACCTGGGTTCTATTTCCAGCACCCACTTGGTGGCTAACAACCACCTGTCACTCCAGTTCTAGAAGATCTGAAGCCTTCTTCTGACCTCTGAGAACATTGCACAACATGGATGCAGTACACTCACACATAAAATAAAAATAATAAAATACTAAAGTGTTTTTGCTCTCTCCTCCCCTCCTCCTGTCCCTGCCCACTCCCAGGAGCCTCTTGTCCAATTTCATGTCACATGTGACCTTTGCCCTCTTGCTCCCCTCTTGTGGTCTCTGATATAGTTCCACAGTCTTTTTAAAAAATATTTTATATTATTTTAATTTTATGTGTATGGATATATTGCCCGCATGTATGTAAGTGCACCTGTGTCATGCAATACCTTTGGCAGTCAGAAGAGGGCATCGGATCTCCTAGAATTGGAGTTATGAATAATTGTTAGCTGCCATGTGAGTGCTGGGAATCAAACCCAGGTCCTCTGCAAGAGCAGTCAGTGCTCTTAACCACTGAGCCATCTCTCCAGCCCTAGTTCCACTGTCTTTATCCACGCTCTACCACCCCTTATTTACACACATGCAAACACTAAAGGTCGGGATCTGCATAGGAGAGAGGACATTGCTACTCCTGCAGTTGACCTTCCTTCAGTGCACTGTTAGTTCCTTTGCCTACGGCCTCTTTCTCTCTGTGAACCTAGAGATTCAGTTACTGAACTCAAGTGAATTTGACTCTTAAATCAACTTTTTTCATCTTCTCCATGGAACTTTCTGGGTAATGTCCCTTTATGTTCTCACTCTAAAACATCACTCACTCACAGGGTACCTTTTCATCAATAACACCTAAAAATAACAGCTAATGTTTACTAAAAATGTCACTGTTCTAGACAGTTCATAAGAATACATTATTTTAGTTTTCAGCATAATCCAACAAAGGAAATTTTGTTTTAAAATCTCTATTTCACAGAAGAAAGAACCTGAGATGCTGTGAGGGAGGTAACTTGCCATGACCCTCTAATGACTACTGTTAGGACCAGGGTTTATAGCCACTAGGCTGCTGGACTTCAGAATCCACAGTTTAATAACCTGCTTGCCTGATATATCTCCTGCCCCTGTCACTGTCTTTCCCTACCATTCTGCAAACAAATAAATAGACTTTGGACACTACTGGCACAAAGTTAGATATTTTAGTATTTTATTATAAACTATCTTCATATATGTAAAATATCTTACTCCATGGTTCTAATACTAGGAGGAATTAATTTTTGAAGTCTTTTTGAATGGCCCGAGGTACTTAGTACAAAGAGCTGAGTTACTCAAATGATATCTAAGAAATGCTGGGTAGAAGGAGAGAAGACTGGCTATATCCTTATCTAATCTGCACCCTTATCTAATCTAGGAGCTCAAGTGGCTCAGGCCACAGACTCTTATTCCTTCACAACTTTCCTTTTTCCTAGGTTAGTAATCTGAGTCTTGGTTTCTTCAGAGTGGGGAATGGTTATTGGGGTTTGGAATGAAAGGTAGCCTTACCCTGGGTCAGTTGTCTGGCTGGCTATTCCCATAGGCTTCAGAGCATGGTTCTTTTGGAGAGCTGAGGCTATCAGGGAGGGACAGAGACACTGTATCACCAGGCTAGCACCCTGGCTCCACTCCCTAGAAACTAACCTAACTAGAACAGGGAGATGCAAAAACTTGTGTTTTAATGCTGTAGGAACACCTAACAGTGATGTAAAAAATCAACAGAATGCAATCAAATTAATGTCATACGTTGTCTGGATAGAAGGATATTGGAAGGCTTTTCTTTTCTGATCTGATTGGATCAAACCTATGATAATCTGTTTTAATTCCAATGTTTTTTTTACTTTTCTATTAGTTCTGCATGTGGTGCTGGGGATTGAACTTAGGACCTTGTGTGCTAGGCAGGTACTCTGACACTGAGCTACATCCCTAGCTCCTAGAACTTTTTCTTTAGAAGATCACAGACAAATGAAATCATAAACCAGTGACCCAGAGTCATCTAGGCACTAATTTGTTTGTAAATATAGTTTTATTTTCTCTGTGCCAGACCTTTGTATGGGTATTGGGAAAATCCTGGGGTGGTGGGGAGGGGAGAGGAAAGATTTTGGGGGCTATGGTGAAAAAGTTTCAAAGTAAAATAACTCCTGGGAGTGGTGGCACACACCTGTAATACCAGCACTCGGGAGGCAGAGGCAGGCAGATCTCTGTGAGATTGAGGCTGGCCTGCTCTACAAATCGAGTTCCTACAAAACTGACTGGGGCTACAGGGAGATCCTGTCTCAAAAAGACAAAAACAGAAAGAAAACACCTTTTGAGCCATGAAGAGGGAAGAAGGACCTGTTTTACGTATATGACCCCCACAAATAAGGCTGTGGCCAACAGGTTAAAATTATAGCAAGGTGTATTTGAGTTACTAGAATAAATAATTGTCTAAGGATGAACTGTTTTTCTCAAGGCAATGAGTTCCCTGTTGCCATGGATGCTTCATGAAGGCAAAATTTCTATTTCACAAAAGACATGGGATGTCTGACTGAGCTGGATACATTTTCGGATTCCTTCAAACCGTGAAATCTTACGATTCTATAACATTTGACAGCACATGTAGAAAGCTAAGGAAATCAAAATATCATGTTAATATCATAACAGAGTCATGCTGCCTTTGGACAAAGACCCTATAATGATAACCTTACAAGTTCATTAGTTCTCACCTCAGCAGAGGCCTGGTTCTTCTCTGGGCTCCTTAGGGCAAATCATCCAAGCCTGTTCAGCAGGGAGAAAACATCATGCCTCCACCTCCAAGCCTGAAGGAACTCCCTCCCGCCTAGCGCCTAGCGTAGTGCTCAGCAGACAGCTTGCTCCAGCCCTGAGGCCTACAGGGCATCATGCCTCCACCTCCAAGCCTGAAGGAACTCCCTCCCGCCTAGCGTAGTGCTCAGCAGACAGCTTGCTCCAGCCCTGAGGCCTACAGAAACGGAGGCAAGAATACGGTGCTGTGGCATTTGAAAGGACATCTTAACCAGTGCTCTAAGTTTTGGTGGTCAAGTACTAGTCAGAGCTGGAGGAAGTGGATGGTTGTGCCCTTCTCTACCCTATTACTCCTTAGCTCTTGTGGTGGGCTTCAGGGATTTACATTTGAAAGTCAAAGTTTGTGTTTTTCTGTGGCAGAAACTGTTCTCAGATTGTGCTCAGTGCAGGTGAAATGCCCCCTCCCTCTGCTGCCCCATGGCTGACTGCCCTGCTTGAGTTTTGTTGTTTGTTGATATGATTCACCTGTAAAGTTTTCATGTGCTTCTTTCTGGCTTCCCAAGCTCCTGACCATTGTGTCTGGGTTACGCTTCATTGTACAAGGCTTGCCAAGAAAATTGTTTCCAGAAAGGCAAAATGTTCTTTGTGTGTGTGTGTGTGTGTGTGTGTGTGTGTGTGTGTGTGTGTGTGTGTTCCCTTCATGCAGTGCCGCACTCCACAGGACCAAAGCCAGCACTGAGGAGATAACTGGGCAGGTGGGGAGGAGGGAGACAAGTAATTGAAAGGTTGAGAGCATGGGCTGCCTTTTCAGACTCCAGGTCGGCTTCATTCCTGACAGTGGAACATGATTGCATAGCTTTCCTTCAGTTAACGAATCTCTCTGTCTTACAGTTTCCTGAAACAGAAAAGGGGAGCAATGAGATCACCCTAGGGCCAATGTTAGGTTAAGTAACCTATGGCATGTATCTACGCACTCCATAGATGTTAGGTATTATTATTATCACCATTTTGAGAGGTTTCGATATCAATATGATACTGGTAAGATTGTGGTTTGTGAGGGCCAGAAACCAGCTGTGATGTATAAGAAAACTAAACTGTAATAAAAAACTCATGGAGCTGGTCCCTGCAGCGGGACTCAAGCAAACCAGATGAGCCGCTGCTTTCCAGGCACACAGGTGACTTGAACTGAGTGAGGAGGCTGACTTACATTAGCTGCCCTCTTGTTTCTTCTTTTTAAAGATATTTTTATTTGTAGAAGTGTTTTGATTACTTGTATGTATACTGCTATGTGTGTAGTGGCCTAGAAGAGGGTGACAGAGTCACGTGGGTACTGAGAATCAAATGAACCTAGGTCCTCTGGAAGAAAGCAAATGTTGCTAATGCCTGAGCCACCTCTCCAGCCCCTACTTGGTATTTTTTTCCTGCCTATTTTTCATCTATTGTGTGGGTTAGAGTCAATGTTGCAACCAAGCACCTGTCTCAGCTTGACTCTGGCCCTGGAGGATGGAGAGGGTCCTGCAGGAAGCCAGGCCCAGCAGCCAAAACATAATCCATGTTCCCCACCCCCTGCAGAGAGTGGACATCTAGGTGAATCTGTAATCACTTAACACTCTCAGCTTCTAGGCTCCTCAGAGGGAGAGGGGGGTGAAGGTGCCTACTGCTAGGCTAATGTTGAGAGTCACATGGGCTGGCACATCTATGGAACCATATACTACAATGTCAGGCACTTCTGTTATGCTGTGAGCAGTTCCGCACTGTTCTCAGGGCTATGCCGGGGGGAGGACGCTAGTGTGTGCAGCAGGTTTTCCCTTAGAGTCAAACAGCTGGCAGGGTGACTGTGAGACTTCATCCCTTCTCTGACACAAAGCCTTCTTAAGGGCTCAGGGTCTAGCCTAGAGGACAAACAGCAGTCATGGCCAGGAGGGGTATCTTCTGGAATCTGGTAGAACAGGAATTTCTCCTCTACCCCTCAAAGGATAGGGTAGTGGTGCACCTGATTTCTCAATGGACCTTATCAAATTTTCCTCCTAGCTTTGCCTGGCGTCTATTGTTTATCAGGCCCTAGTTAATTCTTTTCCTGACTTCTTTCTGGGGCATTCTCTAAGCTGCACTTTTTTTTTTTTTCCTTCCCCTCCAACCACAAAGCCTCCCTTAGGGACAGGGTGGAGGAATGTATAAAAGCCCAGCAGAGCTCTTCCTAGGCGTCTTCCTTCCTTCTACCTGCTGACTTGCTGCCCCACCCTCACAGAGGCATCATGCTCTACAAGGTCCTGATGCTGTCTGCCCTGTGCGCCCTGACGGAGGCTTTCCCCAGTCTACCCATAGGTATGTGCACCTTGAAATCCTTTGGATAAGGTAGGTTAAAGGCATTTTCAGTGTGTGTGTGTGTGTGTGTGTGTGTGTGTGTGTGTGTGTGTGAGAGAGAGAGAGAGAGAGAGAGAGAGAGAGAGAGAGAGAATGATAATGATGAAAATTGTCAGTGGAAATTGGGCACTGCTTCAGGGCCTTGAGCAGTGACTGACCTGTTGTGAGTTTGAACTGACTTCATAAAGATAATAAGCTAGACCGGATACGATCAGGGTGGAAAGGCTGAGATTTTCCTGACATCCTATTCTCACTGAATATCAAAGATATGATTCTGTTTAATTAGAGTAAAGAGCTGCCCCCCCAACTTCACAGTGGGGTATACTTAGTGTCAGAGCATGTGAACAGTCAGCTGGGTCGCAGACTGTGGACATCCATGGGGCTGGGATGGAAACTTGGATCAAGTTGAAGAAGGAAAGAAACAGTGTCCTTAGGAGTCAAGGAGAAGAAGAAACTTCCAATCCCAAAGCTTTCTCATCTAGGTCCTCCAGAACTCAGGCTGATTTCTCCGGCGAGCTGATCATTCGAGTATGTGAAAATGACCCCTTTCCCTTGCTGCCCCTGTAGGCCCTTCCTCAGATAGCTCTCTGTTTCTGAGCTTCTGGCTGGGCTTCCTCACTGTACATGAGTGTTTGATGAAGGACATGAGGATGGGAGAGAGAGAGAGAGAGGACAAGAGAGAGAACTAAGAGAGAGAGAGAATGAATATTAACATCTTTTGGCTCCTGGACTGGGTGTCAGTTCCTGCCACAGTGAGACTCCCAAGTCTTTCCTCCACAGCTCTGAGACCTGGTCTAGTGTATAGCAGACTCACATGGTTGTGAAGGTTATGAGGGTAATTGCCCCAGGACAAGAGGGCTTAGTGTTCTCAAGATGTGCTGACAATGGGGTCCTGAACATAGGCTGTTAAATAAAGGAGTGGAGCATTTTAGGGTTGATTACATTCTTTTAAAATATTTTATTTATAGCTGGACATAGTGATACATGCCTTTAATCTTAGCATTCGGGAGGCAGAGACAGGTGGCTCTCTGTGAGATCTAAGCCAGCCTGGTCCCTGTGGCTACAGGGAGACCCTATCTCCAAAAGACCAAAAAAGTTTCTCTATTTATTATTTTTATGTGAATGAGTGTATTTCCTGCATGTATGTAAGTGCACCGGTGTCGTGCAATGCCTGAGGAGGTCAGAAGAGGGTATCAGATCACTTGGAACTGGAGTTAAGATGGTTGTTAGCCACTATGTGGGTGCTGGGAATCGAACCCGGGTCCTCTGTAAGAACAGCCAGTGCTCCTAACCACTGAGCCATCTCTCCAGCCCTACATTCTTGGTTATACATAGGAGCAGCCATTTTTTCCTTCTCCTCTAACACCTGGCAGTTTCTTTGTAGCTTTCAGAACCAGGAAAGGATTATAGAGGTAGGTCTTGAATTTTTCTTCTGTTCCTGTCTGACCAGAATACAGATATAGACACAATACAAAAGCTTGTTCCTGAACTGACCCCTTGTAGGGGACTGGGGTGGGCTCTGAGCACGTGCCCTCCATGTAGTACAGTAGTGAGCCTACTGACTCTAGCTGTTGATAGAAAGGAGACTTTGGTGAGACCACACTGCCAGGTCACTTTATCCTTTCCCTTGAATGGAGGGCTAGCTAAGAACAGGGGGTGAGGGGTGGGGACATGCTCACTAGGAAAAACTTGAGCTATTTTTTTTTCCTGTTTCCTCCAGAGTCCACTACTGACCTGCTAGAATCAACTAGTGGAAACCTACTGGAATCAACTAGTTACCTACTAGATTCAACCAATTATAACCCATCAGACTCAACCAAAGACCTTCTAGAATCAACTAGTGATGGCCTACTGGAATCAACTAGTGATATACTAGACTCAACCAGCGATCAGCTACTAGATACAACTAGTGACCTACTAGTCTCAACCCACAATAGTTTACCAGAATCAACCAGTGACCTGCCAGAATTAACTGGTGAAATAGTAGAATCGACTATTAATCCAGAGATTTCTAATGAGGTGGCATTTACAGCTGGTCCAAAGGTTGACAGGGACAGAGATTCAACCACTGACCTAGAACAGATGACAGACCTAGTGTCAACCACGGATGTGAACCAGGAGAGCACACAGACTTCTGGTAAGTGAGGGTATGGCTGAAGGAGGGCAGGTGTTTCTGGGACCCCATCTTCTGCCTTCCCTAGGGCAAACCTGCTTTCCTCTGGTGTTCTAGATACCACTTTCAGCTAGTGACCACACCTGTATTCTGTTTTGTTTTCCCAGGGTCCTCTGCTGATGTCGAAACAGTCACCATCAGCTTTCTGGAAGAACCCAGTGAGGCCACAGGTAGGAGCACTTGTCTCTAAACATGCAGAAATTCCTCCCTGTGCCTCTTTCCTCTGCCTCACAGTTTAGGATTGTCCTCATACTGGAAAACTTGCTGTTTTGACCTCTGAGGTGGAGTATACTTTTACCAAAAGTTCTTTAAAACTTGAGGAAAAATGTGTACTGTTTCCAGAACATTTTCAGCAGAAGACATCTGTTGACTATAACAGCACTCCAGCCCTGAGGACTGGCACTGGATCTTAGGAACCCACCCCTAAGCAGCTCCAGAGGACCAGCTCCTTGGGTGTCCATAGGGTTGGAGATGTGATTAAGAGAATGGGGCTAGCTAATCATCTCCTTTTCTCTTCCAGATGATCACAATACATTCCAGACAGACAGCTTCATGAGTGAAGATTCTGGTAAGTGTAAATGTCATTTGAATTTAGACTGAACAAAAGAAGAAAGAATTTAAATCTTCATGTCCATTCCCTTCCACAACCCTCTACATTTTAAAATTTCCCTAGCTTCCACTTAGTGAAGAGTTTATAAATGTTCATTTTTTCCCTTCCTCTTAGACAAACCCTAATAGTTTGAGGAATGTGTGAGAATTTTGCCTTTCCTTCAAAAGCAGCTTTCTAAATAATCTGGTTATGTCTTTGAACAATAACCTCATGATGTCATAGCACTGTATGAGGGGCACTGGAGAGCTGCAGGTAGTAACTGCAGGAATCTGGAGGTTGTACTTTTATGGAGGCTGAAGATCTCATTAAAATGGGGTTGGTTCTCTGGCTTTAAAAATGTGAAAGTATTTTCTTCACATACTTCAATTGCACAATGGAGCTGTTTCTCTGTATTGTATCCTAACTTCCTTATCTCTGTGGTTCATTAAACAATAAATGTCTCATGTTTTACAATTCACAGACTATGAGGAGGATTCTCATATTTGATCACAAGAGCAGGAAGCAGCCTCATTGCCCAGACCCGGGTAGTCATTTCTGGAAACATGATCCACCTGCTTCCATTCTGCCTATTAGGGAATAATTTCTGGCTTTTCTTGGTTTTACGAGAAAACCAAGCTTCCATCTTTAGTAGGAAGAGAAAATCAGGAGGTTGCTTTTTAAAAATTATTTTTGAGAACATGGCCTCATTATGAAGCTCTAGCTGGTCTGGAACTTGCTATGTAGAGCAGGCTGGCCTTGAACTCACTGAGATCCACCAGTCTCTCCCTTCTAAGTGCTAAGATTAAAGGCATGCACCACTATGCCTGGCTCTTAAACAGCTTTTTAATTTTTCAGATTTATTTCTAATTATGTGTAAGTGTGTGTGTCTTTGTGTAGGTATATGCACATGAGTCTGGATTCCTACAGAGGTCAGAGGCATTGAATTCCCCTGGAGCTGGAGTTATAGCGGTCGTGAGCAGCTTGACACGGGTGCTAGGAATCCAGTTTTTAACCACTGGGACACTTCTCTAGCTCACGGTGGTTTTCAGTTAATGGACTTCTGCCCTCATTAGTACACTGAAGTAATAGAAAGCCAAGGATCTTTGCTTTTCCCTCTTCTTGGCCTTTGAGTGGTCTGACTGTGGATTTCAGAACAGACTCAAGAAATAATGCTTTGCCACTCTTCCTCTGTTTCACCCCTCTCACCTGGGCATCATGTTCAATCAGCTAAAGATAATGCTGGGGAGAGGAATACAGTAACCACACGTGAAGGCATGCCCAGGTCAAGGCTGCTCTTAGGAACTTGTGATGGTGAGTGAACACCACACCTTTTGCAAAATCCTTCTGGTGGAGCTCACTTACAGTTCACTTCCACTGGAGTTTAGCTCTAGTGGAGTGCTTTGGAGGAGAGGAGAAAGAAGGCTGTTCATACAGGGTAATTGTAGCCCCATACTGACCAAAGCTACTTGAAGCTGTTACAATTAATTACAGCACAATTTCTTTATGTCATAGCAGACCAGATCAGCACCTCCACCGAGAGAATTGAGTTCTCACTGTATCCTTGTAAGTCTCTTCTCTTTTATCCCTGACACCTTTCTACAGAGTTGATATTCTATTCAATGCTGATTTTAACTCCCTGAGAAAGGAAGGATTCCAAACTTAACATGTTCAACGATGAGATCAACGAGAAAATATAATAAAGTTAAAGATAAGCCCTTTCTTATCCCAAGTCTTTTTCCCCATCCAGTGATCTGGATCACCAGGCACACAGGACAGGATAGCAGAGCCCTCTCCCTTGAGTAGCTGTAGACTCTTCCTTTCTTTCTCTTTAGGGTGTGGAATCCAGTCCAACCCATCAATGTTAGCCAAGCCACCATGTTTTCCAATCTATAGAATATACAATTCCATCGAATACCTGAAGGGCCCTGAATCAGGAGTTTCAGTTTTAATACCTCCTCTCTCTTCGATTTTTGTTTTGAATTCTCTAAAGTGGTTTCTTCTTAACAATAGAATAAATATCAGCACAATGTGTAAACTTGAAATGTAAGGCACAAAAAGAGGGAGGGAGGATAAAGAATTATATCTTAAGAAATCAAAGCCCATGCCTAAGTTTCCAGTGCTAAGTAACAAAAGACTGGCCTGATCTTTTCAGTACTAGGCTCTTTTGGTAATGTTTATTTTATTTATTTTTAACTTAGAGAATGAAGCAGTGTTTCCATTAGCTTCGACTATCAGTGCGATATCCCCAACTTTCTGAGAAGACATCAACTTTGGAACAAAGCGCACCACTATCCTCCTGGATATTGTGCAATTATAGAAAACGATGTAAGTGCGGAATCCTTCCGACTGAGGAGAAAGAGGAAGGAAGAAGTCTTGAATGAGGGCTGTGGTATATTGACCATGGTTGGACAGGCATTTCTGAGCTCTGCCTTTACCTTGTGTGGGCTTAATAAATGTTCATTGCAATTGTGTTTTGAGAGTGTTTTTTAATTTCTGAATGGAAAAACTTGCTTAGTTGCATTATTCAACACTCAAAATAATTTCATCCCTCTGCTTTATAAACAGGATCCAGAACATGGCATGCACCATAACAATATATGAAACATATTAATTTTCTTTCTTTTCTTTCTGAATCGAATTTACAAACCTAGAGATTGACTTTAAGTATTTTAAATTGAAGAAAACTCTGATAATTCTTTGATGGAATTGAATTGGCTACTATGTATTTGTAGGTTCCAAAGAGTATAAATGTATGTCTATTTATGTGTGTAAAAACAGACAGCTTCATAATATGGAACATTTGTTTGTTTGGGGTTTTGGTCTTTGAGACAGGGTCTCTCTATAGCTCCAGCTGGCCTTGAACTCACAGAGATTCACCTGCCTCTGCCTCCCAAGTGCTGGGACAAAAGCCGTGCACCACCATGCCTGGCAAAACATATTAATTTTCTAATTGTTGCTATGACATGTAGTATGCACTTAATGCCTAAAAGCAACATGGTTTTGTAGCTCAGAAATCTGAAACCGGAACCCAGCATGGTGGTGCACACCTTGAATCCCAGCACTCAGGGGGCAGAGGCAGGTGGATCTCTGTGAGATGGAGACCAGCCTGGTCTACATGGTGAGTTCCAGGCCAGCTGGGGTTACAGGGAGACCCTGTCTCCAAATGACCAAAAAAAAAAAAAAAGTCTGAAATGGGTCTCACTGGGTTAAATCCATGTGTCAGGGCTGAGTTCTCTTCTGCAGGCTGTAAAGAAGGATCACTTTCTTGTCCACATTCCCAGGTCCTCTTCCATCTTCAGAGCCAGGAATGGCCAGATGAGTCTTACATCCCACATACAGTGCTGTAGAGGCAACTGCCATGAAGTGTGATGACCTGAGTTTGATCCCCAGGACCCACATGGTGAAAGGAGATAAGCGATTTCCTCAAGCTGCCCTCTGGTCTGGGCATGCTCCCCCCCACTCCCCGCCCCGCCCCAAGAAATCAACAAAAATATGATTAAAGTCAACTGACCAACAAATCAGCTTCACCACTGCCGTGATTTAATGTAATCCCTGGTTCTGGGAATTAGAAGGTGCTTATCTTTGGAAAGCCGTCAGTAGACAAGACAGACATTGTTCTCCCTGTTTGTTTCAGTGTAGGAAGACACAGTTCCTAGGCTGTTTTTATGATTACAGTAGAGTTTTACAAAAAGATGCACAGCTTATATGAAATTTCACATATTTGTACTTTGAAACACAAACACATCAGTGTGATGGGGCAGTGAATCATTTAGGTGGTCCATGGATTAGGGAGTGAGGAGGAATAGGTTCCAAGTATGACCACATTACTTACTGTGGTTGACTATGTAGGAACCCAGCTTTCTACTGTAAAATGATCAGTTATACCCGATCAGTTTGAAAGTTCCTTTTTGCCCCTTGATTTACTGCAGCAAAACCATGCCAGTGTTTGGGATAATTAAGTTTCCCAGTTACTAACTCGATACCTTGTTTGTTCATCAAGTGGCTTTTGTGGAACTTGCCTTAAATCCCTTTTTTTTAAAGAATATTTTATTTACAATTTTTTTATTTTATGTGTATGAATGTTATGCCTGCATGTAGGTAAGTGCACCCATGTTGTGCAATGCCCGCAGAGGACAGAAGAGGATGTCAGATCCTCTGGAACTGGAGTTACGGACAGCTATTAGCTGCCATGTGGGTCCTGGGATTTGAACCCAGGTCTTCTGCAAGAACAGTTAGTGTTTTTAACCGCTGAGCCATCTTTATTGAGCTGATGAGATTGTACTAGAAGAGCACACTGGGTTTTATTATCAGGTCCTTGGTCTCAGGATTTGTCTTCTAAATGGAAGGCGTCCCAAGTGCTCTGTGGCTGTCCTTAAGATTGTAAGACATTTCTATTCTGTCAGCTGCTAGTTTCCCTTTCTTCCTCCCATTGGTAATTTCATACAGATTTCAGGGATGGAATTTCGTGGTGGACTATGAAGATGATTTATGGAATGGAGACAGAAAAAGGGCTGGTGGACTGAGGTAGGCACTCAGTATCTATCAAAGATAAAAAATAGATTTCTTTCTATTTGCTATACCCACTAAAAGTGGCTTCTTGAGGAATGATGGTGCCGTGCTGCATCTGCACCCAAACATCTGGTCCTGGTCTGTGTGGCACCTATATGAGGCCCTCTCAGGAAAAGTGTAGCTATGAGGAGTTACGAGGCCCTTGGGACAGCCTTGTGGTCATAATGCCCGAGGAAAAGGTGAGGAAACCTTTCCTACCACTGTACTTGGAAGAACAGCTTCCACTGTCAGCTCACCTGTGCCAGCATGACTGAGCGCAGGGATCTTTTTGTGGTACTGGGGATGGAATCTAGGGCCTCACAGATGCCAGGCAAGTACTCTACCACTGAGCTACATTGCCAGCCTTTTTTTTTTTAAAGAAAAATATTTGTGTTGTTTTTATTTTATGTGTATGAGTATATTACCTGCATGTATACAAGTGCACCTGTGTCATGCAACACCCGTGGATGTCAGAAGAGGGCGTCGGATTCCCTGGAACTGGAGTTAGGGACAGTTGTTAGTCACCAAATGAGTGCTGGGACTAGAACCTGGGTCCTCTGTAAGAGCAGTCAGTGTTCTTAACTGCTGAGCCATCTCTCCAGTACCTCCAGCCTTCTTTTCACTTTTTTTTTTTGGTGTTTTTGAGACAGATTCTCCCTGTAGCTCCAGCTGGCCTGGAACTTGCTATGTAGACCGGGCTTGAACTCACAAGGATCCGCTTGCCTCAGCCTCCCAAGTGCTGGGATTAAAAGCATGAGCCACTTGCCAGGCTCTTTTCACTTTTTATCATGAGATGCTATCTCATAAGTTATCCAGTCTAGCCTTGAACTCACTCTGTGGTCCAAGTAGGCCTTGAATTTGTAATCCTCAGGCCCCAACTTCCTACGTTGCTCATGTATGTGTTTATATGTGTGCACATCCATGTTGAGGCCAGAGAGCAATGCTAAGTGTCTTCATCAGTAGCTTTCCACCTTAAATTTTTGGGACATTTCTCACTGAACCTGGAACTTATCAATTCAGCTAGACTGGCTAGATAGCAAACTACAGTCCTTCTCCACTCTAGTGTTAGGGTTATAGATGCATGCCATCATGCCTGACTTCCCCCACTCCATATATATATAGATAGATTTTTAAAATTATATATAATTATATTATATATAATTATATTATATTATATTATATAATCATATAATTATAATTTATATATGTATTTATATATA
>NW_008329365.1:3284103-3304352 GCF_000622305.1 Nannospalax galili
CTGGTGGGCAGTGATCTATTAATAGAGACCTGTGCAGAAATCACATACTACCCATCTAGCCAGATCTTGATTACACTTTGCCTATTGATGGAATTGTTCCATTTGTAAAATTTTATACATCAAAAAGTATTGAATTTGACCAGGCTGTCCATTAATCATCTCTGAAAAAGTGGCATTTAATTTCAGCTCTGTTTCACAGAAATAAAAACTTACGTGGTAGGTAGTTTCCCAAAATAATTCTCTGCACAATGGTTGAGATGAGAGTGCTTGTTTCTTCCCACCCAGATTCCCACAGTCACATCTGGTAACTTTTGCTACGTACCTGGGAGTTAAGAGACAAAGTAGTCCTAACCACCAACATGGACTCGTGACAGTTTATAGTGCCAGTGAAGACTGCGCCAGCTGTCCTATGTTCAGCCGGCACTGGAGCAGCAGGTCTGTGGTGGTAGCAGGTGCTGTGATTACAATATCCAGGTAACTAAAGGTCCATTTAAGAAATGCCAAATTGAGTTTTGAAAAGGGTACAACTTCATGGCAGCAAAGTGTGCCCATTACCCAGTTGTGGAGACATTAAGACATGATTCAGATCCCCTTATTCAATCCACATAGCCCTGAGGTCATCCTGCAAAGTGCGTGTCAAAAAATACGAAGTTAGGGAGACAGAGTTTGACGTGATGTTATTGGACAAGTTAAACTTGGAAGGTCATATCTATTCTGAGAGAAAAGCATCAAATCTTTTGTGTACATGTTTAGTTTTATTGTAACACAGCAGCTTGTACACTTTTAACATTTAAAATTGAGCATCATCTTCTTTCTACTGAAAACAGAAAAGTTAAAAATAAAATTACAGTAGAGAATGTCAATTCCAAATAGAATCCTGCAGGTTCTGCTGATTCTCCCACTGAGTGGCAGGGCTCAGGGCGCCATGAGGAGAGAAGTTTATCTTAAAAGCGTCATCTTAAACTGCAAGGATTTCAAAAAAAGCACCACAATTAACATGCCAAAGGAGAAGCCATGTTGTCAAAATATCCACTTAACCCACCTAAAGATCTCAAACCTACCTTTTCTGACCTTCTATACCCATTTTTTAAACGCTTTTTTTCTTTTTATTAAACAAGAGCAGACAGGTACATGGTGGTAAATGCTAACTGTCCATATTCACATAGAGCACAGTGTAATCTCTGAGCCAGAAACACAGAGAAAGGAGGAAAAAAGCTAGAATTCTACGCACTACCACACAGGGACCCAGCACGCCCAGCTTACAGAAGAGCCAAGGGAACAGGAGGTTTTTCTTTTTTCCCACAGAACACGGTGGTGGTGGTGGTGTTGATTCCACAGTTTTTGAGATAAGAAAGGACCAAAATGAATTTAGAACAGAGGAGTGGAGATTCTTTTTCCATTGTACTCTGTTCAAGGTTATTTTCCCCAAATATGTTGAGAGCCATCATGTTGAGAAAATAAACTTCAAAAACAGGGTGAGCACAAGAGGGGAGGGGGAGGGAAAAGACTGCAACTTGCTCCCAGGGACTGGAGAAAATTAAAAAATAAAAAGGAAAAATTTAAAAAAAAGGAAGGCTGGGGGCTGGAGAGATGGCTCAGTGGTTAAGAGCACTGACTGCTCTTGCAAAGGACCTAGGTTCGATTCCCAGCACCCACATGGTGGCTACAACCCGTCCTTAACTCCAGTTCCAAGGGAATCCGAAACCCTCTTCTGACCTCCGCGGCATGGCATTGCACGACAGGGGTGCACTCACATACACGCAGACAATACACTTATACACATAAAATTAAAAAAAAAAGGAAGGCTGGAATCCATCAGTTTTCTTTTCTTTCAGTCTTCTCCTTCATCCTCCTGTCCTTCCTCTCCTTCATCATCATCTCCATCTTCACCTTTGTCCTCATCCCCTTCACCAATATCTTCCTAATCCTTCATCATCATCATCATCACCGTCATCATCATCTTCCCCTTCTTCTTCATCATCCATATCTGGAACCAAGTAGTACAGCAGGGGATCTGGCCAGGTGTCGTCCTTGATGACCTCTCCTAATTCATCTGTGCCTGCATCAGAATGCGCAGTGAATCGGCGAAGCAGCTCTCTGGCTCCTCATGCTGCCTCTTCCTGCTGGCTTTATTCTGTGTTCGACTTGAGCATTTCATCAGATCCTTTCCAGATTTCCATTTGATTCTGTGGACTTTGAAGACGGATCACCACCCTCACTCCGATGAAGCTCTTTGGAGAGAGCTTTATTTTCAAAGTAAGGATTTTCATCAAAATAAAAATCTATTCTGTAACCTGATTTTATATCTTCAAATTCTGTTACTTCAACGCTGGTCAAATAATGCAGCACCTCCTTATCCTCCTCCCTAAGCAGTGCAGACACTTGTAGATGGTTGACAAATGCTGCTACCCCCAATTCTGGGATTTTGGCAATCAACTTTGACCTCTTCTGGAAAAAAACGGTCGGCAGATTTGTTGTATTTCTTTGTTCTACTTTCAAAACTTCCTCCCTGGCTTGTTCGTTAAGTTATTTCATTTTGTACTTCATCGGTATGTTTGATTGCTGCTTGTTCTTTTTCTCTGTTTTGCAAGCCAGGGGAGGAGGACAAGTCAGCCAGCTTTGGGGCAGCTGCAGGTCTGGGCTTCTTGGGCTGAGGTAGGGGTACTGATTGCCATTTCCAGGCCATGCCACAAGAAGTCTGCCAGGCACAGCCCTGGTCTGTTGCGGCTGATTGCAGGAAACTCGGAGCAGGAGGCCAGAGGTTTAAGTCGGGCTCCTATACATATAATTTTTTTGATATGAGTGTTGGTGACCTGAACTCAGGCCCACACTTTACTCACTAAACCATCTCTGTAGCCTTGCTCACTTACGTATTTTATAAGTGAAATAACATGACTGGGTTGTAAGCCACCATGTGGGTGCTGGGAATTGAACCTGGTCCTCTGCAAGAGCAGCCAGTGCTCTTAACTGCTGAGCCATCTCTCCAGTCCCTGCTGTTGACTTTTAAGCTTTTTTACATTGTGATCTGATAGAATAATGGAACTATTTCAATTTTTTTGGTTGAGGTTTGTTTTGTGCCCCAATTTGTGGTGTATTTTAGAGAAACTTCCATGGGCTGCTGAGTAGAATGGGTATTCTTGTTCTGGGATGGAATATTCTTTTGATGTCTATTTGATATATGATATCATTTAATTCAGACGGTTCTTTGTTTATCCTTTGTCCAGTTGACCTATTATTACTGAGTTGTGGCTAACCTGGGTCTTGAAGTCCAATAGTTCTGTTTTTATGAAATTGATTGCACAAGAGTTTGGTGCATATATGTTCATGATTTTAATGATTCTTCCTTTGATGAGAATGAGGTGACCAATTTATCTATTAATTGTAATTTGAAGTCTATTTTGTCAGATATGAATCATAACACCTGCCTGTTTCTTTGTGCCACTTACTTGGAAGTTTTTTTTCTTTCTATCCTTTCACCCTAAGGTGATGCCTATCTTTGAAGGTAAGATGGGTTTCTTGTAAGCAATAAAAAGGTGAATTTTGTTCTTAATCCATGCAACTATCCTGTGTCTTTTTCCTGGTGAGTTAAGGCCACTGATACAGTTATTATTGAAAGATATGTATTGGTTACTGTCACTGTATTTGCTATTTCTGTTCTTAGTTCTATTTTTTGTTTCCATAATTATACCTTCATTCGCTTTCTTTCCGCAGTCTCTTGGATATGGTCATTCCTTTCCTCAGTCTTTTGCATTGCTTCAATTGTTTTCTGTAGGGCTGGTTTGTTAAGCATGAATTCTTTCAGCCCATTTGTATCATCAAAGCTTTTTCTTTCCCTTTCAAATGTAATAGTTTTGTTGGTTAAAGTATTCTGACTTGGCATGTAAAATAATTTAGAACTTGGAATATTTTGTTTCAGGCTTTTCTGGCTTTTATAGTTTGCATTGAAAAGTCAGCTGTAATTCTGATGGGTTTTCCTATCTAACTTGTTTTTCTCTAGCAGCTTTCAGTGTCTTCTCTTTGTTCTCTACATTTATTGCTTTTATTGTAATATGTCGCCAGGAGTTTCTGTTCTGTTCCTGTCTAATTGGTGTTCTGTGTACTTCCTGTATCTGTATGGGTGTGTTTTTCCTTAATTTACGGACGTTTTCTTCTATAATCCTGTTAAAGATCTGGTGAATGTCGTGACCCTGAGGTTCTTTTCCTTTTTCTATGCCTGCAATGTGTAGATTTGCTCTTTTCATAGTGTCCCACATTCCTGCATATTCCATTTATGTATCTTTAAAAATTTTGACATCCCAATTCTTCAACTTTATAGTCCAGTCCTGATATTTTGTTGTCTACTTGATTCATTCTGCTGGTGAGTCTTTCTCCTGTTCTTTTTTTTAAATCCAAAATATGTTTATTGGGATGGTTCCTAGCTCATCTTAATTCAAGGTAAGTTTAGTGCTGCTTCCTCCTGAAGGAACATCCTTCTGTAAGCCATGCTTTCCTGCCTGTAGGCTGACAGAGGACAGTGGAACAGTCAACACCCGAGACTACCGTTTGTGCATGGTTGAAGACTGTAGTGATTTTATAGCATCCTGGACATTTCACATCCATGAAGTAGGAACTGGGGCTCTGCACCAGGCGCGTCTTGCGTTTCCTCTCCTCTTCTGGAGAGGGATGAAGGAGATTCTTTGTGAGAGGCATGTTCTTGTAGGGAAGTCGTCACCACCAGAAAGTCTGTTATTTCAAATTGTCTTACTTGGTTTTTCCCTTGGTCTTTTTGAGACAGGGTCTCCCTGTAGCCCCAGGTAGCCTGGAACTCACTCTGTAGACCAGGCTGGTCTTGAACTCATGGAGATCCACCTTCCTCTGCCTCCTGAGTGCTGGGATTAAAGCCATGTGCCACCACACCTGGCAGAGTTTTTCAAGTCCATCTTAATTTCTGCCTGAGTTTTATTCAATATTTCTTTTTTATTCAATATTTCTGTTTCTTTTGTGAATTCAGTTTTCAAAACCTGCATTGGCTTTCATTTCATTCAGCTGCACTTTTATATTTTCTTGAGCTTCTGCCTAGAGTTTATCCCTGTCTTCTTCGAGTTGTTTGTGTGTTCTTTAAAGTTTTTGAATTCTTTGGTCATATTTATGATTCTTTTTTTCCTGTCTTTTTTTCTTAATATTTTGTTTATTATTTTTATTTTATGTGTATGAGTGTGTTGCCTGCATGTATGTGAGTGCACCCATGTCATGCAATGCCGTGGAGGTCAAAAGAGGCCTTCTGATTCCCTTGGAACTGGAGTTAAGGACGGTTCATAGCTGCCACATACAGCTGTGTGACAAAAGGAAAGGAGGGGTTCTGGGAATCGAACCCAGGTCCTCTGTAAGAGCAGTCAGTGCTCTTAACCACTGAACCATCACTCTAGACCCCCCGCCGCCATTTTTTTTGTCTTTTTGAGACAGGATCTCCTTGTAGCCCCAACTGGACCAGAGCTGGCTATGTAGACCAGGCTGGCCTTGAACTTACAAAGATCTGCCTGCCTCTGCCTCCCAAGTGCTGGGATTAAAGGTGTGTGCCACCACCCCCGGCTCTTATGATTCTTTTAAATTCTGTGCCCTAGGGTTTCTCTAGGTAGTTCTCATTGTAGAACACTTTTATAGGACTGGTGCAACTTGGTGGGGACATATTATCTTGCTTTTTCACATATTTTGTGCTCTTGTGTTGCGACCTGGGCATATGCATTTCTTTTGTTGGTTGTGTGTCTGATATGAAATTCTTGCCTTCTTTGTTGAGTTGAATCTTGGTTCTGTTTTTATTCTTGCTATAGCTTGGTTGTCTTAGGACTAGGCATGAATAGTTAGGTGGTCTGTGTTTCAAGTTCTAGCTATTTATTTATTTATTTATTTATTTATTTATTTATTTATTTATTTATTTATCTCTGTAGCCCCAGCTGGCCTGGAACTCACTTTGTACAGCAGGCTGGACTTGAACTCACAGAGCTCTGCCTGCCTCTGCCTCCCAAGTGCTGGGACTACAGGCATGCGCCACCATGCCTGGCTTTGATTTTTTTTATTGAATGTACCAGACCAGCTAGCAGGGCGAAGGATCCCAGGCCCATGGTGGGCTGATGGGGACAAGGTGGGCCAGTTCTAACTCGATAAGCAGAGTAGATGTGAGCCCCAATGCTGTGTGAGTGGGGATGGCTCTAAAGCAGGGGTAGAGTGACCTGGTGGGTAGGATCTGACTCACTCAGGAGACTGAGACTAGTCAGGTGTGCTCTTGCATTGGCAGTGGGCCCCAGGCTAAAGTTCTTCCTGGCAACTGAGTCATGGACTTTACTTCCCACCTCCAGAGCGCTCTTTAACTTCCCGAATTGTCTTGGTCATTTCATTCAGTTGTATATTTGTATTTTCCAGAGTTTCAGTCGGGAGTTTATTCCTGGGCTCTTTGTTTCTTGAGTTGTTTGTGTGTTCATTAAATCCTGAATTCTTTTTATCATGTTTATGATTGTTCTTTCAAGTTTGTGTCCTGTGGTTCCCCTGGGTAATCCTCACTGTAGAACACTGCTGGGATTTGGTGGGAACGTATTATCATGTTTTTTCATATTATTTGTGTTTCTGCATGATCACCTAGGTATACAGGTCTTTCTCTTTTTCTTCTTTTGGTTGGGTCTGATATGAAACTCTCACTTGTCTTTATGATTAGAAGTTTGGTTCTGTTTTTATTGAAGCTCTAGCTTGCTTGACTTTTGATGATAGTTGCTCTGTGTTTCAGGTTTCCGTTTTTGATTTTTTTTATTGGAGCTGCAGGGTGATTCCAGTCTGGTCTGGTGTGCCAGGTGGGCAATCACAGCTATAACTGTGAGTGTGGAGATTGTGGAGTGGGGCAGGTACTAATTAGCTCACCAGGGGGGAAAAAGTGTTTCCTGTTTGAGAAGGAAGATGGCAAAGGTATGGGCAGGTTCTAACTAGCTCACAAGAGTGTGCAGGTAGCTATTACCTTCCTAGTCCCAGAGCAAGAAAATCACTTCTAAAAAACACTAGATGATCAAGTGCAACCGACCATGACTAATAATAATCAGATACATACAGATTTGAGATGCATGTGCCAACATCTAAGTGCTATTAGCAAAAACAATGAGTCTTTCTGTAAGAAACAGTATGTTTTTAAAAAAAATGGAGTTCTTTTTTAAAGGTTAAAAACTAATTCAATTTTATGTCTTACAGGGTTTATACTGAGTTCAATATTGTATAACTGTATTAATTCAACTGTGAACCTAAACATTTTATAGCCACTTTTGAAAGAGATATATCTTTGCTCTGGAAATTGTTATTGAGTATGTTAAAGCTGTAATGAAATGCTTCTTCTAAAAAAATTTATAAAAACACTAGATCATGTTTCTTTTAAAGAATTACTATGAAGTAGATGAAAAATGTTAGAAGTATAGGCAATGTAATGCTTTACAATATTTGAAGGAAATACTATTGGAAAGTATTATAATTAGATTTTGAGAAACAATATTAAAATTTTAATAGTCAAACATTTAACCTTTTATAGTTTCTTTACCATTGTTCTTTCCTAAGACATGCTAAGAAAAATGTGAATGCTTCTTAAGGTGCAACTAAAATTATAATTATTGAAAGCACTGTCATAGTAAAGAATGCGGCTAAGTTACCCATGAACTGTTATTAGTAACATTGTCAGCAGATACATTGTTAAATTGGTATCTAAGGGAGATTACATATGTGTTGAGTGCAGGGAGAAAGGGTCTCCAGTCAACACCCCCAGGTCCCCAAGCAGAATATAGGCTATTTGTCAGGAGTGCTAGGATCCAGGTGGGCTGAGGATAGGTGCTAGTAGTTTGGCGGCACTAAGACCAATACGTACCGTTTGGGGAGCCCTAAAGGGGAATAGAGTAGTATGCCGAGCCCACCAGACCTGGGGATCCTGTCAGCCAATATGTTAGGGTTGTCTGGCAATTGCACCAGCCCCCAAGCCAAGAGGAGCCAGATTAGTCTCCCAGCAAGTGGGAACATGGTGGGGGGGGTGTGGCGCAGACTTATAGGGTCTGGAAGTGTTAGGGGGCTGAAAGATGCAATGTGAACCAGATCCTTCCAATTAGCATGAAATGCCTCCTGGGGTCCCAGGGATGGGCATAGGCCCCGTGGGTCCTTGGTGAATATTAGACTCCACCAGCAGGCTGCCCCTGGCTTGGCCGGAGGCGGAGATCCAACAGCGTAAAGTTGTAAGAGGACTCTGCCAGTGGGCAGGCTCCAGCGAGGGGGTACAGGGATTCGTGCAAGAAATAGGCTGTGGTATGACATCCCAGCCATATGGCTAGATGGTACCAGGGTTGGGACTATATCCCCAGAGAACATAGGCATTGGCCTGCGAAGGTAGCAGAGTCAAGCAGGCGAGTCCCATGAGGACAGTGCGGATACTTACCTCAGTCATACTTACCTGTTGGGCATAAAGCGTCAGTCTTCGCCTCGTCCGTCTTTTTCTTTTGGCTTTTTGAAGGCTGATGGTGAGTTTTTGAAGCTGTTTTTGAAACCGTCAGAGGCGGTGTCGCTTGTTTCGAGACATCCTGGCAGGGTCCATGTTCTGGATAGCAGCAAGAGGGGGTTGCCTGGTCAGGGCAGTCCCCTTAAATTTGGAGCGGCTTCTCAGAGTTGGCCATAACTCTGAGGGAGCCAGAGGATCAGGACCCTCCAGGATATCGGCATCCAGATCCAGGTATAAAGGAACATCACCATCAGTATCTCTTGAACCAGAGTCATAAAACCGGCAAACTAATCTGGCTGGGACAGAGACAGGTGCAGAGCCCTCCCAAGAAAGCACGCTTGTGCGGGTCCCTGTTGAGGTGGGTCCATGCAGTCTAGCAGGAAGTCCACATCCCACGGAGGGCAAGTGTGACGCAGCAGAGACCACTCTGGGAGTGCATCAGAGGGGTGGAACTCTATTTTTCAGCAGGCTGTATATTTGCACATAATCATCCAATAACATGAAAGGGCACCCATTGTGGACCAATGGTAGCAAAGGTCATGCTGATCATGTGCTTACATCCAGCATTGGGGATATGCGCTGATCACAGGCAGCAGTCATGAGGTGGCAGACCAATCAAAGCACAGGGGAAGCATGATGCACTCTCAAGCCATCTGTGGGGAAAGGTGTGGAAGGAGGTGTGGCTATGGGGAGGGATGCCGTGTTGATGGCACAGTTTAAATTCTGATACAGGAAATGGGCCTAAGGTACGGAATGGCCCTGGCAGGGCTAGAATTTGGCCTATACATCCTATCTGCTACCAACTTTTGTATTAACTGCTTTTTTGTTGCTGTGATTAAACACCATGACCAAGACAAATTACAGAAGAAGAGTTTATTTGGTCTTTCAGTTCCAGAGAAAGAGCCCACTATGGCAGGTAAGCATTGATTTCAGGCAGGCAACCTGGCTGGAGTGGGAAACAGAGCTCATGGCTCCAGGACAAATAGCAAGCAGAGAGATCAATTGGAAATGGGGCAAGGCTATCAACTCTCACAGCCTGCCCCCAGTGACACAACCCTAAATTTCCTTTTTGCGAAGTCATTACCTGTTGAGTTGGGTTGGTTTGTAGAAATATGACAGCAACTTCGTTTTGGTCTTCTGCATTCTGTGCTCAGCCTCACTGACTCTCATTTCAAGTCTACACTGGACCACTCATTGCCCCTGCCTGTCTCCCATCAGGGATGCATAGTTCCATTGTTTCTGCTAAATGATACCTTAATGGATTATTGCTAACTGTGCTGGATAGCTTCAGTGTCAACTTGACACACCTGGGTTGAGGGTGCCTCAGTTGAGGAATTGCCTCTATTGGACTGGCCTGTGGCCATGTCTGAGGGGCATCTTCTTGATGAGTGATGTGGGAGGGCCCAGCCCACTGTGGGTGGTGCCACCCCTGGGCAGGTGGGCCTGTGTTGCATAAGAAAGCAGGCTGAGCAGGGGCTAGGGGAGCAAGCCAGTAAGCAGTGTTCCTCCATGGCCTGTGCTCCAGCTCCTGCCTCCAGGTTCCTGCCCTGAGTTCCTACTTTGGGCTCCCTGATGAACTGTGACCTGGGATATGTAAGCTAAATAAACCCTTTCCTCCCCAAGTTGGTAGTGGTCAGAGTATTTTGTCACAGCAATGAAGAACAAACTAAGACACTAACCTTATCTAGACTATTAACACTTTCTCCTAAATTAGTGCATTGTCATGTTTCACAAAATCTATAAGATTAGGAGGGCGCAAGGCTGAGTCTTATAAAGATATCTTAACCTAAGTTCCAAATCCTTTCCTCAACATCTACCACTTGCAATTCTTTTGCACCTCCTCTTAGAAATATTTGCTTTTGTGTATGTGATTTTATATTACATAAAATTCAATTTAAAATGACTGATGTCATACTTCCTACATATACCTGTATGTTAGTATTTCAGAAAATACATTTCTTAGGAAACTTCTACATCACTCCGTAAAAATTCATAGCTCTCCTGAGGTTTTGTTTTGTTTTTACTTGTTTTTATTTTGCTCTTTGTGTCTTTGTGTACTTATGTATTTTTTTTTAAACCAAACTAAAAGAAAGGAGACGAGAACTGAGAACGTAGTCCAGTGCTTGTCTAGTGTGCACAAAACCCTTGGCTTGATTTTCAGCACTCTGTAAACTTGGAACTACACTCCAAGCACTTGAGACTTGGAAGCAGAAGAATCAGAATTCTAAGGTCTTCCTTGGCTGCCTAGTGGCTCTGAAGCAAGCCCGGGAGACAGCAGATCCTGTTTGAAGGAAAGAGTGCACACATACAAAGGAGAAGATCCAAATTAATAAAATTAGAGATGAAGTAAGGGACATTGCAGCAGATCCCAATGAAATCCCAAGGCTATCCAGGAAGTATTTTTGAAAAATATTCCAAAACACTGCAAAAGCTAGATGAAATGGAAAAAGGCCCAGACACATCTGACCTGTCAAATTAAGAGCAACAGTCACAGTAAACAACAAGATCAAAACAGTAATAAATATTTTCCCAACGAAGAAAAGTCTAAGACTGGAAAAATGCACTGCCAAGTTCTATCAGAGTGTTAAAGAGGAAACACCAATTCTCTTAAATTGTTGCATAAAATAGAAAGGGAAGGAACATTATCAAAGTCATTATACAAAGCCATCACTTCTTGCATACCCAAACTGACTGAAGACACAACAGAAAACTTTTGACTAATTTATATGGTGAATATAGGTGTACAATTTCTCAATTCAACACACATTAGAAAGACTATATACCATGTCCAAGTTGCTTTTATTCCAGGGATGCAAAATTAATTCCATATACACTAATTAATAAAATTAGCACAACACATATATAGACTTAAGAATAGAAATCATGTGATTATCTCAATATACACAGAAAATGCTTTAGACAAGTTTCAACACTCCTTCGTGATAAAAGCTCTGAAAAAAAATAGGAATAGAGGGACCATATCTCAACACAATGAAGGTTTTATATAAAAAAATCATATAGTCAGCATTAATCTAATTTGGGAGGCACTGATAGCATTGTCTTTGAAATTCACTTTTACTCAATACAGTACTTCAATTCTGACCAATTTTTATTTGGAAAAACAAAGAGATAAACAGGAAAACAAACATGAAAAAATGATTCCTAATTATCTTAATTGCAGACAAGATGATCCTATAATTATAAGGTCCCAAAGCCTCCATTAGAAAACTCTTAGATTGGGGCTGGAGAGATTTCTCAGTGGTTAAGAACACTGACTGTTCTTGCAGAAGACCTTGGTTGGAATCCCAGTGCCCACATGGCAGCTAACAACTATCCATAACTCCAGTTCCAGGGCATCCAACAGCCTTTTCTGTCCTCCACAAGCATTGCTTGACGCGGGTGCACTTACCTACATGCAGGCATAACACTCGTACACATAAAATAAAAAGAATAAATAAAATATTTGAAAAAAGAAAACTCTTAGATTTATGAACATATTCAGCAAAATAATAGGATTAAATAAATAGAAAGTAGTAGTCTCTGCTGGGCATAGTGGCACAGGCCTTTAATCCCAGCACTTGGGAGGCAAAGGCAGGTGGATCTCTGTGAATTCAAGGCCAGTCTGGTCTACATAGTGAGTTCCAGGCCAGCTGGACCTACAGGGAGACCAAGTCTCAAAAAGACAAAAAAAAAAAAAAAAAAAAAAAAAAAAAAAGTAGTAGTTTCTTGTATATGTAATGAGTTTCTGAGACAGAAATCTAGAAAAAGTTTGTATTCAGACTAGCTTTAAAAACATTAAAAATCTAGATATAATCCTAATTAAAGGGGTGAGGGGCTGGAGAGATTGCTCAGTGGGTAAGAGCAATGGCTGCTCTTACAGAGGATCTGGGTTCAATTCCCAGAACCCACATAGTGGCTAACAACTATCTGCAACTCCAGTTCCAGGGGAATCCAATGCCCTCTTCTGACCTCTACAGACATTGCATGACATGGGTGCACTTACATACATGTAGGCAATACACTTATAAAATACACTTATAAAATAAAAGTAGTATGTGGTGGCACATACCTTTAATTCCAACACTCGGGAGGCAGAGGCAGGTGGATCTCTGTGAGTTCAAGGCCAGCCTGGTCTACATAGCCTGGTTCTAGGCCAGCTGGGGCTACAGAGAGACCCTGTCTTAAAAAGACCAAAAAAAAGTTATAAATAAAATATTTTAAAAAGAGGTGAAAGGCTTCTAAAACAAAAATTTTAAGACACTGATAAATGAAACTGAATAAGACACTTGAGAGATGATGGAAAGGCCCACTAGCATCATGTTTCAGTAGAATTGATATTACAAAATGGCTCTATTACTGCAGAGAAATAAAAATTCAATACAATCCTCATCATAATTCCAAACACATTCTTCACAGCACTAGAAAAACATAATTCTAAAATTTGTATGTAATTACAGACCAGCTACACCAAAAAGCCATTGTAGTGAGGAAGAACCATGGTCACACAATACATTTCTAATTGCACTAAAGAGGCCCAGTAACAAAACCCAACAATGTTTTTTTTTTTTTGTTGTTGTTGTAAAGTACAGCAGAGGACTGAAAAAATAATCCTGAACATCTATAACAAATTAATTTTGACAAAAGGGTAAATATACAATGGAGAACAAACTATTCTTCAACAGATAGTTCAGGAGAAACTGGAAACCATGTGAAGAAAAACACGAGATCCCAATCTTGATCCTGTATAAAAATCCTTTCTTTTCTTTTTTAATTGAATTTCTGAAATTTTCATGCAATATAATTTGATGGTATTAAGAACCCCTCTCCTATCCCTACCTCCACTTATTGCTCCCACCCAATTTAATGTTCTCTCTCATTTTCTCTCTCTGTCCCCAAATGCCCTTCAATGTGGGTCCATGCACTAGGCCCACCAAGAGTCCCATCCCTGTAAGACACACTCTCTCCCTCCCTCCTAGCAATCATCTTCTTACCAACTTCCTCATGTTCATGCAGGGATTTTTGTCTGGTTTGAGCTTGCATGGGACTTGTGCCTGCTGTCACCATTGCTGTAAGCTTATAGCAGCAATGGTGTCTGGAGACTCTGTTTCCTTGTGGTTATCCACCACCTCTGGTTCTTACAATCTCTCTGCCCCCTCTTCAGTAATGATCCTCGAGCCTTGGGGGGCTGAAGTTGATATAGGTGTCCTAGTCAGTGATAAGTGCTTTGTCAGTTTTGTGTTTTTGTGATAATCACCATCTGCTTGCATAAGGGCATAAGGAGATGTCTCTGGTGAGAGTTGAGAGACCATCAATCTATGGGTATAACAACAAGTCATTAAGAATCAGTTTAACATGATAACTGTCTAGAAGAAAATGACTATTAGGTTCTCCCCTATGTCCTATGACCTGTTTAATCTCAGGTTCCTAAGCCTGATATCAGTGCCAGGTATGGGCTCCACCTTAGGAAGTGGACCTTAAATCCAATTAGAGAGCAGTTGGTTACTCTCATAATGTTTGTGCCATTATTGCACTCGTGGGCCTATCTTGCCAGGCCAGGTATTATTATTCATAGGATTCACTGGATAAGGTTGATGATTATTTTTTCCTTCTAGTAGCTTGCATAGGCCCCTGTAGCACTATGAATGCTAGCCAGTGGAGATGAGGCTCTGAGGTTAACACCAGCTTGAGTTTTCCTTATTCTACATTTCATGTAAATAGTATATGTATGCATGTAACCATAGGATCTTCCCATTCAGTTCTGGAGGGTAACCTAGAGGAGGGACAGTGGTCAGTATTGTTTGAGGGTCTATGGGACCCCTGGTCAACAGTTTCTAGAGAGGGAGTCCATTCCTGGTATTGGGTTTTTTTTTCATTAGCCTATGATGTCTAGAGGGTAATGCTCCCCTTTTAGAAGACAAATCCTTTTAATCTTTTTATAATGTATAAGTATATACTTTAAGAAACTTCTATGGTGGTAGGTTTCTGTATGGCTTTTGCTAAAGGTCTTTAGTGTTACTTATCCCTCTTTACACTCCCTCCTCTGTCCTGCCATTTCCCAACACATTTAACCATTTTTAGTTTAATATTCCCCTTTCCCCATTCATATCATTGCATTTTCCCACCCTTCTAAGAAGCTTTCCCACCATCCATGGCTGTTTATTAGTGTCTTGATTTTTCTGATTTTTTAAATTGAAAGATGCATATCTAAGATTAAAAAAATATTTTTATTATTTTTCTTTTATGTGTATGAGTGCATTGCCTGCATGTATGTAAGTACTCACATGTTCTGCAATGCCCATGGAGGTCAGAAGAAGGTGCTGGATCTCCTGGTACTAGAGTTATAGATGTTTTTTAGCCACTGTGTGGGTACTGGGAACTGAACCTGGGTTCTCTGCAAGAGCAGTGAGTGCTCTTAAATGCTGAGTCATCTCTCCAGCTCCATATCTAAGACTGAAAAGCTAACATCCAGTTAAGAGAGAGAACATGTGTTATTTGTCCTTCTGAGTTTGCTCACTTAGTACGATTGTTACTGGTTCATCCGTTTACTTGTGAATTTCATAATTTTGTTTTTTTTTTAAGAGCTGAATAATATTCCAGTGTGTATATTTCTACCTACTATGTAAAGGGTAGAAAGAAACATGGATGAACAAGTATTTCTGTAGTAGGGTATAGAGTCTTTAGTGTATTTGCCTGAGAGTGGTGTGGCTGGGTCATACAGTAAATAAATTTCAAGCTTTTTGAGGAACCTCCACACTGATTTCTGCAATGGCTACACCAGTTTGCAGAGCCACCAGCAGTGGGTAAGTGTTCCCCTTTCTCCACAACCTCACCAAAATTTGTTGTTGTTGTTGTTTTTTAATCTTAACTATTTTGAGAGGGGTAAGATGAAATCTCAAAGTGGTTTTAATCTTCACTTCCATGATAACTAAAGATGTTGAACTTTCAAAAAGTATTTCTCAGCCATTTGTGATTTATCTTTAGAGAACTCCCTGTTCAGCTCCTTGCCCCCATTTTTAAAAATCTTCTTAATGATGGTCATCATCAATTTCTTGACTGGGTTTAGAATCACCAAGAAAACCTCCTGAGTATATTTCCAGGAAAATGTGACTAAGGTAGAAAGATCCTGAATATGGATGGCACATTTCCTATCACTGGTGTCCCAGATTAAATGGAGAAAGGGAATGGAGTATTGGATTCTTCCCTTCCTGCTTCCTGACTACCAATGCAATGTGACCAGCTGCCCCACCCTCCTACCATCATGCCTTCCCCACCATGATGGGCTGCACCTTCAAACTGTGAGCTACAATAAACTCTCCTTCCTTAAAAAAAAATCTTTTTGAGACAAGGTCTCCCTGTAGCCCCAGTTAACCTGGAACTCACTATGTAGACCAGGCTGGCCTTGAACTCACAGAGATCTGCCTGCCTCTATCTCCTAAGTGCTGGAATTAAAAGCATGTACCACCACACCTGGCTCTTGCCCCAATTTTTAGTAGGGTTGTGTTTTAAAAATGATTTTATTATTTTTATTTTATGTGTATGAGTGATATTATGGGCATGTATGTAAGTGCACCCATGTCATGCAATGCTGATGGAGGTCAGAAGACGGTGTTGGAGACCCTGGAACTGGAGTTACAGATGGTTGTTTTCTGCCATATGGATGCTGGGAACTAAAACTGGGTCCTCTGCAAGAGCAGGCAGTGCTTTCAACTGTGGTGCCATCTCTCCAGATCCAAGGGTTGTTTTTTTTTTTTTTTTTTTTTTTTTTTGTTTTTTTCTGGTCTTTTGTATATTCTAGATACTAATCCTCTGTCAGAGATTTAACTGCTAAACTTTTTTTTTTCCATTCTGTAGGTTGTCTGTTTACTTGAAAGATGATGTCCTTTGATATACAGAAGGTTTTGCCTTCACGTTGTCCCATTTATCAATTGTTGGACCTAATGCTTGTGCTATAAGTATCCTATTCAGAAAGTTCTTTCCTGTGCCTATAAGTTTGAATGCATTCCATACTTTCTTCTCTATCTGCTTCAGGGTATTGGATCTTATGTTGAGGTCCTTGATCCATTTGGAGCTGAGTTTTGTGCATGGTGAGAGGTAGGGATCAAGTTTCATTCTTCCACATGCCCTTATTTAGTTTGACCAGCACTGCATATGCTATCTTTTCTCCAGTGTGTATTTTTGACTCCTTTGTGAAAAATCAGGTGGCTGTAAGTGTGTGGATTTAAATCTGGGTCCTCAGTTTTATTCCACTGATCAATTTGTCTGTTTTATGCTAGTACCCAGGAAATCCATGTAATCCTGAACAATAAGAGAACTGCTGGAAGCATTAGCATCCCTGATCTCAAACTATACCATCGAGCTACAGTGAAAACCTTTTCAAAATCAGTTAGAGAACTCCTAGAGGGAGACATTGGGAAACATTTCAATATGTATTCGCAGACAACAATTTTCTGTAAAGGACTCCAATTACTTAGGAAACAATTGCCTTTTTTTTTAAAAAAAAAAAGAAAAAAAGACTGTGTTTCACTATATAGCCCTGAATAGCCTGGAATTCACTATGTAGGACAGACTTGCCTGAAACACAGAGATACACTTGCCTCTACTTCCCGAGTGCTGGTATTAAAGGCTTGTACCACCATACCAGGTCCTAGGTAATAACTGTATGCACTGACTACTGGGATCACCAAAAATTGTAATCTTTTTTTTTTCTTTTTGTTCTTTTTTTAAATACAGGGTTTCCTTGTAGCTTCAGCAGGCCTGGAACTCACTATGTAGACCAGGCTGGCCTTGAACTCACAGTAATACACCTGTGTCTGCCTCCCAAGTGCTGGGATTAAAGGTGTGTGATACCATGCCTGCCCTATAATCTTTTTTATAGCAAAGAATCAAAATGAATTGACAGCATGTGGACTGCCAGAAAATTTTACCAATTATCGATCCGACAAGGGATTAATATTTAGAATCTCTGAAGAACTTAAAAAATTAAATGCCATAAAAAACAAATTGAAACCCCTTAAATAATCCAATCAATAAATGGGCAAATGAACTGAACAGACAGTTCTCAAAAGGAGTCAAATACAAATACCATACAAATATTTGAAAGTGATCTACACTTTTAGCCATCAGGACAATTCAAATTAGAGTGAATTGAGACTTTATCTCACCCACAGTCAGAGCTCCATCATCAAAGAAACAAACAACAAATGCAGGGCAAGGCTGCACCAATAGAATCTTATGTCTTGCAGGTACAAATGTAAAGTAGTTTAGTCACTGGGTAAGTCTGGTGTTTACTAAAACACTAATATTGGAGCTCCTGTGATGTCCAGCTACACCATTCCAGGTACATGTTCCAAGGGATCTGACATAGCACATCAGAGAGATGCTTTCATTCTATATGTATTACAACATTATTCTCACTAGCCAGATATAGAGCACTCTAGATGTTCATCAACAGTCAAGTTGATGTACAATTGTGTATATATATAAGATGGAGCTTAATGCTGCTATAAAATTGAATGAAATTATGTTTAGGGAAATAGCCAGAGTAGAAATATAAACATTACTTGCTTTCTTTATAGTCAGAACATAGATTTAAATATGTATATGTGTTGTTTATATACAAATAGACGTACATTATATGGAGGTAGAAATGGAATTATGCACAGCAGAGGGAAGGATACACCTGGGGGGAGACATGACAGAAACAGGAGGCAAGAAAGACAGACTCCGTTTTCCTCTCATATGAGGAATGTAGATTTAAATGTCTTTGTATTGGGCTGAACACATGATTGAGTGGTTAACAGCAGGAACTGTACTTTCTGAGGACCCAAGTTCAAGTCTCAGTAACCATATCAGGCACTTTACAACCTCTTCTTTATTGGTTACTTTTCTCTTTTTGTGGTAACCATGAAAAAGGCCACTTATAGAGGGAAGATGTTATTTTGGCTTATGTTTCCAGAATGAGGATCAATTGTGGTGGAGAGGCATGGCAGGAGGCAGCTGGAGCATTAAACTGAGTACGCACATCTTCAAGCCTGCACAAGAAGCAGGAAGATAAACTGGAAGTGGGCAAGGCTATATACTCTCAAAACCCACCACCAGTGACTTGCTTCCTCCAGCAAGTCCACACCTCTGAAACCTCCACAAAAAGCTCCACCAAATACTTGGCCAAGTATTCAAATACTTGGACTGTATAGGGAACATTCCTCATTCAAACTACCGCAACCTGTAACTTCAACTCCTGGGTGATTCAACATCTCTGGTTTCTTCAGGCCCTTGCACTTATGTGCAAAGACCCATATACTGACACATACATATACATAATTAAAAATAAAAGTAAATAAAAAGCTAAAAATATATATGTGTAGACATGTATGTGTAAGTGGGGATTAAGAGTAAGAAGGATATTAATAGACATAGAAGAAAGTAATAGATGCGTATGGGCGATATGTATCTGTGCATGTATCATAATGAAAGCCATTATTTTATATATTAACCAAAAATGAATGAATAAACAAAGGACAAAGCAATATTAATGAAATTATATTATTTGAGGTAAAATATATGGAGTTGGGTATTATAGTATTAAGGAAAATAATTCAGTCCCAGGAAGGCTAATATCACAATTTCCTCTCATATGAAGAATCTAAATTTTAAAAAGACTTAAAAAATGAGGAGTTTTGTGCAAAGAAGGGATATGGGGGAGGGGGAAGGATAAAGACAGGACAGTGGGGACTGAATGTAGGAAAATGATGCATGTGTGTAGATAGGTCATAAATGCACTTTATTTTTTATGTCAATTAAAATTATTTATTTCTATTTTATGTACATGACTGTTATGCCTGCATATGTGTAAATGTTCATGGAAGGCAGAAGAGGTCCTTGGATTCCCTGAAACTGGAGTTACAGACAGTTGCTAGTTGCCATGTAGGTGCTGGGATTCGAAGTTCAGTGGGTCTTCTGCAAGAACAACCAGTGCTCTTAATTGCTAATCCACCTCTCTAGCCCTGTGTATATCAGCTTTAAACAGTCCTTAAATGTCGCAGTCTCCCTGCAGGCCCAGCCTAGGGGAGACTCGGTACCGGCCAGGAGGGGGCGAGTGGCACAGAATCAACACACAGATACTGGGAGTAGAGTGGAAGCAGGCACTAGGTGAGGTGCTACAGACTCGTTTATTGTGGATATGGGACTGCCTTGTATACTCCTCTCCCAATGTCCCATTGGCCCCAGTAGGCTTTCTCGGGTCGTGTCTGATCCTCATTGGCTCTCTATGTCAAGCTATCTTGCATCAGCTGTCTCTATGCCCTTTGGCAGAATACAGGTTCCACTCAACCGGATGTTTTTGGCGCATTTGCAGAGCGCATGCGCTGGTTGTTCAGGCTGCATGTCCTCCTACATATCCACCATTAAAAAAAATATTTATTTAATAACCACATAATCAGAAGCATTTCATTACAACAGCATTGACATATTCAATAACAATTTCCAGAGCTAAGATGCATCTCCTTCAAAATTGGCTGTAAATTTTTAGGTTTAGAGTTGAATTACTACAGTTATACAATACTGTACTCAGTATAAACCCTATAAGACATAAAATTAAATGAGGTTTTTAAACTTTGAAAAAAGATCTCCATTTCACCATTAAAACACACAGTTTCATACAGAAAAATTAATATTCAATACAACTGACACTAAGATGCACATGCATTTCTAATCTCTATATATCTGATTATTACTAGTTACAGTCGATTACTTTCTGAGCTCCCTG
>NW_008329365.1:3304431-3311402 GCF_000622305.1 Nannospalax galili
ATTTTTATGCTTTGAAGAATTATTATTATTTATTTTTTAATTATTTATTTTTACAACCACTTCCAGATAGCACCCTCCCATAGCCTCCTTCTCCATACTAGAGCCTTATACTCTGATATCCCTACTACTGTCTGCTGTGTTGTCAAAAGCCCCAGCCATTCCCCACAACTTGCCCTTCTGGTGAATCTAGTCAGCCTATCTAGAGGTCTTTTTTTTAGGATGGTCATCTGTTCCTCATCTAGCAGCAACCAATTGTCAATATTCCTTTAAATAAGATTGGGGTCTGCTATTCATTTTCCCAGTTCTATGCTGGGTATATGCTGGGAAATCCCTTTGGCCACCCTGACCAACAACTCAAAAGAAGGTATCGCCTGTCTGGCATTATTGCTTGTTATGTAGCCTTTAGCTATACATATGGACCTCTTACAAAATTATATTGGCCCCTTTAATCTTTGATTATACTTTCCTTTTGGGTGTTTAAGGCCATACATTTGGACTAGATAAACTGATTTATTTTTACTCTTAAGGTTGTTTGAGGATCTGTTACTCAGGGGTCACATGGGCTTGGGAGGAGCCCCTGACTCCTTTCTTTTACCAGTTCTGCCTATATGAAGATAAGTCAAAGGTCCTGCTCGACCATGGTTGGCTTCGCTTGGAAGCATGGAGGAAATGATTCCTCTGTGTTGACCCTCTTTATAGTCTGGACACTGGTTCAAGTCCATCTGGTGGGGTCTCCTCAGCCTCCTTGATCAAGAGGACAGGTGACCCACCACCATTATAGGACATTTTGAGAGATGCTCATAGTCCTCTGGAACTAGTCGACCTAGGAGGGCAAGGAGCAAAAAGTGTCCTTTATGTCCCTCTGACCAAATTATTATAGGCCTCAAAGTATGTCTGTTAAACACCCAAGAAGGTTAGTTCCACCAGTCTGGTATTTTTAATTACTGTATGTCATGCAGATAAATCTTGGGCAAAGACCAGTTGTTCTCAGATAAACCTTCCTTTTTGTTTTTAAATGCAGAGCTTAACATAGTGAGAGCCCAGGTTCTATAGCCCAGACATTGTTGGCCTCACCTCTGGTATCCCGACATTTGACTGTGCCTGTCTTAGCAGGGTCTTACCCATCATTGACCAACCATTCACTGAGGGGATAAACCAGGGAGTGTTAACTAAAGGTGGTAGGGGTCAGACTATCGAATCTTGGATAAATGACAGCCAGCCATGCAACATTTGTGGAGGAGGTCCAGGTCTTGCTCCATCATAGACAATAGCCTGGAGAACTTGAAGGGTAGCTCTGTTAATTTGCTTTTGTGATCGGGTATAATTTAAGAGACATCTAGAAAGGAGTATAATTAATATTCCCACCATTCCTATGATTCCTCATGTAACTATTCCCACCAGGCTGAAGATACCCTTGAGGGGATTCCAAACTTGAATCCTCTAGTCTTTAAGAGCGCCTTGAGTGCTGCTGTTTGTGGCTCCCTGCATGGTGGTGGAAGATTGCCCATCATGGGAGAGCTCAGTGAAGGGATTCTCGCCACAGAAGTAGAAAGCAAGGATAACCACTAAAAGGGCACAGACAGAGCAGACGAGGACCGTGAGCCACTCTTATGTGAACTGCCCTGACATGAAAAGGTGTATCAGATCCAAGTGTCTTGTGCTTAGTGAGGGACTTCCAAGGGCCATGACATTCTTGACCGTATGCTCACATGGTGTCTCCAGGACAGGCAAAGGGATTGTCTGTGGCCTGGGCTGGGCTCTGAGTTTGGGGTGGATCAACACTTATGTGAACTCACCGGGACGAGCCAAGGAGTGAAAGGGGCCGATGTGGGATTCGGGACCTTGTGGCGGAGTGTGCCTTCCTGATCTAACAACAAATATGACAAACAGGGTAGAGGGGACAGAGGAGGGGGCCACTCACCCTCGAGCAGCTGAAGGTACAGACAAAACCTGGGGCCTACTTGCAAAACTTGGGGGCGTTGCCAATGCCGAGGGGGCCGAGGGTCCCTGTTCAGGCCCTAGATGTTGCAGTCTTGCTGCAGGTCCAGCCTAGGGGAGACTCAAGGTCCTGGCTGGGAGGGGTTGAGTGCTGCGGAGTTAACAAACAGACACCGGGAGTCAGGTGGAAGCAGGCACTAGGCGAGGTGCTGCAGACTCGTTTATTGTGGATATGGGACTGCCTTTTATACCTCTCTCCCAATGTCCCATTGGCCCCAGTAGGCCTTCTTGGGTCATGTCTGATCTTCATTGGTTCTCTATGTCAAGCTATCTTGCATCAACCTCTCTATGCCCTTTGGCAGAATACAGGTTTGACTCAATCAGATGTTTTTGGCACGTTTGCAGCACGCATGCGCTGGTTGTTCAGGCTGCACTTCCTCCTACACTTAAAACTAAAAATTAATAGATAAATAAAACAGATCCCTCTGGTGCCCAGGATCAAGCTGATAGCTGCTCACCACTTCAGTCATACCCTTCCTCCCTGACAGTCTTTTCCTTTTCTATAATGTTTTCACTGTGTTCACTGACATCACAGGTGATACTTCTTTTTCATGATGCATTGTATGTTTCAATCACTGCTGACATTGAAGACGGTCACAGAAAGATTCTGAGCTGAGTGACATTTGGCAGAATCCACTGCTGTCTTTCAGGACACACCAGGCTAAGGTCAAGGCTGACTTCCACCAGGGCTGTGGCTTCCACGGCAGGATACACAGTGCAGGAAACAGCCTGGTTCTCCCCTCTGCTACTTTTCTCTTTCCCATATGAAGTCTTATGTAAACTAGCTGTTGAGGACCATTCATGTTATGCTCCCTTTCCATGTGCTATCTGGAGACATCACAGAGTTCCCTGGCATAAAATAGATTGACCTGCCAAGACTAAGCACCTTCCCTGTTTTCCATAAAGCCCCTAGGTCTAGTGAAAATTTTATAGCTTTTCACATAGCAGGGTAGAATTGTCAAGTACCAATATACACCACCTCAGAAGACACATGATTATAGAGGGAAATCCTCATTATTTTAGTCAGCCACCAAGGGCTTATCATCTGCAACCCTTAATCTTCATAGGCACAACTCAAGACCTAGGCACTCACAGTGGAGAAGGGAAACTTTTTAGGGATTTCCATCCTTACAGCCCTACCTGCCTCAATTCCACCATCTCATATTACCACTACCCTGCATAAACTCAAAAGTATCCAACTGTCCACAAGGTGTTGAATGTAAGAGGCAGCTGCTCATGTTGACTAATTTAGATTTTCCAAGGAAAATATGAACAGGAAATGGCTAGATACAACAGATTAAACAATAGGTGAAAAGAGAGTGGCCAGTACAGGCAGGTACTCCATCAGGACTTCTGGGAAACACAATATCTTGCGTTCAAAACAGGAACTGAGAGAAGGTAGTGTAGGGAACAATTAGCACCAAAATTAGGAGGGCATGTTGGCTCCCCTGGAACTGGAGTTACCAATGTTTTTTAACTGCCATGTGGGTGCTGGGAACCAAATCCAGGTCCTCTGCAAGAGTGGCCAGGGTCTTAACCACTGAGCAATCTCTCCAGCCCCCTTAGTGGAACATAGATTTTCAAACGAAGTCCTTATAGTTACTGTATTTTCACAGGTTCTGTTGCAATGTTCCTGTTTTCATCTCTGATTATATCAGTCTGTGTACTCTCTTTTAGTTAATTTGGCTACAGGGTTTTCAGTCTTGTTAATCTTTTCAAAGTACCAACTCTTCATTCCATTGATTCCTTATATTGTTACCTTCATTTCTAGTTCATTAATTTGTCTGTTTCTTTTTAAAAATCTCTTCTCCCATACTCTTTGTAGATGTTGTTCTTTTCTCAAAGCCTGTCTGGTGAATCATTAAGTCATTAATATGAGATATCTAATTTTCTGATGTTGGCACTTAGTGCTATAAATTTTCTTCTTAGTTCTGCCTCCTTTGGTTCCCATAGATTTTGGTACGTTGTGTTTCATTTTCGTTCAATTCTAGGAAGTTTTAAATTTCCTTCTTGATATTTCCCTTGATCCATTTTTCACTCAGTAGTGAGTTGCTCAGTTTTCATGGGTTTGTGTTCTTTTCCCACTTCTGTTGTTAGTATCTAGCTTTATTTCTTTGTGGTGACATACAGTACAGGATGTTATCTCAATTTTCCTTAATTTGTGAAAACTCATCTTGTGTCCTAATAAATGGTCTATTTTGGAGAAAGTTCCATGGTCTGCTGAGAAGAATGTATATTCTTTGTTTTGGGTAAAATGTTCTACAAATACCTGTTAGATCCATTTGATTTATGATGTCATTTAAATCCAATGTTCTCTATTTAGCTTTTATCTGACTGACCTATTTTTGACAGTGAGGTACTGAAGTCACCCACTATCACTATGTTGGGTCATTGTGTAATTTTTAGATGTAATAAGGTTGTTTTATGAAATTGGGTTTCCCTATATTTGGTGCATATATGTTTAGGATTGTAATATCCTGCTGGTGTATTTTTACTCTAATGAGTATGAAGTGACTTTCCCACTTTCTTCTAATTTTAAGTTTGAAATTTTTTTTTTTTCAGGTATTAGAATAGCTCCATATGCTTGTTTCTTACCATTTGCTTGGGGTGCCTTTTCCCATCCCCATCCCTTTAATCTAAGTAGGTGTTAATCATTGATGGTGAGATTTGTATCTTGCAGGTAGCAAATAAATGGATTCTATTTTTTTATGTCTAATACTTTTAATGCACATTTACAAAGTGAAGTATGCTTTATAGTCATTGGAATAGAACATTCAGTACTGGATACAAAACACATGTTCAACAAGTCTTTAATCTAATAAATCAGTCTGTTTCTTTTTTGAGAATTGGGACTATTATTATTGGGACAAACAAACAAACAACTCCTTTATTTCTCCCTGGAAACGCTCAAGATTACCTGCTGATTTTTGAAAAATATTCTGCATATTTCGTATTTGTATTTGATTTTTTTGAGGCAGATTCTCAAGTATGTCTGTCTAGCATCAAATTCACTTTGTAGTTGACCTGGGCCACCTGCCTCCACCTTCTCAGTGCTGGAATTACAGACATGGTGACTACAACTGGTTTCACTGTGCATATTTCACTGCTAAATTTTCCTAATCTTTTACAATTTCCCCCCATTCAGTTCTTCATGTTCACATGCTTTCTCAAGAGGTGACTCTAGAAGCAAAACATTTGTACAGTTTCACATACATTATTCATAGCACATTGAATTAATGAGTATGTTTGGGGAAATTCTAAATTGTACCCTGATATTACTATCTTTTTATAGAAAGTGAAGTTTCTTATGTGATTCTCTGTTTCTGAAGCAGCAGTGATGCCTATTCCTCTCCTTCATCTGTCCTGTATCCAGTGCACACCAAGGCTAGTCATTCCCTCTGTCTAGTTTGATGATGAAAATGCCTTCACAGCAGGTCTTCTACCAACCTTGCCACTTTCAATTTATCCTGGCGGCATAGTGGTTTCTTTCCACAAATGTAACACTTGCCCTTGCTATTTTGTTACTTGTTTTATGGTGTTTAAAATAGACAGCAATAAGGTCTTCATATGGAGAGAGGACATAACTGATCTTACCCTTGGTGTATGATCTTGGCAGGACAGTCTTTACTTGAGTCTTCCATTTCTCCTCATGTTCTTCAATGGTCGCCTATTGCTCAAGCAATTCCAGTTCCTTCATTTATATTCATATACCTTCATCCAGGCTCTGAGCTGAGCTCAGAATGAGTAAGAATGCTATGATCAGGAAAACCAGCATCTTGGACAAAGCTCTGAAGTTTCTTCCAAGTCTGTGCCACAGGAGGCAGGGCATCTCCCTTGATAAGAAGGAACAGAAGAATGGAGCCTTTGAACTCCAACTGGGTGACCCCACACCTGTCACACTAGAATGTTTTACACATTTAATTTCTCTTTGAGACTTTAGCTCTCAGGATGGGCATGCAGAGGAGGTTGTCAATATGCCATTTTTAAAAGGTTCACTACATGACTTGGATATCCTTGTTGAAGGAATATTCTCCAAGTAATTGGCAGAAATAAAAGAATTTAAAACCCCTCATTATGTGATTTCCTGGGTGTTGTGCCTGTAAACCTGTCTACAAATTTGTGTTGAGGGGTAGAAATGTGCACACATGAGATATCTGTGTGCCAGCAGTGATATTACAGGACACAGTGAGATTGTAAATAGCTCTGTTACTGTAGCTCAATATGCAGTTTTAAATAGTTCTTTTACTATCGCCTAGTCTTTATCAATTTTGATGCATATATCCTGACATATATGATATTTAGATAATTTTCCTTCTGTACTATCTAGTGGTTTGGACACAAAAAAATAAAGGATAACTTTATGACTCTGAATCTCTTCTGATGAAGAAGTTATCCCAGAGTCAAGGGATGTAATTTCAATTAATGATGCTTTGGTGAGATAGATCAGAGGGCCATTTTTTCCATCTTATTCATAACCTTAAGCTTATTAAAGTAAAAGCCAAGAAAATGACAATGGGATTTCCAAAGTGTAGCAACATGAAAACATATCTCAGATAATGAATCATGTTTTATGTGCGCAAAACTTCTTGTAATATATTGAAAAGGAGTGGAGATAGTGGACATCCCTGTCTGGTTCCTGATTTTAATGGGAATGCTTCCAGTTTTCCTCCGTTTATAATGATGTTGGCTGTGGGTTTGTTGTATATAGCTTTAATTATGTTGAGGTATGTTCCCACCAGTCCAGTTCCCTCTAGGACTTTGAACATAAATGTATGTTGAATTTTGTCAAAAGCCTTTTCTGCATCTATTGAGAAGACAATGTGGTTTTGTCTTTGAGTCCATTTATATGATTAATGACGTTTATTTACTTGCGTATATTGAACCAGCCCTGTATCTCTGGGAAAAAGCCTACTTGATCTTGTTGAATGATCTTTTTGATGTGTGTCTGTAGGTGGTTTGCAAGTATTTTGTTG
>NW_008329365.1:3311451-3341703 GCF_000622305.1 Nannospalax galili
TTTGGTTGTGTCTTTACCTGGTTTGGGTATTAGAGTGATGCTGGCTTCATAGAAGGAATTTGGGAGTTCTCTCTCTGTTTCTATTGTTTTGAATAATTTAAGCAGTATTGATTGGAGGTCTTTAAATATCTGGTAGAATTCTACAGTACATCTATTGGATCTGGGTTTTTTTTACTTGGGAAGTTTGTATTACTGTTTCAATTTCCTTATATGTTATGGGTCTGTTTAAACTGTTGGTCTCTTCTTGGTTTAACTTTGGTGGTTCCCATGATTTCAGAAATCAATCCATTTCTTTTAGATTTTCAGTTTTAGCAGCATATAGGTTTTTAAAATATTCCCTTTTAATGGTCTGGATCTTTTTGGTATCTGTTGTGATGTTTCCCCTTTCATCTCTGATTTTGTTGCTTTGGAGGTGCTCTTTCTTTCTTTTGGTTAACTGGGCTAGCGGTCTGTTAATCTTGTTTATCTTTTCAAAGAACCAGCTCTTGGTGTTGTTGATTCTTTGTATTGTTTTCTTTGTTTCATTTTCATTAATTTCTGCCCTGATTTTGTTATTTCTTCTTGTCTGCTGGGTTTGGGTTTCGTTTGCTGTTGCTTTTCAAGTGTGTTGAGTTGCAATGTTAACTCACTTATTTGTGTTCTTTCTTTTTAATGTAGACACTTAGAGCTATAAACTTCCCTCTTAGGACTGCTTTTAATGTGTCCCAGAGGTTGTGTTGTGTTGTATTGTCCTTTTCGTTGAATTCCAGGAATTTTTTTATTTCTTTCTTAATTTCTCCTTTGACCCACTCATTGTTTACGAGTGTGTTGTTCAATCGTCATGAGTTCGTGTAGTGCCTAGGGCTTTGTCCAGTGTTGATTTTGAGCTTTACTGCATTGTAGTCTGATAGAATGCATGGAATTATTTAAATTTTTTGGTATTTGTTGAGGTTTGTTTTGTGGTCCACTATATGGTCAATTTTTGAAAATGTTCCAGGGGGTGCTGAGTAGAAAGTGTATTCTTTGGTGCTTGGGTGAAATATTCAAAAGATGTCTGTTAGATCCATTTGATATATGGTATCATTTATTGCAGATGTCTCTCTGTTTATTCTTTGTGAATTCATTCAGAAGTTTATCCCTATCTTCTTTTAGTTCTTTGATTTGTTAATGTGTTCTTTAAATTTGTTGAATTCCTTGATCATGTTTATGATTGTTCTTTTAAATTCAGTGTCCTAGGTTATCTCTAGGGGGTTCTCCTTGTAGAACTCTTCTACAGGATTGGTGGAGTTTGGTGGGGACATAGTGTTTTGGCTTTCCATTTTATCATTCTTTTGTTGTGATTTTGGCATGTGAATTTCTTTTGTTGTTTATGATTCTCATATGAGAATTAAGTTGACATATGCTTCTGTTTGTATTATCTGGGTGCCTCAATCCTTTCTTTATTGGTTATGTAAAGCTTGTTGGTACAGGGTTCAGGTTCTTTCAGGTTTAGTTTGGAGGGAACTGATGGCTTCAGATCAGCTATTCAGGAGTACCCACAGAAGCCCAATTCAGGTTCCAGTCAGGTACACTCAGGCTTCCTTCACCACGTGGAGGCAGGATCCCGGGGCTCTCATGCAGTCCCTACATTGTCAACCCTATGCCAGAGGGAGGCCAGAGGGGGCCCAGAACTCGGCACTCTCTGGCAGTCTGTTGAGATCAGAACCTCTACATCAATGGAGGTCTGAACCCACCCTCTCAGGCTGTCTGCTAGGATCACAGCCTTAGCCTACCAAAGCCAGATCTGCCTTGGGGCCTTGGGAGGGGCCTCATGAAATCCCAGGTAAGGGGATGGATATAGCACACTTAGGGGAAGCTCACCACCACATGGAGGCAGGATCCAGGGGCTCTCAGGCAGTCCCCTGTGTTCTCAAGCCCTCTGCCTGAGGGAGGCCAGAACTCAATACTCTCTAACACTTAAGTTCTTATGTTGAAAATAAAGCAATTTGTTCTGAGTACTGGGCCCAGATAGAGAAATAGTAATAGAGGAAAGAAAGAGGAAAAAGTTGCAGTCCTCACAGCATTCACTGAAGACATGGCTAACATCACATTTGGTCTCATATTTGACTGCAGAGTTGCAGGGAAGTGGGAAGTGGGACACTGACATAGATTTATGCGCTTTTCCTGCTGAGGTCATAAACTGTAGCAAAGGAACTGTGGGAATAAAGGAAGCCATTGTAAACACTCAGTACCTGGAGGAGTCAGAATCAGGACACTGAAGCATTATCTCTGAGTCATCACTTCTATGTGATGGTGGAGGCAAATTGCTCTAATTTCCCATGAATCCAGACCCCTGGGTTATTCAAGCTGGTTGCCTTACCTAATTGTGGTTCTTACTATCAAGGTAGGAAATTTTTTTTTCAATGTTGGAGAACTTGCAATTATTAATTAATAAAATTATAAATTACATTGAGATATTGGAGAATTAGAAAAATAACCTCCTAAATAAAAGATGGAAAAGGAGGTTGAGGGTGAATGGATGTTTACTTGATATCTGCAAAGAAGTGTCTTCAGGGATGGTTGCTGGGAAATAAAGTGCGGGATGAAGTGGAAAGTGAGGTCACCAAATCAATAAGCATTCTACAGGGGACGTGTGATGTCTAGTCTTAATTTCTATGCCACTCTTTATGAAACTCTCAGCAGATATTTGCCACTGTCATGGGGCTTGCTATACTGAGTGTCAACCACTAACTCACAATGTAGACGTTTTCCGGTGTCCTTGCTCCATTCCCTGAAATCTCACTGCTGTTAGTGCTATGTCCTGTGTATATTTTTGTAAATTTAAAATTCTCCTGCCTTCTGTATTCAATAAATTCTTGGCTTATATCTGCATGTCCTTTTAAGGAAAGAGAACAAAGGAAAATATTTGAATATCATATCATGCACACAACTGATAACACATTGAAATATTGAATAAGGACGGTAGAAGAATGAAAATTGAGACAATCTATTTCTCCATGTAGAGCGTTTCAGTTTCATCATCTCACTGTATGTCCTTAGAATGGTCCTGATGTGCATTTCTCTCCATCTGTTTTGGATCCATTGTGCAGCAGTTCTACTGGCATCCACTGTCTTCTCTAATTACAATAATGTCTTCAAAATAGGATTTTTCTGTGTTACTCTCCCATTCCCACACATAGGATCTCCAGTTCAGAAAGATGTGTCTGCAAACGCAGTTATTATTTTGTCATTCCTCATGTCAAATTCTTTATTAGAACTTGTGGTGGTTTGAATGAAAATGTCCCCCATAGGTTCCAAATATTTACATTTTGTCCCCAGGTGGTGGCACTGTTTTGGGAGGTCTTAGAAGGTGTGGCTATCCTGAAGGAAGCACGTCATTGGGCATGGGCTTAGGGAGTTCTTAAGCCTTGAGAGATCTCCAGTTGCCCTCTTGTTTCCTGTGCCTGCTGGAAGATGTAGAGCTTAGCTTCTGCTCGCTCCTCCTCCAGCCACCTCTGCCGCCATGCCTCCCTGGCATGATGGACTGTAATTCCCCTGGAACCGTAAGCTCAAATAAACTCTTCCTTTTATAAGTTGTTTTGATCAGTGTTTCTATCATAGCAACAGAAAAGTGACTAATACAGAATTCCAATTTTATTTTTTTAATTAATTTTTTTGTGTATTTCATACAGAACATCCCAAATGATCTTAATCATCTTTATACCCCGATCCTAAATGGCGCTCTCCCATAACCTTCCCCCCAACCCCACTGGAGCCCATATATTCTGTCATCCTGTCATCCCTGTTACTGCCCACTGTGTTGTCAGTGCCCCCAGCCATTCCCTAGTGCAAGTCCATCCGCTGAGTCTAGTCAGCCTATCTAGAGCCCCTTGTTTTAGGAAGATCAGCTCTTCTTCATCTAGCAGCAATCAGTTGCCAACATTCCTTTAAATGAGATTGGGGTCTATGAAGCTCCCTCAGGCAGAGGAGGGCCAGGAACACAAAAGGTCACAAATGACCAAAGTATAGAGATCAGGAGTCTGCTAAATAATGGTCCTTGAATTGGACCCCTTTATTAAACTTCATCCAATATTATTTTAAACAGTATAAGTTTTCGATGTGGAATGAGGCCACAACTGGCCTTAAGCTTGTCCTAAAACCTCTGTGACTCCTTTATCTCTCATTTCTTTTCCTCCCTCTGCGCTCCTTCCTGGCAGTGTGGTCTCTTGTTCTTCAAGCAGAATCGCAGTATTCTGGTCTCTGAGCTGAGCCCAGGGCCAACAGGGCTGTTGTGATCAGGACCACCAGGATTTTGGAAGAAGCTCTGGAATCACTCCCAAGTCTGTGCTGGAAGGAACCAGGCAGTTGCCTTTATAAGGAGGAACAGAAAAATGGACCCTTTGAACCCCATTCTATGTTGTTTCACACTGGACAAAGCAGGAAATGCTGCACCTTTGACTATCCTTTGGGACATTTGCCCAGCAGAATGAGGCAGGTCAGAGGTGCCAGTATCCCTTTCTAAAAGACAGAACACATAATTGGGGTGAATGTGAAAGAAATCATATGCAAGATGTCAGTACAGATATTACAGTGAAAGAACCATTATTGTGCATATGAATTTCATTCTGTTTGATGAGACTAAGATTCTGTACGTCCACAGTACAGAGGAGGGAGAAAGAGAGAGGGTAGTGCATCTATTTCTGCTGTTAGCAATGACCTATAAAACCAAATTAAAGATGATCAATGTCTCTGATCAGTAGTATGGCTTACTCTCTATCACCTATATGTGTCCCTATGTGTATAATACCTAGCTAAGACTGATGATATTAAGATCTTTCTTGAACAAATCTGAAGTAAATTTGGACACCACTCAGAATCTCCACCATACCTGAACACAGCAAGATTTCCCAAGAGCCTTTGGATTTGAAAAAAGCCACATGACATATAACATGCTTCTAATGTACTGGCAGAAGTAACCATACAACTCATGATGGTGTGTCAGCAACATGAATTTTTAAATCTTTGATGAGTCATGTCATTTTAGGACTCTGAGACCTACTGTGGACAGGTCCTTTTTCTGAAACATTCTATACAAATTTCTTAAAGCATTGCTTTCTTATGAAATATTTTCAATCACCATGACAGAGTGCTGATTGGCCACAACTGTGGATTTGAGCTCAGCGCTTTGTTCTTCCCCTCAGTGTTTCAGTTCAGTCACGATATTGGCCAAAGTCAGTGAAGTGTTGTGTCCTCAGAATGACCTTAAGCACAGTTTGCTTGTTATTTTGGATGCTAATTGATCCTGATTCTCTTGCTGAAAACATTTTTGATGCATTGTACATTGGGAGATGATTCTCTATTTTTGTGTTTATAAACTTATTGCTGGACATTTGGGGGGGATTTTGGAAGAATTATTTTATTTTCAAAATGAACATTTATTTAAATTTAATTATTTATGTTTTGTCTTTTATTTCAAAAATCGGTAACAAGATGTATTTCCAAAAGATTTTCTTAGGTATCTAAATCTCTTGCTCTCATTCAATCCCCCTCTACAATCTGTTATATCTAGTTGATTCCTGTCCATCCTTTTCATGGAACAAGTTACTTTTGTAGAACTTAAACTTTAATGTATGCATGGTGGTATTTTGAGGATTGCTTAGTTGGAGGTAAGGAAAAAGGGGTCGTGTATTTGAATGTCCTGAGTTCAGTGCTCTGGTCTAGTGTGGGCCACTAAAGTCTGTGCTATGCACATGAGTCAGTTCTGGCTCCTTCTGGCTGTTTGTAGAGAAAAATGCAGAAATGCCTCTTGATTAATGGCTCTGCTACATATAATGTAACCCTTACAAGATGACCAAAATGATGGTTAGCTATGTTCCTGGGGCAGGTATGTTGGTACTCTGAAGTGGTACTGTATTTGCAATAGACAGATCTTCCCTGCTTGTGCTAAAAGCCACACCGTTTGCCCTATTCTCATGGGATTTATGAGATACAGAGAGGTTACTTATTGCTAACAGGTCCCTCTGTTTGTTACCACCTCCTCCTGTGGTTTCTTCAGAACCTGCATAGCAAGGGAAGCAAGGGAGCCTGAAAATAAGTTGTCCCGTCCAGGTGGCTTATGGTCGATCTTTGTATGGGAAAGGAAGGTCAGAGAAAAGGAACAGAGTTGACAACCAGGCAGGTGTGATAACACTGGGTGGGTGAGTGTGGCAGCGACATTCTTGGTAGAAATGAGCCTTATCTTTGATTTGTTCTACCCTGAATCACAGTGGTTGAATATGCTAAAAATCACCCAGCTCAGGACCTTCCCCTGACCTTCCCATTGTCAGCAGTATATGAAAGAGACTAGTGTATGACGTAAGAAAAATGTCACCTGTGAACTCATCAGACACAGCTAAAGCAGATAATATAGAGGAGCGGACAGGGAAGACTAGACTAGAAAGGTGAGCTAAGTAAGCTATGAGTAGGATTGGAGCAGGTCACTTTGCTATGTCCAGTATCTGGAAGTCCATAGCGGTACACTTGCTTCGTGATATGTATATAATCCTAAAGGTGTTGCCAATTTAGAGTTTTTGATTTTTATCCTAAACCTACTGTCTTCCTTATTAGTTTAAGATATGTGCTAAAAATAGCTGCACACTGAGTGGTATAAACACAATAAATTTGCACACAGGTATTATAAGTCCTTGAGTAATGTGATATGCAGGTCAAGTTCCTCAGAGACTGTTATCCTTGGCTTCCAGAGGGTCCACTTTTTGCGTGTCATGCTTGTACAGGGGCCATGCTAATCTTCTCTGTATTGTTCCAATTTTAGGATATCTACTGCCGAAGTGAGCATGAGGGCCCGCTTTTTTATCCTTTCTTCTTATGGCCTTTGCTCAGTGCACGTGTACCTGTTTTTTGCAATATCCCCTCTTTATAAAGACACCAGTCAGATGAAATTGGCCTGGTCACTAATTGTCTCATTTTACCTTTGCTCTTTTATTGATTAAACTTTTTCTTTGTTCATTTGATACATGTATATAATGCATTTTGATTAATTTGTCCCCGTCTCTTAGTTCCCTCCAACCATGTTAATCCCTATTCTTCCCTGCAAGTCCCTTTCCCAGGTTCATGTCATCTGTGACCCACTGAGTTTAGCCAGGGATGCCCATGTGACCATGGATGCGGAACTTTCCATTAGAGCCTGGTTGGCTCTCTAGTGGGTGTACAACTAAGAACAATGACTTTCCCTCCACCAACATCCATCAATAGCCAATAATTCCCAGAGAGGGGTGGGGCTTCTCATGGTCTCCTGCCCCATCCATGACTGACTATTGAGAGGCCCAGGTTTATGCAAACCCAGTGCAGGTAGACAACCTCACTACCCTACTATTACAATTGCAACAGATTATTAGTGTCACTCCCTTAAAGAGGACTAACTCTCATTTTCCTAGCAGGATCATCTGCTAAAAGTTCCTGGAACTAAATGAAAATGATAACAGAACACCTCAAAACCTTTGGAATACATTAAATGCTGTCCTAAGAGGGAAATTTATAGCTTTAAGCACCTACATTAAAAAATTGGAAAGAGGGGCTGGAGAAACAACTTAGAAGTTAAGAACGCTTACTGTTCTTCCAGAGGACCGTAGTTCAATTCCCCACACCCACAAGGTAGCTAACAATCATCCATAGCTCCATTTCCAGGGGATCTCATACCCTCTCCTGGACTTTGTAGGCATTGCATGCATATGGTACACTTACATACTGCAGGCAAAACACTTATACACATAAAAATAAAACATTTTTTAAAATCAGAAAGAATGCAGAAAGAACGTTTCATGTAAAACTCAAGAATGAAAAGAAAGAATAAACTAAACTCAACTCAGTAGATGAGAAGAAACAATAATCAGAGCAGAAATCAATGAAACAGAAACAAGGAAAACAATACACAGAATCAATGAATCAAAGTGCTGTTTCTTTGTAAAGGCAAACACAATAGACCCCTAGCCCAGCTAACCAAAATAAAGAAAGAGCAAATCCAAGTCAACAAAATCAGAGACAAAGTGGGAAACATCACAACAGCCACCGAAAAACAATCCAGAACATTATAAGGGAATACTTTAAAAACTTATACTCGATTAAGTAAAAAAACAAAAAACAAACAAACAAAAAAAACTAAAAGAAATGGATGAGTTTCTAAATTCAGTAGATCTACCAAAGTTCAACCAAGAAGGGATCAACTCTTAAACAGAACCATAAAAATAAGAAAATCAAAATAGTGGTACTAAGCCTCGTGATTAAAAAAAGCCAAGGCCCAGATGGATTCACAACAGAATTTATCAGACCTTCAAAGAAGACTCACAGCCAATACTACTCAAATTAGTCAAAAAGATACCCTAGGATCAAATTTTCTCTCTTTCATCATTATTTTGTTTCTCTCTTTTGGAAGGCTTTAATTACCTCTCAGTAGAACTTGGGTTTAGTCTTACCTCCAACCACACACTCATCAGTTCCCCTTACAACTGTCAAAGGGATTCACTCAAAGTAAAATAGTGATCATATCACTGCCTTACTGAAAAATCCTCTGAAATTTTCTTAATTAACTCATCACTAGATGTAAACTTCATACCTTAGTCGTTCAAAATCACATCTGTCTCCTTCCCCATCTCTCTATCTTTGTCTCGGTCTCTTTCTCTTTGGTATTTGGAAAACAAGTTTTGATAACCATCTTTCATTATAAGTATCTCTGCTGTTCTCTGTACCTTATTCCATATCAATTTATAAACAAATAAATGGTGCCTTATAAACAAATAGTGAATTACTATAGCAAGTGGATAATGTAGAACCTGGGGCTGAGAACTTCTTAGACCACTGGCTGCTGCCTTTACAAAAGCTTTGGTCTGGGACTTAGATATCTCATCTGAGAAGTGTGGAAATCACATCATCATCATCATCATCATCAATCATCATATAAATAGCAGGAGTATCACATATACCTAGAAAAATGGTTGTGAAGATGAAATGCCACATGGAAAATGCTTAAAAAATGTTTTCTACTCTAATCAGCCTTGATGAAACATAGGTATGTTAACAAAAATTCTAGAATATATATCAAGTTAACTGCATAACAGGGTGGCTAAAATTTGAGGGATTATCAAAGTGAAGTTTAATTATTAAGGCAGTGATCCATGCTCAGTCAATTATGGACACACTGTTCTTTCAATTCACAGGACACCTTTCTAGACCACAAGGAACTGCTGCAATTCACTGTCAGCACAAGTTGTCCACACTAGCACCACAGTACACCCTTTGGAGTAAAAGTCATATTTGCAGATTTAGTCAATGTGGAGCCTCGTGAACCGACAAAGACTGCTTTCTGATGCAATCAAAGAGCTAGCACTTCGTCAAGAATGAGAGAGGCATGTGATTTAGAGACTGAAGCATGACATAAACGTCTTAGTACAAGAACAAGAAGAAACCTTAGTGGGATTTAGGTAGTAAAGTGAGCTGCTTCTGTTCTGAAAGGGTCTCTGTAAAAACTAAAGAACTGGTAGGGGTATGGTGGACGATAAGAAGGCTATGAACCTGCCAGGACATTAAGCCTTCCAGAAGAGATGCAAGGAGCAAGTAGTACACAGTGTGGGAATCGTGATACTTACTGTAACCTAAAAATACGATATTATGAGATTTTAAAGACAGTACTGGGAACTGCAGAGATGACTCAGCAGTTAAGACCACTGGCTTCTATTGCAGAGTATCCGGGTTCAATTTGTAGCACCCACATGGTGACTAACAACTGTCCATAACTGTAACTCCAGTTCCAGGGAATCTGATGCCCTTTTCTGACCGCCATAGCATTGCACATCATGGGTGCACTTACGTACATGCAAGCAATACACTCACACATATAAAATAAAAATAATAATAAATAAAATATTTTAAGACAGTATTTAGGAGAATGAGTACTCTAAAATGACGCCTGTTTTCTGAAAATGATGACACGAAGATCATTAAGGGAAATATGACTGAGAGTTATTATGGGAAATAAATTGTCCTGTTACTGTTGATGATTATGTTGAACTCTTAAATACCAATACCTCACACTGTAGCTGTGATTGGAGGCTATGTTGTTACAGAAGTAATTAAGCTAAAATGGAAATTAGTGTGGGGAGTCTTCTAAATAATAGAATAATATTACAAAATAGAGTATTAGAATTCTAGAAATAGATATGCTATATAACCCAGCTAAAGAATTTCTGGGCATATACTCAGAAGACTTTATGTCCTATGATAGAGATTCTTGAACATCCATGATAACTGTTGTCATCTTCACAATAGGTAGGAATTGGAATCAGACTAGCTTCTTCTCAACCAGAAAATGTGGTAGGTGCATGGCCAAAATGGAACTTTATTTAGCATGAAAGAAAAATAAAGCTATGAAAATTTCAGGAAATAGATTAAACTAGAAAGGTTATACTGGACAAGGCAACCCAGCCCCAGAGAGACAAATGGCGCATGTTCTCCCTCATATGTGCATCGTAGCTTCAAATTGACTTTGTATTTATCTTAGAATGTCTGTAGAAACCACATATCCTCTGCCCAATTCCATATCCACTGCTGTGTTTTATTCATAACCCACGGAGTCCAATCAGTGCTGTGCTTGGGTTTGTGTTGGCCATCCACTGAACATGAGAAATTACCAGTGGCCACACTACAAACAAGAAACAAACACAAACAAACAAACTCTCCCTCTCCTAGCAGCCAGTAACTACCAGTAGCTCCTCACCTGCAGCTGGGGCCTTATGAGCCCTTCCCCATCCATTCTGGAATTTTGACAGGTTTGATCTTGTGCAGATCTTGTGTAGGTAACCACAAAACTTCTTTGAGTTTATGAATGCAGAGGCCATGGCATGTCCAGAATACATTTTATTGGCTCCACATCCTCCAGCTGTTCATGTCCTATAGTCTTCCAAACTCCTCTTTTGTGAAGTTCCTTGAGCCTTGGTGGGGGGTTGAAGTCTCATTTAGGACAGAGCACTCAGAGTCAATTATTCTCACCTCTTTGACTGTCTCTGAGTTTCTATATTAGCTTCAGTGGTATGGTTTACACAGTAAAAGGGGTAGAAGGATTTGTGAACAGAGGTGGTTAGGGAAGAATTAACACAAAGTAAGGATATAAGAAGAAGACATAATAGAACACTACTATTATAGATGTGAATTTGAAATATATATATTTTGTCTTTTTGAGACAGGGTCTCCCTGTAGCCCCAGCTGTCCTGGAACTCACTATGTAGACCAGGCTGGCCTTGAACTCACAGAGATCCACCTGCCTCTGCCTCCTGAGTGCTGGGATTAAAGGCATGTGCCACCATGTGCCAATATATATTTTAAAAAGGAGTCTGAGCAGATGTACCCTACACAGGTGGATAGTGCTAATCCAAGAATTCATGAGTGATCAAATGAAAATCCCAGTGGTATATGTGAGACACCTCTTTGTGAGATTTAGTGAGGAATCCTGAAACAGTTTCCCAAACAACACAGGCTATGGCTGTTGCTTAGACTGACCAGGCTCCAGTGGATGAACTCACACTGAGGGACATATGGGGACATAGACTTGATAGGCCTCAACGTTTATGATAGAATACATGAAACTGGGGTGGGGGGCTATGATATATAAAATTTGATTGATATATATTATATGAAATGCACAAAAAATCAATGAAATATATATTGTAAAAAATGACAGCTCTAAAACTGGTCAACAACTTACAGTGTTTATAAACACTTAAAAATAAAATAAGTGATTAAATGAGGTAGTTGAATTATCCTTAACCCAGTAATACTTATAAGGAAAAAAACACAGGCATGTGAGGAATACTACAGAAGGAAATGTGCAATGAAAACTCCAATGTGAGGACAATGCAGGCTGCCTACCCATTGGAAGCCATGAAGAAGGACCTGATCCTGCTACCATCTTCTCTTTGGACTTATAGCCTCCAAATATGCTATGTATTCCATCCAGTTTGTAAAATATTTTGAGTGCAATACTGAACTAATATGGGAATGACAGGTTTCAGTGTATATAAAGAAATAAAGAACACTACTGTAGCCATTCTAAAGGTTAGACCAATATTACAAGTGGAGTGTGTGTCAAAAGGCTTTATCATGAATAAGTCAATTTGGAGCTGGCTGCAGCCTTGCTCATTGCATCATAGAATACTTTTGATGACATTCTTGGCTATCAGCTCTTCCATCACCTCTGTTTTGGTTGTGCTCAGTAAATGAAAAGATGGTATTTTGCTTTTATGATACACTAATCTCTTTCACACACTTTGTTGATGCTGAATAAGGTCAGGGAAAGGGCTCAAGCTGAGTGGTATTTAGCAGGATCTGGTTCTTAGTTCCATGACCCACCAAGCTAAGGATAACGCTGGTTTTCCAGAGCACTGTTACTTCTGCCCCAACCCAAGTCTGCCTAGGTCTCCCTGCTACTCCTTCTCTCTTACCAGGAGTACAAACCATAAGCCACTGGGCAGGACCACTCATGTCCAAGTACTCTGCCCACACAGTGTCTGGGGAAACCACAGACGCTCAGGCTAATAAAATGAAGGACATGTCAGGATCAGGCAACTATACTTTCTCTCCCAATAGAAAAAAAAAGAACTGATGAGATTTTCACATAACCAGAAAGATATGCCAAACCCTAATCTATATTCTGTTAAGATTATTTTACCTGTGCAAAGAACATTTTGACAAAACTTTCACAATACGTTCTGTGATTCTCTGATGAAAGACAAAAGAAAAATAATGATGTGCATATCTCAGGACCTAGTTATCCACACTCAGAAAGGGAGTTGGCCTTAAATTTCCAGTTCTTCAGTCTACTCTGCTTTGCTTCTAACAAAACTATCCACAAATGAAAACCAGTATTATACTAAAATGAACACTAACAAAAGATGTATAATTTATATAAGTTAGTTTCCTATACTAACAAATTTCCATCAAAATGAAAAATTGAGCTGTCAATTTTCAGATGCAACAAAATAAAGACAAGGTAAGAAAGCAAGTCAGGACAACTTGTTGGACATGTGATGCTTTGTTATGAAATTTTAAATAAAAATGGAACAAGATAATGAACAATATAATAGATGTTGATTTAAAGAATATATAAATTGGGGCTGGAGAGATTGCTCAGTGGTTAAGAGCACTGACTATTCTCACAGAGGCCCTGGGTTTAGTTCCCAGCACCCACATGGAGGTTAACAACCATCCATAACTCCAGGTCCAGGAGATCCTACGCCCTCTTCTGCCCTCTTCTGGCCTGGCACAACACAGGTGCACTTACATACATGCAAGCAGTACACTCATACACAGAAAATAAAAGTAATAAATAAAATACTTTAGAGAATATATAAATTATCCTAGAGCAGAAAAGACCACTTAAACAGTAATAAACAACATAGGAAGAATTCATTGAGAAAACATATCAATAGCTCAGGCTAAGAAAGGGATTGAGGTTGGATTAGTGTCATAATTTGAGAGAAAATTCTGTGTTGTAGACCACTCTGATCAAACAGTATAGGCTTTCACTATCAATGAAACCATGAATACAATACAATTGAAATGTGTAACGGAGTGGCAGTCTACTTTATTCAATTATGTAATCATGGCCAATCATTGGTTATAGGCAGTGATTAAAAAAATTTCCTAAAAGAAATAAGGTATAAGCTCAGTCTTACAGAATGTCCTGGAAAGGGATTCAAATGAGAGAAGCTTTAAAGACATAAAATAGCAAGGCTTGTCAGGGAATTGTGTGTTCATGTTACCACATTGTAGAAATCCTATGATGATTTCAATGGCATTTATATTAACAGGAATAGAGTATTTTGAATTTGGGCTGATGAACTCAGTCAATAAAGCATTTTCTCCTAAGCATGAGGACCTAAGTTCTGACCCCCAGAACCTAAAAAGCAAACAAAAGGCACATATCTTTATTCTCAGCAGTGGAGAGTTGAGAGATGTAGACCTGTGGATCCCTGAAACTGACAAACCTAACCTGCCTTATGTGGTAAAGTTTCAAGCCAGTGAGAGACCCTGTCTCCCATAAAGGTGGGAAGGGACCTCAAGGCCAGTGGCTAAAGTTCTCTGCTGGCTACCACATGTTCTTCTGTGTAACAAATGAATGCACATGCACCTACATACACATGCACACTAAAGAGAGAACAGAATAGTTTAAATGTCTTTTTAAAACACCAACTATTGCCTATTTGGAAATAGCAATCAAGGAAATTTGTGGCAGTCTTTCTGGTACTGAGAATCTTGGGATTACAGGGATTACATGCTACCTGTTACAGAACCAAACAAAAATGTCTTGTGTGTCATGAAATATTAAGTAAAATGTCATGCCCATAGGCATACATACAGTATGATTGATGGACGATGGGTATAGAAGACATGAATCATCTTTGCTATTTGCAATAGAATCAATGAGGACTAACATAACACATGTAAATACACTACCCATCCAAATACACACTATTTACCAAATACAATGAAATTCACGGAATGATGATAAAATTCCAAGCATTTGATTGCATGCATATGCTCCAACAACTCTTCTCCCAGGTTTCCCAACCACCTCCCCTGCCATCCTACCTGGCAGAAGTCCCAAAGAAGGGTCAAGGATGTACAGTGTCTTGCTTTGTCCATTATAAGGTCACCCAGCATGGGGATCAAAGGCACCGTTCTCCTGTTCCTTCTTATAAAGCCAGATGCCCCACTTCCCTCAGGACGCTTGGGAGCAACTCCAAAGCCTCCTCCACGATGTTGGTGGTCCTGCTTACAGTGGCCTTGCTGGCCCTGGGCCCTGCTCCGAGCTTCAGTGAAGTTAAGAGAACATGGTTGTTGGTGCTGTGAATCTGCTTTCAGGTAACAGATCACACATCAAGTTGGAACAATGTAGGAAAGAAGTGGATTAGAAAAAAGCCAGGATTGCAGAATTGTTAGGACAAAGGTAAGGGCAGCTGAATCCTTATTCCATTTCAGGACCTGGGTATTTTCACGTGTACTGGAAGCATGGTTAAATATATGAATAGAAAGATGACAGCATCAGGTCTAGATTTGTAGACCCATCTCCCTGCGCTGTGAAAGATGCCTTGAAATTTAGGAAGGTTCACAGAAGGAAATGCAGTTCGGAAGCTACAACAACTAAAGTTGGCAGTGCACAACAGTGGATAGCAGAACAAAAGAAGGAAACGGTCACACAGAAGGTCATGTTTATGTTAGTCTGTAAATTAGTTTGAAAATCCCAATTCTTTGCCTCTTCTTTGACAATAAGATATTATCTGGAAATTCTGTTGTCCAAGATTTGAAATGCTAGTCCTACTATCAAGATACATTATTTGGGGACTGGAGAGATTACTCAGTGGTTAAGAGCACTGGCTGCTCTTGCAGAGGACCAGGGTTCAATTCCCAGCACCTACATGGCAGCTAACCACCATCTGTAACTCCAGTTCCAGGGGAATCTGATGCCCTCTTCTGACCTCCATTGCATGACATGGGTGCCCTTATATACATGCAGGGAATACACTCATGCACATAAAATAAAAATAATTTTTTTTAAAAAAGGTAAAATATTTGATGCCATCAATATATAGATCAAAAAAACTTTCCATAAACACAGTGGTCATGAAGATGATAGATAACTGAGTAGGAAGTAACTATGAGATAATCATTGAATCATTACTAAAATGTAAGAGGGCCTCTTATCATTAAATCCATCTCTTCTTGTGCTGTACCAACACAGAACTTCAGACTGCATACCAGCGCCCCAATCAGAAACCACCTCCTGCTAACAATCAGAACCAAGGTGACTGTCCTCAGCAAGGCCCAGCCCAACAAGGAGGCCAGCAGCAGCAGCAGCAGCACCGCCCTCTTCAGCCTGGTAACTGATAGGTAAAAAGTAGCCTATGGATGAATCCAGTTGATCAGGGGAAAGCACCAGGACACAGATAAAGCTCCATTGGAATAGAGTTTATTAGCAAAGGAACACATGGGACAGATTCCCTTCCAGGCAGGGAAAATGTCTGCCCTGGGTTGTGAGCTAGGGTCTTTTTCAGGGGGAGGCTTCTGCTTCCTGCAGAAGGTTGGAAGCTGTGTTTTTTTTTTTAAAGTTGGGTGGGGATGGTGGTGGGGTGGGGGTGGTGGTAGACTGGGACTGTTAAAATCTGTTCTCTTTAAAAGATCAAAGGTGAAGTCTGCTGTGTTGGCCAGTGGAGAAAAGTCTGCTTCTCTTGACTTCAAAGACCAAGGTGCTTATCAACTCAGGTCCCTTTTTTCAGGAGGTTGAGAAGTCCGTGAGACCCTGTTGGTGAGGGGGTGGGACTGTCTGAACCTTAACAGTAACCAGCAAGGCCCAGCCTAACAAAGAGGCCAGCAGCAGCAGCAGCAGTATATATATATCCTGTAGAGTCTAATTTGTGTCCCAAAATGTCCTTTATTGTGGGACAATCCACTGGAGCCTGGAACCTACCAAGAGTCCCATCCTTAAGAGAGACTGTCTTTGTCCCTCCCAACAGCCATTGGATGCCAAAACATCCATAGGTTGGGTCGGGATTACTTGTCCACTTCCCAATGTCTATGCTGGGATTTTGTGCAGTATGAGTTCCAGGTCAGCTGTGGCTATAAGGAGACACTGTCTCAAACAAGGAAATAAACAAAAAATATCAGAGAAAAGAAAACTCAGGATGGAAAGGAGGGAGAGAGTAAAGAAAGAGAAAGGGGATGGACAGTCACCATATTCACTGATACCAGCAAGGATCAGAAACCACGTCATACTTTTCGCTATAACCTTCCTTTGTGTTTGTTTCTTTCAGAAACTGACAAAGAAGAAAATGGTCTTAAAAGATTATGCGATAGGAACGATGTGGTTAAAATTTATCTTCACTATAACAATAAAATCATGAGCATGTAATCGCTGACTCCTGTCTCTATTTATGAGCATGAGTTAGTCTGGAATTTGAGTGCCTTGGATGACTATTTCTCAACTCAAGCAAATTTGACATCTCAGATAATAATACGTTTAACATATATATAAATGAAGATAAGTTAAAATAATCAGAAAGTAAAGAACTATGAGTTATAAAACTGTAGCTCACCATGAAGCAATACTAATGTTATAAAATAGTATAGGTCAAATTTATTAAGTTATAAATATAAAATGTGCACCTGTTTTAATACTGAGAAGCTTCACTTTTAATACACAAAAGGATGTTAATAAAAGAAACACAAAACACAAGAAAGCATTTGTCGGGCTGGAGAGATAGCTCAGCAGTTAAGAACACTGGTTGTTCTTGCAGAAGACCCGGGTTCGAATCCCAGCACTCACATGGCAGCTAATAACTGTCTGGAACTCGAGTCCCAGGGGATCCAACAGCCTCTTCTGGCCTCCACGGGTATTGCATGACATGGGTGCACTTACCTGCATGCAGGCAATACATGCATACACATAAAATAAAAATAAAATAAAACATTTTTTAAAAAATTTAAAAAGTGTATGAATAACACATCTTGATTTCTCAGTCCAATACACAGGCTATTGCCTTGTTAACTTAAAGATAAAGTTCCAAGAAAACGTTATTATATCACCCAGATTCTACTTGTGCACACTATGTTTTAATGCTAAGAATCATCATTTTAAGTGACAAATACCTCTAGCGTATTCTTATACTACTTAATCCTTAACTATCCTGATATAGTTTCTCTATCAGGAAACCTCTTTTTTTTCTCCTAATGGTAGCTTTCTCCTAATCCATCACTTCTGAGGTGGAGGAACATGGATGAGGATTTAAAGACCTGACTCCCATAGAAAAACCACTGGTCAGGTAGGCACGGTGGCAGATGACTTTAGTTTCAGCACTCCAGAGGTAGAGGCAGCATGTTATGCATAGAGTTCCAAGCCATTGTGGCTACAGGGAGACCCTTTCTCAAAAAACAAAAAAAGAAACAAAGAAAGAGGATGAAAGAAAAAAAGAAAGAGAAAAAAATAAATGACCACTAATGCAATTTGGAACTAGTGCTATGGGGGTAACCAATGCTCTATGATTGAATTTAAGCCTGCTCTATAAAACCTGGAACTCATTCCCAGTACTATTACCCTGACTAAAACCCCATGGTTGCCTAAGTCATAGTGGAGAGACTCATTATTATTATGCTTAATGGGCATTGTAATATACTAGCCTCTAAGATCTCCTTACACACATTGATTATGGCATCTTTCAACCCCTATCAGCAGAACTTCTTCTGTAGTTGATAATTATTATTAGAGGGATCAACAGCCAGTCAACATTCAGGATATAAGACTGTGAAGTCCTCAGGTCCAAATGGGTCATCTATGCCACACCCTCTCTCCCCAAAGCTCATGAATAATCATGGAAGAGAGGTGAGAAAGAGTGTAAGATTCAGAAGGTGTAGATGTCTGTAGTGAAACAATATTTACTGGGTAGGACAGGACTGTTGCATACATGAGCTCATGATGTCTGAGACTGCTCAAGATCTGTGCAAGATAAAGCCAGCAAAAATCCCAGAATGGATACAACAAGGGCTCAGGAAGTCCCAAGTCAGCTGAGAGATATTGGCAAATGATTGCTGCTGGCTGAGAGAGAGAGAGAGAGAGAGAGGGAGAGAGAGAGTCAGTTTTTCTCAGGGATTTGATCCCATGCTCCAGAAGATGGTCCTACACCTATGCACACAGGCAGCACTATGTGGATTCAAAGCATGTGAAATTATGAGGGAGAAGTGATGGGAGGATAGATGAGTAATTAGAAGGGAGGAATTGGGGGTGGAATTGATAAAAATACATTTATATGCATATATGGAACTTAAATCATAAAATAAAAAGTGTAAAGTGAAGTTTTCAAGTTACTGCATTTTCATAATACATGCTAGATAATTTTCCAATTGTGATTCATAATTTAAACTCTTTGAGTTTTGATATGTTAATGTCAAAATGTATGTTTACTGAACACCTAGATATTTATAAGAAGGTAATATGAAAAACATTTATATCTATGTTGGATATCTTTAGTGTCAATTTGACACACCTGGGTTGAGGGTGCCCCAATTGGGGAATTTCCTTTATTGGACTGGCCTGTGGTCATGTCTGTGGGGCATCTTCTTGATTACTGAATAATTGGTACCGAGAGTGGAGTGTTGGCTGTGAAGAATCTGCCATGTGGGGTTTTGGAAGAATATGGAAGACTTTGGAAGTTTGGGCTAGAAAAGTGGTTGATTGCTGTAAACAGCTTAACAGGCCATTGTGGCAGGAGCCTGGAAGAAAGCAGTGCTGAGAGGAAAGTACTTCCACAAAACTTAAAGAAGGACTTAAGGAGCAACTGGGATATTTTGGCAAAGACTCTGGCTAGAGTCTGCCCACAGTCTATGAGCATTCCTGAGCCTAAGTAGATAAGGCATGGACTGATTTCTTTGATGTAGGAAATTTCAAGACAGTCTAATATAGAAATGGTGGCATGGCTATTAATGGTGAATATTATGCAGATCTACAGTGAAAGAGAGCAAATGGGGCAGAAAGAAATACAGTTTTGATTGAAAAAGAGCCCTAGGAAGATAAATGTTAGAGCCCTGGCATGTTCTGAGGAGGATCCCTTTGATAAGGAGATTAAAGTGATTAAGGAGAGGCCTAGAGGTTTGCACTTAAACAATGGAGAGAGTGCCTCCAGGGTGAGACTACACACAGTTAAACCTCCAACTTGTGAAAGGAAAATGCCCCAGGGGCCACTGAAGAGAAAAGCTTCTAAAACGGATAAAGCAGGCTGAGGTCCAACCCAAACTTGCAGTCAAACTTGGCAGTGTTGTTCACTGGTGCTGGCTTTAGAGGCATGAAAGATGCAAGAGTGAAGGAGTCATCGGTTCTTCCTCCATGGTTTCAGAGAGCTGCTGAGGCCAGGAACCATGCAGCAGGGGTTCCACTGCATAAAGAAGGCCCTGATAGGCCATGGCATGAAGCTGTGAAGGTGAAGCCTGGTTGGCAATGGAAACCCCAGGAAGATGTTTGTGATGCCAGAGCTGTGAGGCATCTGCCAAAAAGATCTGCATACAGAGAGTGGTGTCAGCCCAAGAGAGAGATGTATGCTGCACACAGCAAAGCCTTACAATTAAGCAATTTCCTTGAGTCTCAGAATAGACTTTGGACTGTGGCCTTGAATAGTATTGAGACTGGTAAAGACTATGGGGACACTTAAGGTTGGACTAAATGCATTTTGCATTTTATGTGGTCACGAGCCTATAGAGGCTGGGGGTGGAATGTGGTGGTTTGAATGAAAATATCCCCCATAGGCTCCAAGTATTTGGACATTTTGTCCCCAGTTGGTTGTTATCCTGAAGGAAACATGTCACTGGGGGCAGGCTTAAAGAGTTCTTAAGGCTTGCTGGATCTTGAGTTGCTCACTTGCTTCCTGTTCTTGCTCAAAGGTGTAGAGCTTAGCTTCCACTCCTCCTCCAGCCACCTCTACCACCATGCCTTCCAGCCAAGACGAAATGTAATTTCCCTGGAACTGTAAGCTCAAATAAATTCTTCCTTTCCTAAGTTGCTTTGGTCAGTGTTTCTATCACAGCAACAGAAAAGTAACTAATACAATTGCTATTTTAAGATTATCTGCTTCGATTGATTATGAAACTATGAAAGAATTTTCAGGGTTCTGACAAAAAGTTCTGTGTAGTTTTGAAGTTTGATAACTATGTATTAGCACTTTTCAGTGTTCTGACAAAAAGTTCTCTGTGTGATTGTAGTCTTTTTAAACTTTATTTTTTTTGTGTATGAGTGTTATATCTGCATGTGTGTAAGTGAACCCTTCTAATGCAATGCCCACGGAGATCAAAAGAGGGCATTGGAGCACCTGGAACTGGAGCTATGGACAGTTGTCAGCTGCCATGTGGGTGCTGGGATTCGAACCTGGATCTTCTGTGAGAGCAGCCAGTGCTCTTATCCACTGAGCCATCTCTCCATCCTGTGATTGACTTCTTATACTATTTATTAGCACATTCTTGAAAAAATTAAAGTTAAGAAGAGCTAAGAATTATCATTAATACATGGAAACTAAAAATGGAAAAGAGGAAACTCTGCATATGAGAAAATTCAATTATATTTATGAGAAGGTAATCCATTAAATATTTTTTTTTGTTAAGAAAAATAATGTGGGATTTTCACCATAAATGGAATTACTAATTTTTCCACCATGAGGAGAAGAAGATATAAGAAAGTATCTAAATAGGTATAAGAATATCAGAGAAGCTTACAGAGGAGGGTTGCTTTTTCTTTGCATAGTCTTTCTTTTTCATTTGAATAGTACATTTAATATTAATACATATATAATATGTCAGACCAAATCCAACCCCCACTCTGTCCCCTCCACTTACTTTCCTATCCCTTCCCATTATTGTCTTCCAACTTCATGTTCTCTCTCTTTTCACCTTCTCTCTATATTTTTAAATATAATATCCTCATTGAGTCCATTTAGTGCTGTCTCTCTGTGCATGGGTGTGGCAACATCTTCCGCAGTGCAGTATGGATGACATCTCAGTGTCTGTGTTCCTAAAGAAAGTGACTATCTCTCCTAATAGCCATCAACTGCCAATGACTCTTCAGAGAGAGGTGGGATTTTCTGAACCCCTGGCCCATCCACTGTTGGGATTTTGGTTGACTTGATCTTGAGCAAGTCCTGTGCATGCAGTCTCAGCCTCTGTAAGAACATGTGTGCAATGGTGCTGTCATGTCCAGAAAATACTCTTTTACCACAAACGTCCACTCCCTCTGCCTCTTATAGTCTTCCCTGTCCCCTCTCCCATGATTATCCATGAGCCTTGGAGAAGAGAGGTTATGGTATAAATTTCCAATTTGGAGCTGAGCACTCCAAAGTCTCTTATTCTCTTCATGCGAGCTGATTGTTTGTCTCTATTAACCATCATCTACTACAAAAGAAGGTTCTCTAATCAGAGTTAAAAATGTCCCAAAATATGAGTACAAGGGTCAGAACTTAGGGGGACAGTTTATTATAATGTCCATTTAGCAGAATAATAGCATTAAGTTCTCCCCTTAACTTCATGCAGATGTGTGTGGGGCCTAGTTAACAGTACCAGGCATAAGTTCCAGGTTGTGGAGCAGACCTTAAATCAAATCAGAAAGTGGTTGGTTACTTCCATAACATTAGTGCCAGTATTTCACCACTGGGCATATTTTCCAGGCCAGTTGTGATTGTAACTCACAGAGTTCACAGCTGGGTAATGCTGTTGATTAATTTTCTTCCCTGGTAACCTGCATTGAAATTTTCAACACAATGAAAACTAGCCAGGATGGATGAAACTTCCTCATCAGTTCCAGTGTGATTTCTCCATTTCCTATGACTCAGGTATAGGGTGTCTTCAGCAGTTCAAGAGGGTGACCAAGAACAATGGCAATAGTATGTAATTTTTAGGGGTTCTATGGGACCCTACTGACCAACAACTCCAAGGGAAGTATCCTGTACCCGGCACCAGGATTATTTATTTGATATCCTATTGTAACGATCAAAGTGCTTGCAATTCCCTTGCAGCCATGTCAAGTCTTTTGACATTGCAACATGATATTGCCATCTGCAAAGTTCACACTCCAGAACTGTGCAAGTACAAAATTAAATCAAAACAGCTCAAAATCTTTTAAGTAAGTTATTATTTTGTATTGGACTGCAGTGTTAGCTGTCCTTGGCCCAATGTGGCCTGTAGGCTGTGTGGTAGACAAGCTTCCTTGTGTTATCCTCTGGGTTGAAAGAAATCTAGAGTTGCCTCCAGTGTAGAAGAATTAATATTCTGCTGTTAGAAACAAAGGCACACTACTCTTCCTGTACTTGCTGTTCCTTAGGTGCTGCCAACAATACCCTCCATGTCAAGGATGCATATTTTGTGGTGACTTCTTATTGCTAATTTAATGCCCATAAGGCAACAACAGAATTGATTTTCCATGTGCACATTGATGCTTATATTGAATTTTAGCTCTGTGATATTAATATCAAGTACAGGTACAAATCTTCAGAACGTGTAAACGTATCAATGTCATCCAATCTTGAGAATGACAAGATAGAAAACAGTTAATTTTACTAACCTTGTATTTAGTATGCCTGCTAAAGACTTCTTCATGTCATTTGAACAAGAAAACATTGGTTTTAACTTTCTACACTTCTGAGTGAGAAAATCTAATATATATTTATATGCTTGCTCTTTTTTTTTCTTCCCTTTTTTTGTTTGCTTGTTTTTACTATTTTTGAGACAGGGTCTCCCAGTAGCCCCAGCTGGCTTAGAACTTGTTATGTAGACCAAGCTGGCCTTGAACATACAGAGATTCACCTGTCTCTTGTGAAGGCATGCACCACCACTCAGGGCTTCTTTTTCTTTTTTTTTAAATTTCAGACAGTTTCTCAGACAAGGTCTCAGTGTTCTTCCCTGGATGATCTGGAACTTTCTATTTAGATCAGGTTGGTCTCAAACTCACAGAGCTCTGCCTGTCTCTACCTCCCAGCTTCTTGCACCACCACTCTCTGTGCTCATTCTTCTGAAGACTGTTACATTTGGTTCCAGTTATTTTTGGCAACTAACCACTTTGAAAAATATTAAGCACATATTCTAACATATGTAAAGTTACAGACATATTATAGTTCTCATTTGATAATAGTAAATAAACTTCCTATTTATCCCCAAGAGTTGTTAATACTAGCCACTGTCATAAAGGTTACTGACTCCTTGTTAGAGCTGTGGCAATTACCACCATATGCCAGTGGTCCCAGTATTAAGGACTTGCACTGGAATCTACCTGCAGCTGTTTGTAGGTGTGTGTTACTACTGTTCCTTGCTACTACACACCAAGTCTCATGAGAGCTTACAAATCCCTGTTCTGGAGCTCCTTGCCTACTCACGATTCCTGTCTGAGTTGAACAAAGAACCATGGGACTGGAAAGATATCTGACTCTTAGGCCTTTTCATCAAGTGTTTTATATATAAAACAATTTCCCAGGGCTAGAGAGATGGCTTAGCAGTTAAGAGCATGGACTGCACTTGCAGAGGACCCAGGTTTGATTCCTAGCACCCACATGGTGGCTACAAGCCATCCTCAACTTCAGTTCCAGGGGAATCAGATGCCCTCTTCTGACCTCTGTGGAATTGCATGACATGGGTGCACTCACATATGTGCATGCAATATACTCATACATATAAAATAATAAAAATAATAAATAAACTATTTTTAAAAATCAAATTAAAAAAACACACATGCACACATGAAACAACACAGCTTCCATGTTTTTAGTTAACATGCTTAATTTTTTTCCCGGTAATTCCAGTTCCAGGGGACCTGAGGGCTTCTGGCCTCTATGGGCATTGTATGACACCATAATACTTACATACATTGAGGCAAAACATTTATATACATAAAAAATAAATATAAATAAGTTCTAAAAAGAAAAAACAAGTACTTGGGACTGGAAAGATCGTCCAGAAGTTCAGAGCACTGACTGCTCTTACGGAGGAACTGAGTTTGGTTCTCAATGCCGACATGACAGCTAACAACCATCCATAACTACAAGTCCAGGGGATCTGAGGCCCTCTTCTAGCCTATGTTGACATTGCATGCCTTAATGCATTACATACTTATAGGAGAAGAACTCACACACATTAAAGACGAATAAATAAAAAATTTTAGCTGGACCCTAAACATCCCTGGACAGGTCTCCTATGTTAAGCCTCACCCACGCAGGGGTCAGGGACCATTACAGAAAAGGAGGCAGAAAGATTGTAAAAGCCAGGGGAAGAGGGGCATGACCATAAGGAAACAGAGTCTTAAAGGCTCCTGGGACCTTGTTCATATGAAATTACAGCAATGGTGTTAGCATGCACAAGACCCATGCAAACTCAATCAAACAAAGACCCAGGATAGAACTGGGGAAATAGCAGCTCTTGAAGGAGGTACCCTTCCCCAGACCCCTGGCCTGTCTTTCGAAAATCCCCTAGACTGAGTGCCCCTTGGACCCTCCCATGCCTGACTGTGGAAATACCCTGGATAGGTACCCCACCTCCCTCCATGTCCCCTGCTTGTCAGACAGAACAAAGACATCTTCTGGAACAATCTGTAGTCCAAGGCAGAGGATGAAGAGTGTTCTGCCTCAGTGCAGGTAGCCAAGGAAGAGTGTTATGCCTCAATGCAGAAAGCCAATGGCTACAAAAGTTACAGGCTCTGAAAATCCCCTTTGTTTCAGATTGTTTCAAACTCTTTCCTGGTACTTCTGTTTTTTGTTACTATAGAAATCTCCTGTTTTGTGGTTTTTATGCTTAAAAGCCCTGTACTTTCACAGCTCGAGGTCGCAGTACAGCTCCTGAGTCTGTCTGTGTCACCAGCTTGTTGGTTCCAATAAACCGCTTGTGTTTTACTGAGACTCAGTGTCTGAGTGGTCAATTCAGGAAAGTCTTCGGACCCTGAACACTCTGAACCTTAGTCGAGTAACTGTTGGCAACTGATTACTGAGAGGTGAGGGAGAATAGATCTCCTTTAAAGGAGAGACTCTAGATAGGCTGACTAGACTCTCATGGATGAACTTGCACTGAGGGACATCTGGGTACTCTAACTTGATTTGATAGGCTTTAACATATGTGACAGAATGCATGAAATTCAGTGGGGAGTTTATAGTGGGGTGCAGTGGGGGAGGGGGTATGAAGAAGATTAACTTCAATAAAAACATACATACAAGAAAAAAGACCTGACTCTAAAATTCCTTCTGGGGAGCACACATGGTGTCCTGCCCCTCCTCCTGTGGTCCGAAAGACAAAGCAAGGTACAAATTCTCCAAACTGCAGTTTGGAAAATCCTACAGAGTTTATTTGGGCTTCCTAATAGTGCAGTGGATGAGGGGGTTACTTACAGAAGTGTGGGCTCCCCTTCTATGGCAAGGACCCTGTGACCTCCTGCAGCTTCTCCAGATGGGGAAGGTAACCCCTCTCTCTAGCTTCCCATTTCTATCCTTAGTCCCTCCCCCATGTACAACTCACTCCAGCTGGTTGGATGGAAGGCATGACTGACTCTCTCTGCTCCTCCCCTCCTGGGGAGCATCAAGAGTCAAGTTCATTTGTGGTGATGGGAGCAAGCTGGTGAATCCAAGCCTGGGAAGAAGGCATCCATCCACAGCTTGGCATACAGAGGACAACTCCATGCCACAAGACCCTAACTTGTTGATTGGTAGTGCTGAAATCTGGTGGTACCTTGTAACTGCCTAAGCCAACAGAGCAGATCAGAGTGATATTTTGGGATGCAAACTTGTCTATGGAATCTGAGAAGATTCTTATATTTTGTATACTTTGAAGGTGAAGAAAAAATGAGTAATATGTGAGAGTGATTATCTCGAAGTTACACACTTGTAACTGTGAACATAGTTAAGAAACACTGTAGAAAATGGAAGAAACAGGGACAACTAATAAGAGAGTCAGAGCGATTCCAGGAGGGAGAGAAAGAATGATAGGAACTCGCAATGAGATTTTAATTTCGTATTTGTTCAAGTTACATTATCAGTCTTTTTGACCAATGCTTGCTCTTAATTTTAGCAAAAGTTCTGGTAATAGTTTTAAAACTGGGTTCTAATAACGTTACTCAGAGATATTTTTTGACAACGTGGCTTTCCAAGAGACTGTTGATTAAATTAAATTGGATTTTGCAGCCATGAATAAGTACTAAGACTGACTCAAACAATTTCATATAAAGCATTTACAGAATTTTAAGATTTATCTTTATTATCTTTAATTATATTTATTCATGTGTCTATGAGGGGTATGTATATGTCAGTGCTGTGCCTGCAGATGCCAGAAGAAAGTGTCTGATCCCCTGGAAATGGAATTACAGGTTGTTAGGAACCAAACTTGTATCCCTCTGTAGGAGTAGCAAGTGCTCGTAACCATCTTTTCAGTCCCACTTGCATGATTTTGATTTTAACAATTAACCATCTGAAATATGGAAAAAAATTCTGGATATGAAAAGAAAGCCCTTTGTCCCTTTAAGTAAGCAATTCTACATTAAAAAATAACTTTATGATGAGATTCACAATGAGTCATATTTTCTTAAATTTTCACTGAATTTTTTAGCTTTCTAGTTAAATGAAATATATACTCTTCCTAGTTGTCTTAAATATGACTCTTTGTATTTTAATTGCAGAAATTTGAGATTATTTAAATTTTGATTGGAATAAATGCTCACGTTTTGCACTGGGACACATTTTCTGTAAAGCCTAAACTTTGGGGTCTGAACTGGAAACTGTGTTTTGAACTTCTGATAGGCTACAGAATCAGCTTGGGGGATGCCCATATCTGTCAGGTCTTTGTGAATACTCTTCATGTGGTGAGAGAGATTCCCCCTGAAGCCTCATTCCAGAGTCTCTCCATTTCTTCCTTTCCTTAGGAAATTCATTTCTTATAGAGTACTTGATACAGTGCATCATCAAGAATTGAAATAGAGGCAGAGGAGATGGCCCAGTCAGTACAGTGCCTGCCGTGCAAGGATAAGGATCTGAGTTCAGATCCCCAGCACCCATGTAAGAGCCAGGCATGGTGGCGAGTTCCCATAACTCTAGTACTTAGCATGAGGAAGAGACAGACAGAACCCTGAAGCTCATTTCACAGCCTGTCTAGTCAATTGCTGGTCAGTGTTTAGTAAGTGACCGTGTCTAAGAAACAAATAAAAACCAAACAAAACAAAGCAACAGTAACACCAAAAGAAATAAGTAAGGTAGAGATCAACAGAGAAAGACACACCCGATGTCAGCTATTAACCTATGTACACATATGGACACACACAAGTACACAAACAGCACATAGTTAACACACACTGGCACACACAACTCAAAAGATGGAATATGTTTTAACCTAAACACAAAGAGGACATTACTTGACTATAACATCACCTGGCTTCAGTGTAAGCTAGATGATGGGAGTTTGGCCAAAGGATGGAAAGGCCTGTGCTTGATGCTGGTTCTTTGTTGTACACCAATTCTAGTTTCCTTCATGAGATTTTGACAAAACACTTTGACCAAAAACAACACGGGAAGGACAGGGTTTATTTGTCTTATACTTCCAAGTTACAACTCATCATTGAGAGAAATCAGGGCAAGAACTCAAAGCATGAACCTGGGTGGAAGAACCATGCTAGCATGTTGCTTGCTGCTTCATTCTCTGACTTGCTCACAAGCTCATAAGCTCACGCTTAGCTACGTTTCTTATATAATTAAGAACCACCTGACTAGGGATGGAACTACCACAGTGGCCTTGGCCCTCCTATGTCAATGAATCCTTTAGAAAATCCACAGATACTCCCACTGGTCAATGTGATCCAGGCAACTCCTCAAGGCTGTCCCATCAAATGCCTGTAGGCTGTGTCAAGTTGACAATTAAAGCTAATCAGGACAGTGCCTGAGAAGAAATAGGATCTGTGAGAATACCAGGAAACATACAAGTGGATTATTTGATAAAAATTGACCACAGTTCAATTGTTCATTCCTTCCATATGAGGAAACCACAGTTTGGGATTACAGTCCCAGCAGTGACCCATCTACATAGGGTGATGTTAGAGTGTCTCTTCTAAATAACAAATGTATTAAGAAAAATGTTAACTTTAATGAGATCAGAGACATCACTTACAGAAGAAATATTGCCCTATTTCTCAACAGAATAGTTGAAGCCTTTAGAAAAATTAGATTAACTTCAATTGTCTCCCTGTCTGCTGGTCATCTCTTAGTCAGAGAATGGTATTAACCTAAGCCTACATAAGTCCACATAACAAGCTTCACCACTTGACCTTTCATTTTGCTTCGTTTTCTTGTATTGGGTGATTTTTTTTTTTTTCATTGTTGTTGTTTTTCGCCTTCACTTGGTCTTTATTTCATCTCAAAGATACCAAGATACAAAATTTCTACTTGTTTTTAGTCAGAGAGCATTTGGAGCAGCGGGTTCTCCTCAGGCCAGCTGTGAAGACCCTAACCTGGATCGGGTCCCCTGCTGATTGGGGGGTGGGTAAGAGGCACGGGGTCATGACACACAGACCCTGGGAGTCAGGTAGAAGCAAGCACTAGGCAAGGTGCTGCAGACTTGTTTAATGCAGGAGGAGGCACATCTTATATTTCCATTTTCTCTGCCCCCAAGTCCCTTTAGTCAGCATATCGTATTCTGATTGGTTGGTGCCATGCAGTCTGTCAGCAGTCATTGGGCTCGTGAGCAGAGTACGGAGGCGTGGGCTCCTTTTGGCGGGCTATTTGTGGACCAAGAAGTGAAGTGAATTCTCGCTGTATCCCAGGACTCTGGGTCCACATGATCTTTGGAGGCCTCCTGATTCAGTATTTAAACATTTATTTTAAAATTTATTTGATTGTTTTTGTGTACATCACTGTGTCTGTATATCTGTGTACACCTGCCAAAAGCACACATGTCAAGGTCAGAAGAAAATTTACTGATTCAGCCCAACAGGATCTTACCCATCATTGGCTACCAGCCCTCCAAGGGGTATCATCCCGGGGAATCAGTCGAGGTGGGGAATTATCTGTAGGAGGCCTCGTACATTTGTGCAAGCCAAGTCCGTCGGCTGCGTAGGGTGGGTTGAAATCATCTTCGTGTATTGCTCTGAGGGCCTGATACACTAAATGATTGATTTTTTTCTGACTGCGGGAATGAAGAGCAAGGCATTTAAGAAGTAGAAAGAGAAGAATAATTATGCCTGTCAGGAGTAGGTAAGTGAGGATACATCCATTTGCCAGAGGGCATTCGGTAGGAGACCACGCGGGTTAACTCCATATCGATTGAGGGGGCCTAAGGGAGCAAGGGGTGCACATGTAACGAAAGACCTGCTCAGATGTTTGCATTGAGAGATGGGTAGGTCGGGTAGAAGGTGGTGCAGACTGCAAGGAGAAAGGTGAAATTATTGGTGTAAGGCTCTGGCTTGTTCTAGTAGAGGAATCTCTACAGACATAATAAGTTTATCTACTTTGTCATTTTCCTTTGCCAAGATCCCAGGGAGCTTGGTGTGTGATCTTATGTGGGAGATGTGCCAGAGCCATTGTCTATTATCTAAGATAATCTGGAGAGCTCTCATCATTCTAGTGATGGGATCCTTATGGCCTTTTACTCAAGCAAAGGGAAGACATCTGAGGGCCTGAACCGCATACTGGCTGTCGGAGAATATATTGAGTGGCTCAGTCTGGCAGACTTGGAAGATTTTTAACAAGGCCAGGAGCTCCCCCAACTGGACAGAGC
>NW_008329365.1:3343795-3344306 GCF_000622305.1 Nannospalax galili
TGTTGACCCTCCTCTTTATAGACTGGACACTGGTTCAAGTCCATCTGGTGGGGTCTCCTTGGCCTCCTTGATCAAGAGGTCAGATGACCCACCACCTTTACAGGACATTTTGCGAGATGCTTATATTCCCTGGGAACTAATTGACCTAGGAGGGCAAGGAGCAAAAAGTGTCCTTTGTGTCCCTCTGACCCAATTAGTATAGATCTCAAGGTATGTCTGTGAAACATCCAAGAAGGTTAGTTCCACCATTCTTGCATTTTTGATTACTGTTCATGCAGATAAGTCTTGGGTAATGACCAGTTGGTCTCAAATAAACCTTATCTAGAGATATTTTTCTTGATCTGTTATGTATAATTTGTCAGTAGATTGTAGGAATAATATGGTTCCCTCTGGTTTTCGTGACTAGCTAGGCATTGTTTCTCTCTTGTATCGTCTCCCCCCTCTATCATGGTTTTCCCACTTAAGATGCCCCCACTTCCCCCCCTTTCTTCCTTACTAATACCCTTGCTCC
>NW_008329365.1:3348231-3360939 GCF_000622305.1 Nannospalax galili
TGGCTTGTACGTAACAGGTGTCATCCTTTCACATGCGCTGAATGACAGCACCGTAAAGGGACTTACTGGCATCTGAGAAGGCTAGCGTGGATAAAGGTAGGGGGTTTTTGCAGGGGGAAATGTGTGGCTGAGTGGTGATTTCCAAACAGGCCAGGCTGGCTAGTCGCTTATCTGGGGGTGTGTGGTTATCCAACTCCCCTGTGAACCCGGAAATCATTAGTTGGAAAGCCAGAGAGTGTGCCCATAACGTTTGGGAATGCTTAAGAGGAAAGGGCATTATAATTTTGTCAGGTTCTTTTCTGAATATGCACCTGGCTGTTTGTTGGGCCTTAATTGCTAACTTGAAGGCAATATCATACTTAGAGCTAAGCCTAGTTAGGTCCAAAGTAGCCAGGTGGATCCACACTAGGAGGTCTTGGTGCCATAGTGCCCCCAAGACACCATTTTTAGTCCAGAGGATTAAGGCCAGTAATGATTCTGCTGGGTCATGACATCGGAGTGATGCAGACCAGAGTATATGATCTATCTTATTAAGAAGATCCTTACCTGACTGTGATATGATGGGGTGCAGGCATAGCTGTGGGGTGTGGTAAGCCCTTTTGTAGTGAGCCCATCTTTTACATTTGTGCATTGACTTCTCTAAGATCTTGGAGGAGTCTGTATTTCCCCGATTTCTCTTTAATAACAATATTGGGGTATTATGTTTACTGAGAGAGGGCTCGATGTGGCCTAGCCTCAATTTTTCAGCTACCAAATTTTTGAGGGCAGATAATTTAGGTTCTATTATAGGCCACTGGTCCACCCAAATGGTATCATTAGAGAGCCAGGTGATGGGGATTGGCTTTGGGGCCAAGACTGGAGTTGATTGCAGACGGGCCGTGGCCATTAGGATTGCGGGTTTTGGGCAAGGTGTTGTCCTTTCCCTGATAGTCTCAACTTATCGTGGAGCATGATATCATCATAAAAGACACTGTCATCCATGATAAGGACAGTGCCCATGTCCTCTAAGACATCTCGGCCCCATAAATTATGGGGAACATCCGCTACTGTGGGGGTAACTGTGCACTGGTTCCATCCAAGTCCTTCCAATATACTGGACGTGTGACCAGTTTGATATCTTGTTTTCTGCCAACTCCTTTTATTGATGGGCCTGGCTGGTATTTCCAATGAGGGAATTTAAGGGATTCAGTTTCTGATATAATGTTGACATCAGCCCGTGTCTACTAGGTCCTTTATGGCAGTTCCATCTAGGAACAGGGTCATTAGTGGGGAGTGGTTGAGGATTGGGAGAGTCCATAATATCTGTCTCATTTCCCCTCTTGTGGGCGCGGCTGAGGGGCGCCCCGGGTGGAGTTTAAAGGAGCGGAGTCTGGTTGAGGCTGTGACTTACAGTCTTTAGCCCAATGGAACCCTCTTTTGCACTTGGGGCAGCGAGTCTTGGGGCAGACTGTACCTCTTGGGCAGTGGCTACCAAAGTGGCCAAGCCCCCCAGTTCTAGCAGCCTTCCTGCATGCCAAAGTGGGTGGGTTTTCCTTGAGACAAAAGAGTCTCCAAGGAGGTGGTCAAAGCCTCAATAGGGCCTGCCCTAGGGTCCAAGTCTCTAGTAGCAAGTACCCATTTGTGAATGTTATCATTGTGGACAGGCGCAATAGCAGGAATGTTTAGTCCCTCCCAAGTTAATTGTTTCATAAGAACCTCTCGGGTGGGTCCAGACTCCACTCTCCACTCTATTGCCTCAATGACACGGGTAAGGAAGTCCGTGAAGGACTCCCGACTGTTGAATCAAATTATGGAAAAAGACTTGTGGGTCACGGGGGGAGCAACATTTAAGGGCCTTAAAGGTCAAGTCAGAAACTTGTTGAAAATAGGCATGGAGGCCAACAGTAGACTGGGAGATGGGGTCAGTATATTGTCCATGTCCCATGAGCATGTCCAACATAATGTTGAGGCCATATTGGAGATTTACGTGTGCCTGGCTTTCAGCCTGATCGTCATAGGCTGCATGCCAGTTTAGAAGGGTTCTAAGACTGCCTTTAGTAAGTTATATCAATCATAGTGGGTTTGTAACTGTAAGGACCACTGGCAAAGAACCTGTTTGAAATATGGGGAGTCAGGGCCCGATTGCTCAGCTGCATTGTGGATAAGAACGAGGTCAACAAGTGGGGTGGGCAGCCACGGATGCTGCGCTGCATCGGGCCAACATTAACCAGAAATGCAGACAAAGGCAGGTGAGGCTTTAAGGAGGGTGGCCTAGGAAGGAGGGGCATGGTAGCAGGGGAAGAGGTGGGATGGTTAATGGCGGGGAGAGTAACTCCTTCCATGGGTAATGGGGTGGGGGAATTTTTGGGCGTGGTAGCTCTAGGAGAGTATCCTGAGATATAGGCAAAGGAGCTCCTTCCTTATTGGAAGTGGGCACAGAGGCAGTGTCCACCTCCGGGTCCGGGGGTTCCGGGGGGTCCGGGGTTGAGGTAGTCACCAGGTCTACACTAGATTGCTCCCAGCAGTGTTTGTTGTAGGCCGAGATGACTTCCTCAGGAGAGGAGGATTTAAGGCTAGCAATGATGGCTAGGAAGATTGGTATGAATGATGTGGGGTGGGCGGGGGAGTGATCCCTAATCTGACCTCCCTTTTTCCAGCCAGGAAGAGGACCCGCATCCATGTGTCAGGGTCCCACATGTTTTCAGGAGAGATCCACGGAGCCAAATTAGTGGCTTCATCCCAAAAGTGTTTGATATCTTTTGGTTTCACTTTTAACCCTCTGGTTTTAAGGAGCACCTTGAGTGCTGCCGTTTGTGATTCCCTGCATTGTGGTGGTAAATTGCCCATTGTGGGAGAGTCTCATGAAGGGGAATTTGCCACAAAAGTAAAAGATGAGGGTGATTACCAAGAGGGCATAAAGCAAACAAAGAAGCACTGTGAGCCACTCGGATGTAAACTGCTCCAACATGTAAAGGTGTATCAGATCCAAATGTCTGGTGCTCAGTGAGGGACTTCTGGAGGCCGTGATACCTCCAGCCGTATGCTCACACAGTGTCTCTGGGACAGGCAACAGGGTGACCAGAAGCCTGGGCTCTGAGTTTGGGGTGGATCAGCCCTTATGTGAACTCACCAGGATGAGCCGAGGACAGGGAGGTGCTGACGTGGGCTTTGGGACCACGTGGCAGAGTGTGCCTTGCTGATCTAACAAACTAGTCCAACAATAAAGATGACAGACAGGGTGGAGGGGACAGAGGAGGGGGCTACTCGCTTACCCTTGAGCAGCCGAAGAAATAGACAAAACCAGGGGCCTACTTACCGAATGAACCGAGGTTCTGGGTGTCGCCAACACCCTGGGCAAGGGTCCCTGTTCAGGCACCAGGTGTTCAGGCACCAGGTGTTGCGGGTTCTCAGGCCAGCTGTGAAGACCCTAACCTGGATCGGGTCCCCTGCCAATTCGGGGGGAGGTAAGAGGCACGGGGTCATGACACACAGACCCCGTGTAGAAGCAAGCACTAGGTGAGGTGCTGCAGGCTTGTTTAATGCAGGAGGAGGCATACCTTATATTTCCATTTTCTCCGCCCCCAAGTCCCTTTAGTCAGCATATCGTATTCTGATTGGTCTGTGCCATGCAGTCTGTCAGCAGTCACTGGGCAAGGGAGCAGGGTAAGGAGGCATGGGCTCCTTTTGGCAGGCTATTTGTGGACTAAGAAGTGAAGTGAATTCTTGCTGAATCCCAGGGCTCTGGGTCCGCGCCATCTTTGGAAGCCTCCTGCTACTGGAGCTATTGTGATAGTGTCCTGTGAGCTCACAATTGTTTTCATGTCATTGTTTTTAGGTGTCTAAAACAACATGGGGCAAAATTAAATTTTACCCTAGAATTCCTAAAGATAACTGAGCTGTGGGACTGAAGAGATGGCTTAGTGGTTAAAAGCACTATTTGCTTTTGCAGAAGACCCGGGTTTGCTTCTTAGCAAACCCTAGCATCTACAGGGCAGCTGAGTTTGCTTCCCAGAGACTGCAGGGCAGCTCACAACTGTCCACAAATCCAGTTCTAGGGGATCTGATACCACATCGGGCCTCCCAGGGGAATTGCATACATGGGTGCACTTGCATACATGCCTAATTCAATATGTGTAGGTTTTTGATATAAATATTTTATGATTTTTTTTACTAGTAATTATGTATTAGGTTATAGGATCTATTGACTCTCAGTCAGACTCTATCCCCCCATCTCTCTTTTGCTGCCATTTAAAAAAACAGGTTTCAAGAACCCCATCTTGGCCAAGCATAGATGAGATACAGACACTAGAAAAATTAGATAATGCTAGACATTAATTTTATCAGTTAATTTCCTTACACATGTCAAGGGAAAGCTGAAATAGCTGTCAGTAGCACATTAGTCCCTGCAATTTAAATTCTATATTTGGTTTTTGATGTTACCAATAGCAGTGATAAAGTGTACAAAAGGCTCAGACAAAATGATTACAAGGGTCCAAAAGGCTCAGGAAAAACAATCACAAACACAAGAACAGTCCCTGTGCAGAGCTTTAGTTCTAGGGACTAGCACATTTCCCTAGGTAGCTGATATGCTGTTCTAGAAAATCTCCAGATGAAATAATGTCTTCTAATGGGGCAATGTTTGCCATAGGGGCAGGTTAATAGAATGCTGGGAAAAATCTTTCCTCAGTGGGATTCTAAGAACACATGGCTTTGGCCCTTCTGAGAAGAGGGAAATCCCTCCAACAGAGAATGTTTTGCCTTCCAAATGGACCATGGTCTGCAGAGCAATGAGGGTTTAAAGTAAGAACCACACTCTAGTGACTACAGATAACTATCAATTGAGGCACCTTGGGCAAGTCCTGATGTGACAGGTAAAAATATTAATTTTCTTTCCAATACTAGAGGTATGGTCCTTGCCTTCATTTTCCATATTTTTTATCTTTACTGTGTATGTGTTGTGTTTTGTGCTATAGCTATAGGCTAACAAAACCCCCAGTGCTGGTTACATTCATAAGTGGTGGGGAGCCTTTGTCATTAAGGTGTGTGTAATTTAGTCCAGTTGGCTTTCTTCCTTCCTAGACTGCACTTGTTTTTGTAGTGGAGAAGCTATGTGCATTAAACCCTGTGGAAGTCCTCATTCTACCACATGTCAACTAACCCTCTAGCTGATGATGCCTACACTAACGGGAATTTTATTTATAAGGACTCTAGGACAAATAACAAGTTATTCACACCAGCATCTGTTACTAACCTAGTGAGTGCAGCTTTTCATTGTGTTGTTTGGTCTTACAACTAGGTTGAGTTACTGGGGTTTTAAAAAAAATCTTTAAGAGGAAAAAATACAAGGTTGTTTTTTTTTTCCTTGTGGAATTTAATATATATTTGTGTGGGGGAGGAAGGAGCACAGCTCCAGCTTATTGGATCTCTGCCAGTTACGATGAGTTAGGTTACAGCTGGTGACTGTCCTGGGAAAATTCCTTTTATAGAGATGGCTTTCCAAGTGCTTTTTAAATTTATCTTATTGAAGTTTCTAGGTCAATTATGTATGTTGACTAAATTTACAAATAAAACTTGTAAAGACTTCTTGCAATATTCCTGTCTTTTCCAGAATGTTCCATTTGATTACATTTTGAATTTGGTTCTTCTAGAAAATGTTTTTCATCATTGCCACTATAGTTGATCAACCACAAATCAGTAGCTGATTAAGCCGGTCCAATATATAGCCTTTAAATGATCTCTTCTATGGTAATCATTCTCTGGTTTACATTCTGTGTTGTTTCAGGAAATGGTTAGGATATAAAATTAACCCCCCCCCAAATAAATAGCCTTGATGTATACAATTATCAAACATGTTGAGAATGAAACCAGGAAGTCAATTCCATTCATGATTGCCTAAGAAGTAAAATAAAACATCTTGAATTAAATTTAACCCAGGAAGAGAAAGACTTCTACATTGAAAACTTTAAAAAAAATTGGCAGACTTTAAAATTTTTTTCTGATTTTTCTTTTCATCATAAAAAAGTTCAATATCCTTAGTAATTAGGGAAATGCAAATTAAAACTACTTTAAGATTTCATACACACACACACAGACTGGCTAAGATCAAGAAAACAAATGATACCAAATGTTGGAGAATATGTGGGGAAAGGGGAACACTCATCCACTGCTGGTGGGGTTGAAAACTTGTTTAACCCCTATGGAAAGCAGTGTGGAGAACTCTTAAAAAAAATGAACTTACCATTTGACCCAGTTCTATAACTCCTTGGCATATCCCTAAAGAATTCATCCTGTTGCAGAGATATTTATATATCCATATTGCTACTCTTTATATAGTGTCTAAGAGATGGAAGCAACCTAAGTGTCCCTCAATTGATGAGTGGATAATGAAAATGTGGTTCATTTATATGATGGAGTTTTACTCTGCAGTGAAGAGTTCAATGGAGGAAATTCCCCAATTGAGGCTCCCTCAACCCAGGTGTGTCAAGTTGACACTAAAGCTATCCAGCACACATAGTATGAGGCAGTGAGGCAAGAGAAACCTCCCTTTGAGTTGTTGGTCATGGTAGTCCAAGAGACTCCCAAAATAACACAGGGTATTGCCACAGCCTTTGATTGTCTCCCTGAATTGAAGATCAGACCCTATTGCTGATGATAGGCCACATAGGACTTGCAGCAATTGAATTGGAACTGATTAGGAAGCCTCCTCCCTGAAGACTAGCTCTCACGGTATCAGAGCTGCCAAGGAGAAAATCAATCAATGGTCCTACCCAGCTGTAAAGCCTAATAAACAGCAACGGCTGGCCCAGCAAGCTATTGCTATTTGTGCAGTAGTGACACTCTTAAAAAACATTTTATTTATTATTCTTATTTTATGTGTATGTGTGTATTGCCTGCATGTAGGTAAGTGCACCCATGTCGTGCAATGCCCATGGAAGACAGAAGAGGCTGTCAGATCCCCTGGAACTGGAGTTATGGACAGTTGTTAGCTGCCATGTGGGTGTTGGGATCTGAACCCAGGTCTTCTGCAAGAACAACCAGTGTTCTTAACTGCTGAGCCATCTCTCCAGCACACTGTGCAGTAATGGCACTTTTATCTTAGGGGTAATCAACAGCTATCAAATTGGAACTAAGTCCTGCTCAATGGGAGGAATCTTCTTACTGGAAACATAGCTAAATACATATGGCTGAAGAGGTCATAGATCCTAAAGAAAAACATTCTACATCAACGTCATTTCTTAAGGTATTTCTAATACACATCCTTATGTTTACAGACAAGTGTAACTCTCACCAGTCATCAAGGAAGCTTCATTTTGTAGGCAATGGTGATTATTGCAGAGTTCCAAAACTGGTCAAATGCAGAGAATTTGTCTCACAGAGAGTAAGCCCAAAGTGACACATCTTCAGTTCAACCTCTACACATAAGATGAATGCATCTCTCAACTCTCAACAGAGAAGTTTCCTTATGTAGCAGATGGTGACAACACAGACCCACAACAGGCCAATGTGCAGAGAACAAGAGGCTGCGAAATGAAATGCTTAGCCGAGAATAGGACATCTATTTCAATCCTCTGCCTCCCAAGGCTCAGGGATCATTGTGGAAGAGAGGGGCAGAAAGATTGTAAGAGCCTGAGGAGGTAGAAGGACATGGGGAAATAATGCCTTTTTATTTTTTAAAAAATTGTATTATTATTATTATTATTATTATTATTATTATTATTATTTGGTCTTTTTGAGACAGGGTCTCCCTATAGCCTCAGATGACCTGGAATTCACTATGTAGACCAGGCTGGCCTCGAACTCACTGAGATCCACCTGCCTCTGCCTCCCGAATGCTGGGATTAAAGGCGTGTGCCACCATGCCCGGTCTTTGTTTATTATTTTTATTTTATGTGTATGCATGTATTGCCTGAATGTAGGTAAGTACACCCATGTCATGAAATGCCCATGGAGGTCAGAAGAGAGATAAGAAGAGGCTGTCGGATCCCCTGGGACTGGAGCTATGGACAGTTGTTAGCTGCCATGTGGGTTTTGGGACTTGAACTCAGGTCTTCTGCAAGAACAACCAGTCTTCTTAACCACTGAGCCATCTCTCCAGCCCCAGAAAAAATATCTTCTAAACAGCTGGTCATTTGAATGCATATGAACTCATAGCAGTGGTAACAGCATGCGCAAGTTCCATGCAAGCTCAAACCAGACAAATCCCAGCATAGACATGATAAAGTGGGTAAGAAAAAAAAGATATGAAAATATACAAAAAGAGAACCCCTCCCCCAAACTACAGACAAACAAATAAGGTGAACAATGGTGTATATTTTACGGATAAAATTCTTGGAAAAGTAATTCAACACAGTAGGAAAAACTATGCACCAAAGCCAAGCTAGTTTTATTCCAGGAATGCAGGTAGCTTCATATACACAAATTACCACAATTAACACAATAGACAACTAGATGTAAGGATGAAAATCACACGATCATCTCAATACAGACAGAGAATGCCTCGGACAAAATTCAACACTCATTCCAGAAAAAGAAAAGATCTTTGGAAACTAAGAGTACAAGGAACATATCTCAACACAATAAAGGCTGCTACAGCAAACATGTAGCCAAGATTATTCTAACTGGGAAGTACTGAAGGCATTTCCTTTAAAATCAGCAATCAGGCAAGGGCAGTGACTCTCTCTGTTCTTATTCAGTACAGTTCTTCAATCCTGGCCAGAGAAATGAGACAAGGGAATGGAAGAAAAAGGAAACAAACTTGAAAGGATGATTTCTAATTGTCCTATTTGAAGACAAAGTGACCCTTTAATTTTTAAGACTCTAAAATCTCCACGAGAAAACTCTATGAACATAGTAAAAAAAATAATAGGATTATCTCTATAAAAATAGTAACCTTTGGATATATGAGGAAGAATCCAATAGAGGAATGCTTTTGGAAGCCCTTGTCAAGAATTCCAATGGACTATCATGTGAACATTTGAAAATTGCCCTGTTCTGACTTTTTTCTAGTTCCCTGTCTAGAACTTGTAATGTTAATCACTCTTGCCTTTACTTCTCCTTCACATCTCCTATTCATAATTCAAGGAATTTCTTCTTCCCTTAGAGACAAGAGTTATGCACTCTGGGAGTCTTTTAGATAGACCCACTGAAGGGGTATTCCAATTGCCAAACCCTGCGTCCCTGTTCAGCATGGAAGAAGCCAGAGCGGTCAACATCCCAATTATTGGCAATTAGTGTAACCCCTTCAGAGGATGGCATGATAAGAATAGGAGGTAGGAATTGGCTAGTCATTTAGGGTAAAAAGACCCCAAAGAAATATAGCCAGTTGCTTGCCTAAAAGTCAAAATATCCTTTGGCCTGTTAGCAACATACCCTGTTCCAAGGCCAAAAATGTCAAAAGTATTTGGGAGCTTTTTTCTAATCCTTAAAAGATTTTAGGGTTACCTCTTCAGAGGGGGGAATGTTGGAGGGGAGGAAGTGAGCATGGATTTGATCAAAACACCTTATATGTATGAAATTCTCAATAAAGTTTTTGTAAAAAAAAAGTAGCCTTTACGTATCCCATGTTGAACTTGCTGAGACAGAAATGTTGGAAATGATGTACTTACAAGAGCTTAGAAAATGTTAAATTATCTAGAAAAAACCTAATAGAGGAAATGGAAGGCTTCCATAATAAAAACTTTAAGACATTGAACAATGAAATGGAATAAGACCCTAGATAGAAGATGGAAAGCCTGGTCATATCTATCATGGTTTAGCAGAATTCATATTACCAAAAGAGATAAAAAGTTTAATAAAACCCTCATTATGATTCCAAAGACTTTCTTAACAGAGCTAGAAAGCGATAGTTCTATAATTTATATGAAACCACCAAGGACCAGGAATAAGCAAAGCAATCCTGGGTGGGATGACTCATGGGTACAGATAAAAGGATCATAATCAGCACATCCCAGAGGTGCTTTTGCCTCCAGCTGTGCTGCAGCACCATTCATATTAGTCAGGTATGGAACCAGCCTAGATGTTGTTCATCAACGGATAATTGGAAAGAAAGTTGTGATGTGTACCATAAAGATTTTAATATAGCCGTGAAAGAAAATGTAATTACGTTAAGGGAAATATCCAGATAGAGAAAGACAAACATTCTGTCATTCATAATCTAGTTGGATCAAGGCGAAGGAAGAAAGGGTCTAAATTGGAAAGGGGAACCATAGCGAATTTGGGAGGGAAGAAAGACAAAATTTCATGTTTTTTTGGTCATATGTACAATATAGATATAAACATATGTCTATGTATTTAATGCATATGAAAGCATAAGGGGGAGTTTCTAGGGAAGGAAGGGGATAAGCAAGAGAGGAGGAGGGTAGGAACAGGGATGCACATGAGTGAATTACAGAGATATGTATGTAGAGTTATCATAAGGAAAGCCATACTAAACTCAGGACTTTCAATTTTTCTTAACATACTTTATGAAAAAACAGTAGCAAAGAAACTCTAAGGAGTTAAATAGTTGAACATGAAACATTTTAGTATTGTTCTTCTAAAGTCTACTCACAAAATTTTCTGAAAGTAGCTCCTTCAAATATTAAAAAGCATCACATTGACTGTATTTTCAACCATTTTCCATCTATTTATTAGTAGTACTTTCAAAGAAGAACGATTTACTAGTTAAGTTGATTTCCTGCTAGACTGCTATATTATTCATACATATTTAATAAAGAAGCTTAAATTCGTGACTACTGGAATTTGGTTCACACTTCTCTTAAACTTATAACACATAGAGAATGCTGTTAGCTCATAAACATTAACTATATAAGCCAATGACTTTCTACCACTCAAGGTAGAATTAAGTTATATATAATAAAAAAGAGAAAAACAATTACATATTAACTGTTGCTTCTCCAACTATATTCAAGGACACATAAGAGGAAAATTGATAGTCCTAATAGCCTATATAAAAAAATTGAGATATCTCAAATTAACAACAATAATATACCTTAAGTCCTCAGAAATACAAGAACAAATCAAACCCAAATGTGGTAGATAGAAAGAAATCATTACAGTCATGGCAGAAGTCAATAAAATTGAAACAAGAAAACAATTCAATACATTAACGAGTCAAAGAGTTGCTTCTTTGAACAGATAAACGAGATTGACAAATATTTTACTACATTATTTAAAAGAGACAAAAATCACACATTAGTAAAATTAGAGATAAAAAGGGAGAAAAACAATGGATACAATGAATTTCAGAAAAATATAATATCTACCTTAAAGCCCTATATTCCACCAGATAATTAGAGGTGGGCTATTGGAGAGGCTGAGGCTCCTTAGTTGCTCAGGGCACTGGTTGTCTCAGTAGTCCCAATCTGGTGCTGAAGGTCTGATGAATGTGAAAAGATCAGCTAAGTCTTCAGTCTACACAGCAGCAAGACGAACTCACCAGCGAGAGAGAAGGCGAGCAGCAAGAAGCTGCTTGCTGGTATGTATGAAAAGGAAAGGGGAACAATGCGGTGGTTCATTTATTTTTGGCGGGAAGAGGGACCCTCAACCAAGGAATTTCCTTCATCAGATTGACATTTACGTTGGCCTACAGGGGAATTTTAATTTCTTTTTTTTTTCTGGGATATTTTCTTGATTGCTAATTGATGTAGGATTGCCTAGGACACTTCAGGCAGTGCCATCTCCCTGCAGGTGGGTCTGGGCTATACAAGAAAAGTAGCTGAGCAAGGTAGGGAAAGCAAGCCTGCAAAGCAGCATACTTCCGGAATCTCTGCTTCTGTTTCTACCTCTAGGTTTCTGCACTAAGTCCCTGCCTTGGTGTCCCTAGATGAAAGACTGTACTCCACTTTGTTTTGAATATATATTCATGTATATACATACACACATATGTATGTATAATCATATATATATATATAATATATGTGTGTATTTGCCTTCCACGATAATATAGTCCTCCTAGAAGCCATATGTTGCCAAATAAAAATCCCAGTGCTGTGTAAGTGATATATCTCTTTGGACTGTTCAGGTATCCTAGAGACCTCCACAATACAATATTGCCATTTCTCTTGGTTTACCTAAACTTGATACGACTTTATTGTTGAACTCTGGTCACAGGACTAGGAAAAATCAAGCTACTACTGACTTGGAAACTTCCTCCTTGCTGGCTTTCATAGTACTAGAAGTTGCTATACATGATCCAGAGGGGGAAAAAAGTCATCCAGCTGTGAATAGTTACAATAATGAACAGTGCTCACACGTGCATGCCCATGCACTGGGGCTTCCCGAAGCCCTGGCAGAGCATGAATGGAAGTCTGAGGGTCTGCAGGCCCCCTTCCCTGCTGGAGCACGAGCACTTCTGGAAGATCATCAACATGTTCCGCTGCTACCGCACCAGTATGCATGAATGAATGAACCGAACAGAAAGACAGTTTTGATCACTTCCAGATAATCAGCAGAAACTACTTCCTCAGTTTCCTCTTCAGTTGGACAAGATCTGGAAATGATTGATTATAATCAAGAAATACTGCTGAATGATTGCGAATGATTGTACACATGTTTGAAAATAAAGAATGTGGAGAAGATGGGAACGGAAAGATTATGCCAGCTACATTTGACTTGGATAAGTTAAACATCTAAGTGTTAGTTGCATTAAAAATGAATTTTTCTGTATGAAACAGTATATTTTAAAATGAAATGGAGATCTTTTTCAAAGATTAAAACCTCATTCAATTT
>NW_008329365.1:3361110-3361487 GCF_000622305.1 Nannospalax galili
AACAGGGAGGTAAAGGAAAAGAAAGAACCTGAAAGAGAAGAACAGTAGGAAACAGGCCTTAATAAGGGAGATATGGAAAAAAATTGGGTTAGTTAAAGGGAGGCGGGAGGGAAGAGTATAGAAGGAACCTAGGGGATAAGGGGGAAGAAGTAGCTCAAGAGAGGTAGGGCCATAGGAGAAGGGTATTAGTAAGGGAGAAAGGGGGGGGAATGGGGACACCTTGAGTGGGAAAACCACGATGGAGGGGTGAGACAATGAGAGAGATAAACAATGCCTAGCTAGTTTTGAAAAACAGAGGGAACCATATTACTCCTACAACCTACTGACAAATTATACATAGCAGATCAAGAAATATATGTCTAGGTAAGGTTTATCTG
>NW_008329365.1:3362209-3362459 GCF_000622305.1 Nannospalax galili
CATGGCCACAGGCCAGTCCAATAGAGGCAATTCCCCGATTGAGGCTCCCTCAACCCAGGTGTGTCAAGTTGACACTAAGGCTATGCAGCACAGGTGCCAACCACACAACGGGCAGTAGCAGGGATAACAGAGTATAAGGGCTCTACTGGGGGCAGGGAGGCTATGGGTGGGTGCCATCTGGGAGGTGGGTGTATAGTCAGATAAGATGGTTTGGGATGTTCTGTGTGATATACACACACATTAAAAAAAT
>NW_008329366.1:0-764 GCF_000622305.1 Nannospalax galili
TGGCCCAAGGGACTCCCAGATAGTAACCCGGCATAGAACTGGGAAAATGAATAGCAGGCCCCAATATTATCTAAAGGAATATTGACAACTGATTGCTGCTAGATGAGGAACAGCTGGCCTTCCTAAAACACAGACCTCTAGATAGGCTGATTAGATTCACCAGAAGGACAAGTAGTGGGGATAGGCTGGGGGATGCCAACAACACAGCAGACAGTAACAGGAATATCAGAGTATAAGGACTCTACTGGGAGGAGGGAGGCTATGGGAGGGTTCCATCTGGAAAGTGGGTGCATAGATGAATAAGGTGGTTTGGGATGTTCTGTGTGTTATACACAAAAAAATCAACAAATTTAAAAAATGAATTCTATTTGAGGAGGAAGCATAAAAATTTATGTCATGTTAATTAGTAGAGGTGATAAACATTACCACTGAACTCTACCCGACGACTTTGTAGACGTACACAGGTGCCAAGGATACGAGTGCAACCGATTATGACTAGTAATAATCAGATACATACAGATTAGAGATGCATGCACCAACATCTCAGTAGTGTTAGCAAAAACAGTGAACCTTTCTGTAAGAAAGAGTGTATTTTAAAATGAAATGGAGATCTTCTTTAAGGTTAAAAACTCATTCAATTTTATTGTCTTACGGGGTTTATACTGAGTTTGATATGTATAACTGTATTAATTCAACTGTGAACCTAAAAATTTAGAGCCACTTTTGAAAGAGATGTATCCTTGCTCTGGAATGTGTTACTGAAT
>NW_008329366.1:4980-5849 GCF_000622305.1 Nannospalax galili
GTCACTTTTGTCTACATTATTCACCCTTACAAGATCTGTCATTTTCTGCATTCCTGAATTGAGGTATACCTTGCCCGTTGTTCATGTCAATGTTTAAGGAGTGTTTGTTCTTTGTTAAAAGTCACTATCCAGGCATAGCAAGAACTGCACTCTCCACTCTGCCCAAGTGGGAAAGCGGGCAGGAAGGAATAGGGACCCTTTGTCATCAGAACAGGAAGCAGAAACAAGGGATTCCCACTGGCTTGCAGATTTGAGCACATAGGAATATTTCACACACACACACACAGACACACACACACACACACACACAAAAAAAAATAACATAGGCAAGAGATGCCATGGAAGCAAATGGAGGTGGGGGCAGCTTTTAGTCCTGCTCACCTGAACCATAACTGCATCTACACCTCACTGACGCAGAGCCCTGTTGGAATTCTAATCATGTGCATAGTGACGATACCGTTGATAAATGAGTTCTCAGCACCTACATTAAAAATAAGTAGGAAAGGTAAAGGTAGCACTGTGCCTTCAGTTGGTATCTTTTACGTACATGAAGCAAGAAGAACCTTGCAGTGAGGATTCTGGGTTCTTTCCTCTCTCTCTCTCTCCCTTTTCTCTTTCCTTCTAGTTTCCCTTCCTCCTTCCTCCTACCTTCCCTCCCTCCCTCCCTCCCTCTCCCGTCTTTTTCTTCTTTGTGTACTTTTTTTCTGCATTTCTCTAAGGTCCTATAATGTAGTTATGTGACTTGTATTATCAGAAGAGTACATTTTCATTTCTTTTTCCTAGTACTACTTTGCATATGCTGGGCAAGTGCTCTACTACTAAAGTGCATCCCTAGCATATTACAAGAGCATTTGTGTGTGTGTGTGTGT
>NW_008329367.1:0-509 GCF_000622305.1 Nannospalax galili
GTGAGTTCCAGGTCAGCTGGGGAGACCCTGTGTCAAAAATACAAAAAAAAACCCAAACCCCCCCCAAACCAGAAAACAACCTGGGGTAAACTAACACCATCATGAGCCACATAGCTAGAGATGCTGTCACAGTCGAATTGGTAAGGTCACAAATGCTGCTAAGCATCTGTCAGTGCACAGAGCAGCCCCGTGTGATAGAAGTCAATAGTACTGAGATTGAGGAAGATTGGTGAGCCTTTTGTTGGGTGAGGGGATCGTCCACATCTTGACGTCATGATAAACTCACATAGAAAGCCAAGCTAACTGTTCACTAGGGATTCATCACAGGATGTTTGGGTTGGGGACACAGAAGTGGGGACTCTCCAAAGGACTTTTAAGAGTACCAGGTCTCCTGGACATGTCTGTGGGAAGCTTTAAGGGTTTTCAGTGATGTTCTAATTACTACTCTGTCACATCACAACAGGTTGACAAACCTAGGTAGTGAGCTAAATAATCTGTGGCACAATCTA
>NW_008329368.1:0-405 GCF_000622305.1 Nannospalax galili
TAGACCCACCCCAAGAGGCCTGAGGATAGGAGAGCAAGCCAGGAGAGTTAGTTGGTGATGCAGGTCCAGGGAAGCAGAGAGAGGTGAGGGAGGGGCCAGGTCCAGAAGCAGTGCTCCTGGCACCCAAGGAAGGCACCAATCCTGTCCCGGTGAAAAGGATGAGGAAGCAGCACTGGCTCCCCAGGTGTCTGGGGCCCCAAGACTAGGAATGGCACAGGGCCCAAACTAGGAATAGAGAACAGCGGGGGAGATGGAAGGGTGAACGGGGCTGGGGGCGTCAAGGCGGGGAGGGCTGCGTGATAGAATTACCCCGAGAGGCCTGAGGGCAGGAGCGGAGAATTTTTTTAAAGGTTGAAAACTCATTCAATTTTATGTCCTACAGGGCTTATACTGAGTTCAATATTG
>NW_008329369.1:0-229 GCF_000622305.1 Nannospalax galili
ACTGCTAGGGCTAAGGATAGGGCCTGGGCTAGGGCTAAGGCTAGGGCTAGGTATTGGGTAGGGCTAGGATAGATTTAGGTTTAGGATTAGAGTTAAAAGACTAGTTACAGCTGAGACTGGGGCTAGGGATATAGCTAGTGCTAGATCTCGACCTAGGTCTAGGGCTATGGCTAGGGATAGAAATTGGACTAGGTTAAGATTTAGGCCTCATTCTATGGACATGGTTAGG
>NW_008329370.1:0-534 GCF_000622305.1 Nannospalax galili
AAAGTTAGTAAGATTAAGATGGCTGGATATTTCCAGAAAGGAAGGAATAATGAGACTCTTAAGCAAGTTTGTTAAAGGTCTGAGTAAGTTTATAGAAGTACAAGGCAGTTTCAGTTGTTACAATAGTTAATGTTACAACAAAGAATTTTTTTTCAGTCTAGTTCTGTGACTTGTGCTAAACACCTAGACACAGCCTGGAATTAAATAGATGCAGACAAGTGTTACAGTTACCTACAGCTACAAAAGAATGTCCTTTTATGTTTCTCTATATTATTCACTGTTGCCTTTAATGTTTTCCATTACCCGTAACAAAATAATTTAACACAAGAATTAGATTTTGGCCTCCCGAAAGAAGATGGGGTCCAAAAGAAAACAATTCCCTTTTTGGTGAGCTTAGGGTAGGGGTTAGGGTTAGGGTTAGAGTAAGGGTTAGAGTTAGGGGTAGGGGTAGGAGTAGGGGTAGGGGTAGGGGTAGGGTTAGGTTTATGGGATGGGGTTGGGTTTGGGGTTGGGGTTAGAGGTTAGGGGTTAGGG
>NW_008329371.1:0-558 GCF_000622305.1 Nannospalax galili
ATACTTCCAATCATCTTCCTAAGGAAGTGGTATCTCATTTTAACCCACAGAGTTCTGATGATATAATCAGATTACATCAAATAAATGTAGGGGTGAAAAGAAGGGAATTTAGAATCACCAGCATGGAAATATCAGAAGAATAAATGATGCTGATATGATCCACAAATTAGACTATCACTTTAAGGTGAAACATGACTTGCATAATCTCAAAGTATCAAGTATCATACCCAAGACCTTTGGCAATAGCTTGAGTGAAGATAAAGACTTTACAGTGTAGAAACATGGCATAGACAAGCTTAACCAAGTGGCTAACATAAGCTTCACCAATGACAAGGCACAACAATTTCTGGAGCCTTTGGTACAGTGTGCCTAGGATACCAGTCCATGTTTTGTGGCATGGTAAACATGTATACAGATGCATTGTATGCTCACACACAATCACTGCGATCATAAGAAAACAGCACATAAAATAAGTTTGGTTACAGTCTACCAAATAACTGACCATCGATTTTTAACAGTGTCAAGGTCATGAAAGACAAGGAAATCTGAAGAACTGGC
>NW_008329372.1:0-497 GCF_000622305.1 Nannospalax galili
GAGATGCATGTTTGCTCTGGAAATTGTTATTGAATATGTCAGTGTTGTAATGAAATGATTCTTCTGATTATGTGGTTATTACATAAATAATTTTTTAAAAATCTGAAAAAAAAAGAAAGCAACAGGAATTTAGGTAGTACCCTGTATACCTATTGAATTAGAAGCTTTGTGTGCCAGAGGTTAATGACTTACATTTTAACAAATACAGGTAACTGAAGCATGGTAAAATGTGAGAAAAGATTATTTTTACCCAGTATGATCCCACTTGGATTGGCTCCAAGCCTATTATTCCCATTTATTAAAGCACCACCTTCAAATGTGGCTGTCCAAACTGAGATGTTCTAAAACTATAAAAACACTAAGTATTAGAGACTTTTTATGAAAAAATGAAAAATATTTCAATAGGTTTTTCTATAAATTATATATTAAAATTACCATGTTCTGATATATTAAATAAAATATATTTAAACTAAAAAATAAAATAAATAAAAGCTGGT
>NW_008329372.1:1601-2568 GCF_000622305.1 Nannospalax galili
ATAACTCATTTAAGAGAAATCAAAGCTAAGGCTAATATTGCATACATCTAGATGTTAAAATATTAAACAATAATATAATAATGAAAGATAGTGGGAATCTCATCAAGATACAGCAGAATGTTACAGAAAGCTCAGAAACCTATCTCATATGTATGATCACATGAGAAACAAGGATAAATCCATAACACAATGGAGAAATGATGAGCTCTTTAATAAGCTTCTGTTTATGGAAAGAGCATTAAGACAGTGGCTAGACAAAACATAAATTGAGAAAACACACACACATACACATACATATATTGTCTCCCAATTGGCTAGTTCCTCCAATGGGCAGGGCCTGATGTGGAGCATGGACTACCAAGGGGCCGCTGGGAGCCATCTTGAAACAGAAGCCACTAGCCGTGGGGAAGCCGTGAGAGTGGGTGGTGTGGGGAACATGTAGCCAGCTGCAGCAGCTCAAGGACAGAATGGACTGACTCTTGTGGACCTGGGGCGAGATCACTGGCCCCTGAGGTGTGAGAAAATCTAGTGGGGACTATGGTAATTGTGGCATGGTCTGATATGGTGGGCTCTGAGCTGTGCTGCCAGAGGCATGGGACTAGGCACTGGGTTCTCATTCCTTTGTAAGTTAATAAATGCACATAAAATATATTATATGGTTTGTCTGATAGTGCATCAAACCCAGAGGGAATTCAGGCAACAAAACTGGCATAGTCTGGCCAGATAAGGAACTACAGCCTTGGGGATGTGGGTCTCAGAAAGCAGTGCTGTTCCCATTGCTTCTGTGGTGGGTCAGCTGGGCTCTGAGTCCCAAATCCAGGAGAGAAGCCAATCAAAACCCATATGCTTAATGGGGTTAGGGATAGTCATACGGGTTATATAATGGTTCATAAAATCTGTAACTGAAAAGAGGCCAGCCATTCAGAAGTGTGGGCCACAGCTATGTTGTAAATGTGGGGATATGTTG
>NW_008329372.1:3490-4083 GCF_000622305.1 Nannospalax galili
CACCAAGGGAGACTAATTTTATTAGCAGGAGCTGGAGGACTTTAAAGGAGGGGCAGGCATTACTGAGGGAACTAGGTATGAGAAAAGCAATATATGATGTCCTGTTCACTGGGCCAGATGAGACTGTGTTCACCAGAGATATGAAAGAAAGCTTAACTCAACTGGAACCTCGAGAATGGTATGGGGACTTAATGGCTTTACTAAGCCCTTTGATGGGACAGGATCTTTGTAAAGTAAGAGAGGCTTTGGCAAATCTAAATGATTCTGACCAGCATGTAAAACGCGTCTGTAAAATAACAGAACACCCTATAAGAGATATAAAAAAAGACCAGACGGAGGAAATGGTCCACTTGGGTTACTCGAAGACAAATGTGGCAAGACTTATGTCAAGCCCAAATCCCCAGAGAAAAACTTGATAGAAAACCAAATTTGGTACTAAGGCAGTTCTGGAAGGTTTTAAAACCAGAAGAACAGTTTACAAAGGACATTTGAAGACTAACAACTGTACAAGGGGTGGTGAAGTAATCTCCAAGGACTAAATAAGATGCATTTCTCTTCTGATAAAGGCTATACTAGGGGTGGAAGCAGGTTTT
>NW_008329372.1:4294-5117 GCF_000622305.1 Nannospalax galili
GGGTAACTAAAAATGGTAAAGAGCTAACCAAATTAATGCCTCATACCCATGCTATGGTACCTAACAAGGATCTATGGAAAAAAACAGCTAATACGAATGGACAAAACCTTTCCATGCTTTGTGAGACCTTGTCTATAAGTGATTTAATATATGTTAACCTTCCTTTGAGTGTTTTACAGATGTGAAACCCATTTAAAAGATACCCAAAGAAGCAAAGGCCAGCTATAGCTGTATGATTCTTGGGAGTTTTATGGTTGGGTAAAATAAAGTCAGAGACTTCCAAACTATACAACTGTCAAGAAAATCTACAGTACCAGGGGTGGGTTGCCTCCCTATGAGCTACTGGCCAGAGAGAGATCCAAGAGGTCCTCCAATTCACCAAGGCTATTGTCATTAATGTCGATTGTACACTAGAAAGGTTGGTAAGGCCATGGTGCTGAAGACACTGCATGTTGTGAGCACGGGAAAAGAAGAAGAGATGGAACCGAGACTAAGCCAAAAAAGCTCCATGCCACTGGATGGATGCAGATGCTTGGGGAAGAAAGGATCCCCTATAATTCTATTCAACAGTGGACCCTGCATGCTGCACACTATGGACATGCCAAGCCATGACTGCAAGTGTACTAATGGCTGGGCTAATATATGTACAACTGACAAATTTGTATTTGGATAAGGCCTGCTCCTAGGGGTGGAATACACATCTGGTGCTGTAGACTGTTAGGGTCCGTGACTCGGTGGGTCTCTTCAGGAGAAGAAATGCACAAGTATGGAGATGCAAAATCAAGCAGAGTTTTATTAGGCCAGCTAGCTGCGGCCGACCGTC
>NW_008329372.1:5157-8366 GCF_000622305.1 Nannospalax galili
AATAGATCAGTGGCCGCAGCCTAAAGATGACTAATGGGGAGGCCCAAGAAGCCACTATCTCCCCATGATACAAGAGAGATCACCCTACATCTAACACCCCCTCCAAGGCTCAGGGAGTTTAGTGGGAGATGGACAGAAAGATTGTAAAAGTGGAGGAAAGGGGTGGAGTGTCACCCAATTGGCTAGTTCCTCCAATGGTCGGGGCCTGATGTGGGGCGTGGACTACAAAGGGGCTTCTGGGAGCCATCTTGTAACAGAAGCCACTAGCCGTGGGGAAGCCATGAGCCGCAGGTAGTGCGTGTGGTGTGGGGAACACACAGCCAGATGCAGCAGCTCAAGGATAGAATGGACTGACTCTTGTGGACCTGGGGTGAGATCGCTGGCCCCTGAGGTGTGAGTGAATGCTAGCGGGGACTATGGTAGTCGTGATGCAGGTCTGATATATCAGGCTCTGAGCCACGCAGCCAGAGGCATGGGGCTAGGCATTGGGTTCTCATTCCTTTGTAAGTTAATAAATGCACATAAAATGTATGGTTTGTCTGATAGCGCAGGAGACCCAGAGGGAATTTGGGCGACAAATATATATATATATGTCTTTTTGAGACAGGGTTTCCCTGTAGCCCCAGCTGGCCTGGAAGTCATTATGTAGCCCCAGCTGGCCTTGAACTCACAATGTATACCAGGCTGGCCTTGAACTCACAGAGATCCACCTGCCTCTGCCTCCTAAGTGCTGGGATTGAAGGCATGAGCTACCATGTCCAGCGAGAAATATTTTCAATACATATATCTGACAGATGTTCATATTTGGAACACATTTCAAAGCTCCTATAAATCAATAAGACTAATGACCCAGTAAAATGTGGGTAAAATATCCAACAGATGTAAGTAGCATGAAAAGGTACTTACATTATAAAGCATCAGAGAAATGGAAATTGAAACCTAATGAGAAATTGTAACACAATGGTTAGAATGGCTAAGACTGACTAGACTGTGTGTCTCAAAAATCCAAGTGTCTCATTTTCTCCCACTGTTACATATGGAACAGATAATGCTGCACCTGATTCATTGACAGCTACAAATCAGTAAGCAGATGACTCTTTCAGTGTAGTTCCCCCTAATTCAATTCTATTGTCTAAAAGTTTTTATGGGTGTATATTGTATGTTGTGTGTATTCCACCTGGTCCTTCATACCATCCCTTTTCTCTCCCCTCCCCACTCAGGTTAACAATTTTTGTTCCCCTAGACAGTTTCACTATTTTCATATGTGTTGTGGTATGTTCCATTTAATGCTGTTTTTGTTACTGTGGCTCTGTAATATAGCTTGAAGTCAGGTGTGGGGGTACCTCTGGCGTTATTCATTTATCTCAGGATTGCTTTGGCTACCTGAGACCTTTTATGCTTCCAAATGAATTTTTGGGTTGTTTTTTCCATTTCTTTGAATAGGATGTTGGAATTTTGATGGGTATGACATTGACTCTCTAGATGGCTTTTGGGGAGAGAATCAATTTTGCAATATTGATTCTTCCAATTCATAAGCATGGGAGGTCTTTCCATCTTTTAGTGTCGTCCTAAATTCTCTCTTGAGTGTTCTAAAGTTTTCATCATAAAGGTCTTTCACGTCCTTGTTTAGGTCTATTCCAAAGTATTGTTCTTTGTGGTAATTGTGAATGGTGAATGGGATGATACCCCTGACTTCCTCCTCAGCAAAGATTTTTTGGCCTTCTTTTTCTCAGTGCATGTTTTTATTGAATTTTTGTGCATTTTTCATACAATTCACCTTAATCATATTTAGGCCGCTCCCCCTCTGCACTCCTAATAACCTCCCCCACTAGATCTCATTCATTCTTTCATATATGTTAAGGCCTACCGAGTCAACTTCATGTACCAGATGTCCCAACAGGGTTGCCCTGTAACCCAAGCCTGGAACTCCCTATGTAGACCAGGTTGGCCTCCATCTCAGAGAGTTCCACATGCCTCTGCCTCAGAGTACTGGGATTAAAGGTGTGTACCACCACGCCCAGCCTTCAGCAATTTTTTTTATTGGTTTCTAGGAAGGTCATTGAATTTTTTATATTAACCTTTTATATATCAGCACTTTGCTGAAAGCATTTATGAGATCTAAGAGTTTTCTTGTGGAGTCTTTAGGGTCTCTTATGTATAGAATCTTACTATCTACAAATAAGGATACTTTGATTTCTTCCTTCGCTGTTTGTATGTTTGTATCTCTTTTATCTCCTTTTTTTTTGTCTTATTGTTCTAGGTAAGGCTTCCAGCCCTGTGTTGAATGACTGGGGAGGAAGTGGACATCCTTGTCTTGTTCCTGATTTTAGGGGAAATGTTTTGAGATTTTCCTCCATTGGCATAATGTTAGCTATAGGTCTGTCACACATGACCTTTATTATGTTGAAGCATGTTCCTTTTATTCCCATTTTCTCAGAGTGTTTGTCTGGAAGAGATGTCAACAGATTTTTCTGCATCTATTGAAAGGACCATGCAATTTCTGTTTTAGAGTCCATTCATATGATATGTTACACTTCTTGACTTGTCTATGTTGAATCATTCTAGCACTTCTATAATAAAGCCAACTTTATCACAATAAGTGAGCTTTTTATGTCTTCTTCTATTCTGTTTGCAAGTCTTTCTTTGAAAATGTTTGCCTCTGCGTTTATCAAGGAGATTGGTCTATAATTTTTTAGATTTTCCAATTTAGTGGACTATGTTTTTAATGAATATCCTATACTTTTCTGAATTACATTAGTGTCTGCCATAATGGCTCCCCTTGTAGTTTGGTTAAGGGTTTGTTGATCTTATCTGTCTTTTCAAAGAATCTCTTTGTTTCATTGATTCTTTTTGTTTGATTTCCTTTTGTTAATTCCTCCCCTGATCTTATTTCATTCCATCTACTGACTTTGGGTTTGGCTTCTTCTTACTTTTCCAAGGCCTAACACATATTATTCAGTTATTCATTTGCCAGATCTCTAATTTCCTAATGTAGCACTAGAGCCATAACATTCCCTCTTAAGACTGCTTTCATTATATTCCATTGATTCTCATATATTTTGCTTTCATATTCACTCATTTTTTAGGATTTTTATTTCCTTCTTGATTTCTTTTTGTTGTTGTTGTCTTTTTTGAGACAGGGTTTCCTTGTAGCCCCAGCTGTACTGGAACTCATTATGTAGACCAGGCTGGCCTCGAACTCACAGAGA
>NW_008329372.1:8890-9065 GCF_000622305.1 Nannospalax galili
GCTGAGTAAAATGTGTATTCTGCAGCGTTTAGAAGGATTATTCTGTAGATATGTGTTACAACATTTGATCTAAGATGTCATTTAACTGAGATATTTCTCTATTTTGCTTGGATGACTTGCCATTTTGATAATGGATAAATAGATATGATGCCAAATCAAAAAAAAAAAAAAAAAC
>NW_008329372.1:10466-13135 GCF_000622305.1 Nannospalax galili
GTGGCTCGATCCTGACCTCGTTGTCCACCTTCCGGCAGATGTGGATCAGCAAGCGGGAGTTAAGACAAGTCCACTTCAAGTGCTTCTTCGCGGGCTATTACTTAACTGGGTGAGCTGTTACACCCCTTCTTGACAGAACCTAACTTGCAAAGAAACAAAAAAATGAGACAACATTGGCAAGGCTTTATTATTAATTTTTTTAATTTTTAAAAAGAAATTTGGGTTTTTTTTTTGTTTTTTGTTTTGGCAATTTTGACCCAGGATTTAAAACTGGAACAGGTGAAGGCAACAGCAGTTGGTTGGAACAATCCCCAAGGTCTACAATGTGACTAGGACTTTGATTGTACATTTTTAAAATGTCAGGAAATTCCTCCCAAAAGCCACCCCAACTCCCCAAAGGAGGATGGCCAAGTCTACCCCCTGAGCCCCTGCAGGGGAAGCAAGGCACTGCTTTTGTGTAAATTATGTACTACAATTTTTAAAAAATCTTTCACCTTAATATTTTTATTTTTGAATAGTCAGCCATGTTGCCCCCCCCCCTTTTTCTACCCCTTCAACTTGATGCATGAAGGCTTTTGGTCTCCCTGGGAGTGGGTTGAGGTGTGAGGCAGCCAGGGCTTGCCTGTATACTGACTTGAGATAGTTTAATCAAAGTGCACACCTTATTAAAAAAAAAACCTAAAAACAAAAGGAAAGTAGATGCATTAATATTCTCTCTGCCCCCTGTTCCACGATGTTCCCTGAGCCTTAGGTGTAGAGGCTGCAATGTAGATGTGTCACTTAGGGCTGAGCATCTCACAGACACTTATTCTCTGTATTTGACCAGTTATGGAACTTTGTAACTGCCTCCATCAATTGCAAAAAGAATTTTCTTTGATGAGTGGTGAGAGGTATACTTGTCCATAAATATAAGGCTATATATTTAGCATACAGTAAGAAATTGTTTGTCTAGGGGTGTGACAGACTTAAGTTTTTCTCTAAGATCTATGACTTCTCCAGCCATGTGTTTGGCTATGTTTACAGTACCACACATGAGTTCTCTCATTGAGTAGGCCTTCAAACCAATTAGATAGCTGTTGATTGTTGGGCCTTTGGGACCCTCACACACGGCATGGAGGAAAATGAGACCTAATATAATTTCATAAGCCAGGCTAAAGTTTAGCGACCTGTCTCTGGCCTGTCACTTCCGTGTGGAGGTGACTCAGCAGGGCCCTATCTAAGATTGCCTCTGCCCAGTAACAACTGGCGTGGTAAATTCCCAGTGGCCCACAGTCTTCACCCCAGATGACACATTCCTATACCCACCCCCTTTTCCACATCCCCTTTGCTTAAACTATATAAGTTGATGCCTGACACAATAAAGTGAGTTCCTGCCTCGACAAGACTCCCGACTCGGTGTGGTTTTTGAGTCGCCGACACTCACCATCCTGCTCAGCCCCTAAGAGAGGAACACAGGCTGGTCCTAGCCTCTCTCCCTGTGCCGTACCTGTCGGAGAGCGATCCGACAGTTGATTACTCCCAAGATAAAAGTGCCACTACTGCACCATAGTATCCTTGGATACTATTGGAACTAGTGTTCAAGGATGAGGTTTCCGGGTCAGTTCCAACTCAATCTCTCCAAGTTCTGTGTCTGAAGTATGCCCTGTCTTCATCAATAGGGTCTTACCTTCAAGCTCTGAAAAGCAATCAAGGACTGTGGCAATAGCCTGTTTTATTTTAGGAGTCTCTTGGACTACCCTGACCAACAAGAAGGGAGTTTTCCCCTGACTGGCATTGTTTCTTGTTATATATCTTTCAGCTATACACATATTCTCTCTCTCTCTCTCTCTCTCTCTCTCTCTCTCTCTCTGTCTGTCTAGCATTATTTATCTCACCTTTCTCTCCCCCTGTATAACCCTCCCTTCCCAGTTAAAGTACCCCCATTTTCCCCTTTTCCCCCTTGATAACACCTGTCTCCTATGATCCCCCATCTCCTGAGCTCCTTCTTACCCTTCACTCCCATGGTTCCTTGTATACCTCTCCCTCCTCCCTTCCTAGTTAAATACCCACATTTACCCCATTTCTCCCTTGATCACCCCTGTTTCCTACTATCCCTCTCTCAAGCTCCTTCTTCCCTTTTACCCTCATGGTTCCTTTCCACTTCCTGGCACCTGTGGTTACATCAGGATATCTACTCACGTATAAGGAACTGGAGCTAATTCCGCAAATGAAAGAGAACATACATCGTTTGTTTTTCTGAGTCTGTTACTTCACTTAGTGTAACAGTTTCTAGTTCCATCTGTTTACCCGCAAATTTCATGATTTCATTTTTCTTTTCTTTTTTTCTTTCTTGTTTTTTGTTTTTTTTGTTTGCTTGCTTGCTTTGTGACAGGGTCTCCCTGCAGCCTCAGCTGGCCTGGAACACACTATGTAGACCAAGATGACCTCAAACTCAGAGATCTGCCTGCCTCTGCCTCCCAACTGCTGTGATTAAAGGCATGTGCCACCACACCCTGCATGATTTCACATTTCTTTACCACTGAGTAGAACTCCACTGTGCAAAAGTACATTTTCATTTTCCATTAATCAGTTGAGGGACATTGATGTTGTTTCCATTTCTTAGCTATTGTGAAAAGAGCAGCAACAAACATGAATGTACAAGTATCTCTGCAATAGGATGATTCCTGTCC
>NW_008329372.1:13588-31579 GCF_000622305.1 Nannospalax galili
CAATCTCACCAGCAGTACACGAGGGTCCCCCTTTCCTTGCATCCTTGCCAGCATTAGGTGTCATTTGTTTGCTTAATTTTAGCCATTCTGACTAGGGTAAGACAAAATCTTAAAATAGTTTTGATTTACATTTCCCTAATTACTAAGGCTGTTGAACACTTTTTAAGGTGTTTCTTAGCCATTTCTATTTCTCCTTTTGAGAGCTCTCTGTTCAGATCCATAGCCCATTTTTAAATTGGGTCTTGCTCTAGTTTGCTTCTCCATTGCTGAGATAAAAAGACTAACCAAAACCAACTTGAGGAAGGAAGGGTTTATTTTACCTTTAGCTTACAGTCCACCATGGAGGGGAACTAGGGAAGGAACTCAGGGCAGGAACTGAAGCACAGACTGCAGAGGAACACTGCTTACTAGATTGCTCCCCTGGCCTGTGCTCTACCTGCTTTCTTATACAATACAGAACCACCTGCCCAGGGGTGGCACCACTCACAGTGGGCTGGGCCCTTCCACATCACTCAACAATCAAGAAGATGCCCCTCAGACATGGTCACAGGCCAATCCAATGGAGACAATTCTTCAATTGAGGTTCCCTCTAACCAGGTGTATCTAGAAAATGGAAACTATGGAGCACAGGTCATTTGTTTTCTTTGTTTTTTTTTGAGTTATTTATATATTATGGATACTGAAGCTTCCTCATGCAACAGATGGTGATTAACATAGAAAGCCACAAGTGGCCAAAATGTAGAGAATAAGAGACTGCAGAGAGTGTATCCCTGAACAGGACTCCTCTATTAAACCTCTGTTCTCCCAGGGCTCAGAGATCATTGTGAAAGAGGAGGCAGAGAGACTGTAAGAGCACGGGTGGTGGATGACCACAAGGAAACAGTTTTCCAGGCAGCTGCAAAGTTGCTTATATGAACTTACAGAAATGGTAACAGCATGCACAAGACCCATTCAAATGCAAACCAGACAAAAACCCAGCATAGAAGTGAGGAAATGGGGCCTGGAGATATGGCTCTGAGGTTAAGAGCACTGGTTGATCTTGCAGAGGACCCAGGTTCAGTTCCCAACACCCACTAACAACCATCTGTAAAATAAGTTCCAGGGGAATTTGACACCCTCTTCTGACCTCCTTGGGCATTGCATGACACAGGTACACTTACATACATGCAGGCAATGCACTCATACACATAAAGTTTTTTTGAAGAATTTTAAAAAGTGAGGAAATGGGTAAGAAGCCCGAACTACTAGCAACTGACTACTGCTGGGTGAAGAAGACTTGATCATCTTTAAGGGAGTGGCTCTAGATAAGCTGACCAGGCTCCAGTGGCTGGACTCACACGAAGGGACACTGGGGACACAAACTTGACTCAATAGGCCTTAACGTGTGATGGAATGCATGAAACCTGGTCGGGGTATGAGGGGTACAGATAGGGGAGGAGATCTAAATGTGACCAAGTTGTATTACTTGAATGCACAAAAACTCAAAAAGTTTAAAAGGTTGTAGGCTAAGAAAAAAGACAGTCTCTAGAATTTCTGTAAATATTTGAAAACTATATATCTGATAAGGCTCTAATAGTCAGAAGATAGTAATGTAAAGAGCTTTTAAGCTCAACAAATAAAAACCTGCTGTAAATTTTTAAAGACATATTCAAACAAGATACACAGATTCCCAACAACTACATGAAAAGACGCTCAACATCATTAATCATTATGAAGATACAAGCCACCATCAAAATGAGGTTCTACTTCACACTGAGGTAGGTAATAGCCTACCAACCTGGGACTCCACTTGGCTTGGACTATGCATGTACCTCCCTCCAAACACACTACTAAGGTGTTGATAGAGCCTCATATATACCTTCTTTGAGTGTGGACATAAGTTACTCCTCTTGGAAATCCCTTTAGAATATCCTGTTTCTATTCAAACACATCCTCAAGCACAATCTAGCTGCCTAGACTGGTCTTGGGTGCATAGACAATAAAGCAAACTGTGTCCTCTAAGTAAAATTTTATGGAGAATCTTCTATTTAGCATCTTAGGCTTATGTGCAATTGGGCACACATATGATTAAAATCAGATGCATTATGGGAAAGGGCACATGACGTGAGCAAGGGCTTATGTATTGCAAACCTGTCAATCAAAATAGAAAACCATTCAGTTTGTACCCCTAGCAACCAACCTCCTCCTGTTCTTGAACACCATTAAAGGAAGCCACAAACATTAATCTTGGTCACTCATGCGGTCGGCTGTTTTGCAGTGTATTCTGATCTTTTCTGTCACTTAGCTTTATTTAAAGTTTCCTTGCTACTTTTGCAAATCTGTATAGGATCTTAATTCATTCTTCAATAAGAGGTCAAGAACATAGAAACACACAGCCCAGCCCTCAACCACTTCCCTCTAGCATAGCTTTAAGAAAACACATAGCTTGGTGCTACATTCCTGTTGTATGCCTAAGAAAAATACAGTGCCTGTAAGTGTATGGCTCTGTCCATAGCTTCGAATACCCACTGGAACTGATCCAGTAGGTGTCTTAGAACATGGTATCTACAGATGAGGTAGTTGAAAGAAAGAAAATTCAGCTTCACATCTTTGAGACACATTTTCAATAGAAATGTACTGTTGTATTTAATACTTATTTGTAAATATTTAAATATTCATTTTGATCAACTAAAATGGTAACAGATTTTCATACCAGAAAATCCTGAATTTCAATTTCTATATTTATTTTTAATACAAAGAAGTATGAAATGATCTGTAAAATATTTCAAAAGAGGATGAAGCAGGATTTATGCAGATATCTGAGGTACCAAGTGCTTGATACTAGTGTTCTCCCTCACCTCCCATCTTTATCCTATTTAGAATCCTTCCTTTTCATGGATCTGTTTTGCTTTAGAACCCATAGTACATAGGAAAAAATATGATGATTTTTCAGAAGCAGTTGGTAAAATGCACAAATAACTGAAACAAAATAAATGTTAATTATAAGGGTAACCAAGACAAGCGAAAATTTCGTGAAACTGCCATCTTTATATTTTTTCATTTTGTTTTGTTGTTTCAACTTTTGCCATTAGTTTGACAAGATCTCACTATGCAGCCCGAGGTGAACATGAACTGGAGACTCACCTGCCTCAGCTTCCAGAGCAGTCCTGGAATCACAGGTGTGCCCAAGCACATCTGGTTAGTTCATTGATCTAAAACTTCATATATTGATATAAAATATTTCTATGAAAATTGAAGATAGGTGGAGTCGTCTGACTTCCATGTGAAAAATGCAGACTGCCCTGAGAACCTCGTCATTTTTAAAGAGTTCAGCTTTTTATTTAAGTTACAAAAGAGGTTTAGTCAAACAGACACACACCCACATCATCATCAGACTCTGGATTCTTCTTTCTTTTCTCCCATTTTCTTCTCCTCAGCTGAGGCAGCATCGGTGGAGTGGGCAGGAATATCTACGGGGGCAGCATCAGCTGTGGTAGCAGGCTCACAAAACCCCTACACTGCATATCAGGCTCCCAGAGTTGACACTGACCAGAACCTTTGCAAACAAGCCATGCCTGAAAAGTTCAACATGTATACCAGCTGCTTTATGAGGGCATTGATCTTATTCTCTGTGACAGTCACTTCATCATCATGCAGGATGAAGGCATAGTAGATACAGGTATGGCCATGTGCTGACTGCCAGGTGTGATACTAGCTGCCAGATGAAGTGAGGTCTTGCAGCAGCTGGGGAAAGGATCTCAAGTCATTATAAGGGTAACTTTAAGAATTCTTAATGTCTAATTCTTAAGATTTACCTTTATTATTTTTTAATTATATATACATTGTGTATCTGTGTGTATATGTGCATGTGAATGCAGTGCTCATAGGGGCCAGAAGAGGGTGTCGGATCCCCTGGAGGTGGAATAACAGGTGATTTAGCTGCCTAATGTGGGTGCTGGGAACTGAACATGAGTCCAGAAAGTTCTCTTAACCACTGATCCATCTCTCCAGCCCCTTAATGTCTGTTTCTTGTTGTATTTGGCTTAGTTACTGCTTGCTTTGTAAATTCACCTAAAGAGAAAAATCAATCCAAGTTGTCCATTCAAATGTTAGTCCAAGTTAGTCCAGAATGTAACTCAAACATGTACAAAACTTATATAATCTTGAATCTCTAAATCTACATAGTTAAGACTATTCCAAATTGCTTTACCTTTTAGTAAAGCAGTTGCGGAGACAATCACAATTCCATAGCAGACCACACACAGATAGGCAAATGACTCCATAGCTCATGTGAGAATAGATAAAAAAATAAAGATAATCCGGGAAACAGAAGCTTGACGTAACCATACTTACATTATTTATGAAGATATATTTATATACTGGAAACAACACCCTAATGTTATACCCAACCACCCTAGTTACTTTAAGAATGTCTGAATACACACACACAAACTACAGAGAAAGAGCAAGAGCAGGAGAGTGAGCGAGGGGTATACATATATTCATCTGTTTCTGTAATAATCTGTACATACTTAGAAAACACTCCTAATCTAACTCTATATAGCCTCTATCCTTTCCATAGCTGTAATTTCTCTAATCACACACACACACACACACACACACACCCACACAACACACATGCACACACACATGCCATTTCCTATCAATTGAGAGATTGAGAATCTGAGGCAATAACAACTTTAGCATTGAGCACCCAGATCTTGGTTCTTCAATTCTATCTAAAAAGAACAGCACCCTTCAAGAGAGACAGATGACGGCAGAGTTGGCACGGGTAAAGGATAAGACAGGCCAGGAACTTATGTTGTGACAGACGGTAATTGTTCAAAAGTAGATGTGGATGTCGGGTGGAAAACAAACTCGCACTCTTAAACTCCATCGCTTTACCAAAGCAATGATTAAGTTTGGGGGAAAAAAAAACCCTCTCAGAATCAAGCTTTTCCAAATGCTAATAAGAAACCGAAACCAGGGACAGGTGAGATGGCTCAGTGGGTAAGGGTGCTTGCCACCAAACTAATGACTTGAGCTTGATCTTCAGAACACACAGGGTAGAAGGAGAAAACTGACTCCTGCAAGTTGTTATCTGACCTCCACACGTATATCCTGATATACATGTACTTGTGCGCATACACAAACACACACACAAAAACTAAATAAATAAAATAAAGGAAAAATGCTTTAAAGAAACCCTAAAACAACCAGGGCATTCCTTGTAGGACTTGCTGTCATCACTACCAGAATGAACAATAGGCATCTTGTTTTCTAAGACACATACTTATGTATTTTGATCTGTGCATGGGGAATGAACTATAAGTTGGATGTTGCGTATCCCCTGAAGGCCATGTCTCAAGTCTTGGTCTGCAGCATGGCAGTATTAGGAGGTAAGGCCTAGTAAGAAATCCTTAGATCCCAGGAGAGCACCCTTGAAGGGGAGAGTGGGTTCCTGACCCCCTTCTATTTCATTCTCTGTATCCTGGCTTGGAATAAGGTTATCATCCTATTTTTTATTAGAAACCATGGATAAAAGAAGGCAGAAGGGTTGGGTGTGGTGGTACATTCCTTTAATCCCAGCACTTGGGAGGCAGAGGCAGGCGGATCTCTGTGAGTTCAAGGCCAGCCTGGTCTATATAGTGAGTTCCAGGTCAGCTGAAGGTACAGGAAGACCCTGTCTCAAAAAGACAACAACAACAACAACAAAAAAAGGCAAAAGGGTTTACAAAAAAAGAAAAAAAAGAGACTAGTCAACTAAAAATTCTATATTTGGTTTGCTGGGGAGATGGGGTGGTTGGTAAAGTCTTGCTATGCTAGTATAAGGAGCCAAGCTCAGTGCCAGCATCTATGTGGGAAAAGAAAGCTGGGCATGTAGTACCAGGCAGGCAGACACAGGAGGATCCCAGGGCTTGCTGGGCAGACAGTGTAGCTACATCAGTGGGCTACAGGGTTCAGTGAGAGACCCTGTCTCAAAAAGAAAAGGTGGAAAGTGATTGAGGAAGACACCCAATGCTGACCTCTGGCCTTCAAGCCCATCTGGACACACAAATACACATACAAAGAGAACAAAAGGAGAACCTAAAATATTCCATGATAAACAAAATCTGAGGGAATTTGTCAGTGGCAGTCCCACACTACATCATAAGCAGAGGAAGGCCTCAGGCTAAAAAAATTACTAGACAGACAATAGATTCAACTCACACAAAGTATTTTTAAAATATTTTTAAAAATATTTTTTATTTTTATTTTAGGTGTATGCGTATACTGCCTGCATGTAGGTAAGTGTACCCGTGTCATGCAATGCCCATGGAGGACAGAAAACGCCATCGGATCCCCAGGGACTGGAGTTACAGACAGTTGTTAGCTGCTGTGTGGGGGGGGATTTGAACCCAAGTCTTCTCTGCAAGAACAACCACTGTTCTTAGCCATTGAGCCATCTCTCCAGCCCCATTTAAGTCTCTTTTTCAGATGAGGAATATTTGTTAACTTACCTTGCTTAAAGGTATTATCTTCCAGGATATTATATTTTTGAAATGGTATGCTAAGATTTAAAAGATAAATGCATAAAATGGTAATCATAAGTGTAGAAAAGTAAGAGTTTCAGTGGCCTCAAACCTGTTCAGCAGGCTTGCAGAGCATAAGAAAGTGTACATGGGATTCTGAATGTTTGGGGACTTCTAACCTGTCTAGGCCAAGTGGCGACATGTTAGAAGTGTGAAGGAGTGTTGGAAGGTCTATGGAACTCTATCCCGTCCAGGTGGGGTGGTCAGGCTGGACATGGGGTGGAAGACATATGAGTGGAAGACAAGAGATCCAGGGAACTCTAACCTAGGTAGCAGTGGGAAAGTTTCATAGGAGGAGAGAGGTCTGAGGATGTCTGAGTGGAGTGCTAATGTGGTACAGAGTGTGTGGGGGAGGCCAAGAGTCCAGAGATTTCTAAACTGTCCAGGCATGGTGGACAGTGTGTTTTCTGATTCTATTTGGTGTTCAGTGTACCTCTTGTATCTAGACTAGCATCTCTTTTCCTTAGATTTTGGAAATTTTCATTCATGATTTCACCAAAAATTTTTATATGCAATTGGCATGAAAATCTTCTATTCCCTTAATTTGTAGATTTTTCATGTAAATGTCATTCATACACAAAGCAAACTCTCCAACTCCTCTACTGTGCTGTCATGACTTGATATCCGATTCTCCACATCATCTACTCTCTTGTTTGTTTGGTTTTTCTTCAGTATTTCTAGCTCTTTATTAAATTTTATTTTCATATGCCAAATTGACATTTCATTCAACTCTGTGTTCTCTACAACTTGTTCAAAAATCTATTTATGCCTTCTTTGAACATATTTATGATGGTTATTTTGATTTTTTTCCTAAGTAGCTCTCACTTATGATTTTTTATTGGATGGGTAATTTTTAGAGGAGAAATGTTTTGTTTTTGCAATGTTAATTGTTTTTGCATTGGAATCTTTTCATTGGGTGTTAAATTATTTGTTAAATTTTTTGTTGATTTTAATTTGAGTGGCCTTTCTTCTTTCGGGGATCTGTTTGAAAAGTTCAGGAGCAAGTAGGAGGAAACTCCTATCTGGTATTATAAACCTGGCCAAAAGTTCATGGGTGGGAATGTTGGAATGCCAAATTCTCTCTTGGGAGACCTGCGCATGCACTCTGGAATCCCAGGGCCATGTGGTCCTAATACTGACAAAACCAACACTATGCATTCCATTTGGGTATTTTGTATAAAGTTTATAAAAGGTTACAAAGGCATACCCAGAGGCTCTTTCCCTACACCTCGGCCAAGCCTTAGAGATCTGTGCTGCCAACACCGCACCCCCACCTCGCCAAGATGGTGATTCTTCCGCCTCTTCTCGGCTCCCTCAGCATCTGTCCTTAGACCCTTCCCTTCATGCACCAGAAGCTGACAGACTGGGTGGGATGGGTGACTGTCTCCCCCGTGCCTACAGAGTCTCTTGAGGTTCAGTGCTAGTTCTCTCGGAGGACACGCCTGCCCAACAAATATCCTAAACCCTAATATGGATGCTGCTTCTGTTGTATTGCCAAATGGACGGGATTTGACTGCTGAACTGCCTTCTGAATATTTGGTTTTGCCCACAGTTTAGTTCTACTGTCAGCTTTGGTGGAAGAAATTTCTTTTTGCCATGAGTATCACTCACTGCAGAGGCTCAAAACCAATGAAAGTGCTAGGAATAAGTGACTAGCGAATGCTCAGCACTAAATGGAACATTATACGACCTCCTCCAAGGGTCAAGGAACATCACAGAAGAGAAGATGAAAACGGTCTCAGAACTGAAGGGTAGAGTGCTGTGGAATGATGTCCTCTGGGCATGAAATGACTCTTGAAATCTCTGTAGCCATGATTACCTGCACAAGACCCGCACAAAGTTGGGCCAGTAAACCTTGTTATGGAGGGGGCAGGGCTAACGAGGATCTGCCCCACCTTGAGGATTTATAGACAGGTAATGGTTTCTGGGAGAAAAAGAGACATTTGCTTCAGTGGTGTAGTCACTGGTCAGCTTCTTATGCGAACCCCACACTTACGCTTGTTGAAATCAACCCTAATTAAAGTCACTGTATCATCCAAAACAAAAAGGGTATGCAAGTAAGAGGTAGATTAGTTGGAAAGAGGAATGGATCATGAGTGGGAAGGGGACCAGAAAGGGCAATGGGAAGTGCAGATGATCAAAACACATTATAAAGAGGTCTGATATCATAATGAAACAAGTTATTACGCTGAAAAAGCTGTAGCACGGAGCACACAATAAGGGCATGTGTGTTACCAGATCTGGGAGACAAAGAAACTGAACCACAAAGTTTTTTAAAAAAGAGACAGTCTAAAAATCTTTGGGCATACTTAATAAGACTGAATAAAGTCTGAGATAGGCAGAAATATTAGTAGGAAGAAATATTAATGTGAAATCTTATAATAGGCATCCTGAACAGAAAACAGAGCCCTAAGGCTCTGCACACAGGAAGCACTGTTCATTAATGAACTGACAGAGTCCCTGAAAGTTTGCAAAGCAGGGCCTTGAACAATAACAAAAGACCCTGTCTTTCATATCTTCTGTTAGCTTTCCTTTATAGCTGTTTGTCTCCCAGATCTGATAACACACATACCCTATTGGGTGCTCCGTGCTACACAGTCACGACAGGCATAATTGTGTATGTACTCACAGACCACACTGCATTCTTTTTTCTTTGTTCTAGAAGGTTCCAACACAACACAGGCTTCCCGAAGGCTGCCAAGTATGATGGTAGACTGCACATCATCTAGAATTTGAGTCTATCAAGTTACTGCTATGGAGTTTAGTCAGGTCCCATGACCCAGATTTTTTTCATAGGGTATTTTACTATATTTACAATGCAGATAGTCTTCGGGAAGGGTTATGCTATAAGCAGGTTTGTAATGGGATGATCACTATATTTAGGAATTTATTTTGTCTTAACATTTCCAATATCAATAGCAACACAGTAATTCAACTGGTAGGATCCAGTCAACAGTCTTTCTTCTTAGTAGGAAGAAGTTCTATTGATGTGGCTACAGGAGCTTTGAACCTAAGGTAGATTACCTCCAAAATGGAGTTCATTTTAAATATGTCTCTGCTGACCTGAAAATGAGTATTTTACACAAATTTTACTAAAAAATGATAGCTATTTTAAGAGGGCAGTGAAAATTTCAATCTTTGAAATATGAAGTCTTAGGTCAAGTAAAGTAGGAAGTCTGGATAAACAGTCGTAACAAAAACACGACTAACGAGATGGCATGGCGTGCTCTGCCAAAATATCCCAGTTGATGCTTAAGCTCCTATTTCCCTCTGAAACTACTTAACTCTTAGCACTACTTTCTTCCAGACTCCTACTAGATGGCCTGTTAAGCTCTACTTAGAGCATTCAACTTCTTTTCTACTCCAAACTTCCAAAGTCTTCCAAGTTCCTCTATACCTACACAGTCAGGTACCAATTCTCAGTACCAACATCTGTATTAGCTCCTTTTCTGTTGTGATAAAACACCATGACCAAGGTAACTTATAGCAGGAAGAGTTTATTTGGCTTACGGTTCCTGAAGGAGTCCATGATGGTGGAGGAGGCATGGCAGAGCAGAAAGCCAAGTGATCACATCTTCAAGGAAGCACCAGAAGCAGAGTGAAACTGGAAATCTGGCAAGGTTTAATAACTCTCCAAGCCCAGCCCCAAGTGGCATACTTCCTTGAGCACAGTCACATCTCCTCAAGGTTCCAATGCCCTCCCCAAACAGCACAATGAACTGGGGCCCAAGTGTCCAAATACCTGGAGCCTATGGGGGGACACTCATTCAAATCACAATACTCTATGAATATTTCTGTACAAATGTTTATGCTTGGCAATGACATTTTCTTAGGTATGTGCCTAACTATAGCTTTGCTGGGCTAAAGAGCAAAACAATGTTTAACTTTTCTGTTGCTGTTTTGAGACAGGGTCTCTCACTCTGTAGTCTTGGCAGGCCTAGAACTCACCATGTAGACCAGGCTAGCCCCAAACTCAAAGAAATTAGCATGCCTCTATCTCTGAAAAGCTGATATTAAAGGCCTATGCCACCACACCCAGCCCAATGTTCAATATTTTTAAAACCTGCCAAATCGTTTTAGTTGCATCATTTTATATTCTTAACAAAGTAGAGGGTTCCAATTTCTCTATAACTTTATTCATACAAGTACATTGGCTAGGGCTTTTTAATTGGGAAAGCTATTGTTACTTCCTCTGGTCCCTTTGCTTTTGTGTGTGTGTGTGTGTGTGTGTGTGTGTGTGTTTATGGGTGGGTGTGTTTGCCCATGTGGGTGAATATATAGGTGAGAGGTTGATGCTGGGATATCCTCGGCAATCACCTACATCACCTTATACTTGGAGATGTGGTTGATCACTGAACCTGGAGCTTCCTGTTTTGCCTACACTCACTATCCACTGATTTCGGGTGATCTGTCTATCTGCACATACCCCCCCACCCTAGTACTGGGGTTACATGGATCCCATGGGTGCCAGGGATCCAAACTTAGATCCTCATGCTCATGTAAAAATCACTTTATAGCTGAGCCATCTTAGTCCTGTTTTGTTATACTTCTGAACACAATAGTATTTAGAGGCAGGGACTGACTTCAAATAGATCAGAAAATGCATGCTTGAAAAACAGTAACAGCACATATAGAGGTCAGGGAATCCAATTTGTTCAGGGAGCCTCCTCTGGAAGTAGACAATACTAAAGGCACCCATGAGTTCCTTTGGACTTGAGCCTCTTCAGATGGTTTGGAAGATGGACTGGTGTAAGGTGAATTGTCTCTACCATGTGAGTTTTCAATAGCCATGTAGACCTTTCTCAGGTCATTCAGAATACTAGATGGTGTGGGATAAGATACTGAGGGCTAAAATCCCAGCTTAGCATGCAGAGAAATTTTCTTTTGAGAGCACTTGTTTGGTTTGACTCTAAAAATAATTTAAAATTAATTATTTTTAGCTGGAAAATTTGTATTCAAGTCCCATCAGTGAGGTTCTTCCTTTCCATTTCTCCTGTGGTAACCCTTTAAGCACTAAATAACCACATCTGGGGGACTGACATAAATACCACATGACTGTAGAATCTTGACATTTGACACTGGGAGACTGAAGCAAGTGTACAGAAGTTTAATAAGAGGAGGGTGGTTCTGTAATGTAATGGTTATCACCTTCAATTAGTAAGAGGGCCTCAGGTGGCTACTCACCACGTTCTAGCCTGTCTATTGTTTAATATGCAATGAACTGATGAAAGAAATAGCTTGAGGAAAATGATCTTTCCTTTCAGAACCTGAAGAAAACCAAATCAGAAACATCTCAATAGTAGACAATGCATATTGGATGGACATCACTGAGTTTGCTTGCTCTAACCAGATGCTGATCACTGCCTAACGGATCACTCCCATCAGCTTCTGAACAAGATGGGCTTTGTGAGGAGAGTCCTGACACTCCCTAACCAAATTCAGAATAGTCACTTTCTTGCCTCAACATCCTGTCTCTCAACTTAACTGGTCTCTAGTGGAACGAGCAACTGGACTTGGACTTTGGCCTTCAAACCTTCAAAATTGTTGTACCTTTAAAAAAATGTTGTAATGCATCCACTAGGACTTTCAGAAGGCTGCTGAAAAGAGGTGGCGAGACAGGCATCCTTGCAGGCACTGTTCCTGATCTTAGCCAGAAAGCACCTAGATTTAAGCCATTAGGTATGATGTTAGGAGCAAAGGGAACCAGAATTTGGTTCACAACTGGATATGTAACTTCAACTCCAGGGGATTCAATGTTGAACCAGCCCCTGGGCTCTGTTTCAGAGTGTGTCTGCTTACAGATTTTGACAGTAATTTGCATATATATACCAAACAGGAATATGGATAGAGACCTAGATCTCCACATGCAGGGAATACTTTTTTTTTTAAGTCTCCATTTTAAAATGTTATTCTTGAGTTTAAACACATTGAAGAAAGCCTCATTGTAATAAGCACAAAGCTTGGGATACCTACTTACTATTTACAATTATGTTAAGTTCCATTTTACGCTAAGCAAGCATTCTATATATGTCACCAACTCAAACACATTATGTCACCAGTTGAAACACATATTTTGTATAACTTAGCCTGAAGATAAGCAACTCCTGTACATATTAAGGACACTTCTCATAGATGTTTAAGACTATTCCATTATTCTGTTACCTACACTTTTAAAGTTATCAGACCAACTGATTCCCAGGGTTAAGGAGGCAGAAATAGGTGTTTAACAAACAGGAATTTCTTGATGTTAAATCCTGATTCTCTTGTAATCCTGGAGCAACAGACGCCAAATTCCTTTTTGGTTCTATAACTTAACTATGCTCATCGTTACATAAATTTACAAATGGTAAGACTATTACCATTAATAACAAATACAAGGCACATGTAAAAGCTGATGAAACCCAAACAAATTTTGTATTTGAATTTGCAGCATATTATCAGGTCCTCATATCTCAAAATGTAATATGGTTATATAACATCATTAGAATAAGATTAATGAAGAGCTCATGAGAATTTTCTGTGCTTTTTTTCTCTTTGAGACAGGGTCTTGCCATATACCTAGCTGGCCTGGTACTTACTATGTAGCCCAGGCTGTCTTTAAACACATGGAAATATTGAGTCAGCCTCCAAAAATTACAGGCATGAGTCACCATGCTCAGCAAACTCTCTGTACTCACTGCAAATCTGTTGTTTTCATTAAAATATTTTTTGAAGACTTATATAGTCTACAACATATAAATTGTGAAACTCCAAACACCATGTGAAATATTCCTAAGCAAAAATGTCAATGTGCACTTCATAAATTGACAAATTTCTCCATATAAATACTAATTTGTACTTTTCCTAAAAAAATGTATATTAACTTAAAAAATCTATCAGTTTTTATACTAGTAATAACTGGATTTTTTTTCTTTTAAGACAAGGTCTCCAGGTAGCCCCAGCTGGGTCTGGAACTCACTGTAGACCAGGTTGGCCTCAATCTCATAGAGATCTGCCTGCCGCTGTCTCTGGAGTGCCAGGGATTAAAGGCATGTATCATCATACCTGGCTCAGGATGTCACTTATTAATGAAGGGTACTCTACAATATGTTGCAGCCTATGGGCTTTTCCCATAACACTACTCTGAAATAAAGTTAGTTCAGTTTGGGGATAAAAGTTATTGAACATTTAGTATGTCAACAGAACTTTTGCCATGAGTGCACTCTGTAGTATGGACAAGTGACTAAACATTTATAATATATTCATTTTATTCATGAATTCCCTCTTGCATGTGACTTCTGATGTACAATGAGGTTTGACTTTTGAGAGAAGGTTTTCCCACATGTGTTACATTCATACGGCTTCTCCCCTGTGTGTGATCGCTGATGTTTAGCAAGGTCTGATTTTCGGTAAAAGATTTTCCCACAATCATTGCACTCACAAGATTTCTCCCCTGTGTGAATTCTGTGATGTACTGTGAGGGATGACTTGTGACTAAAAGATTTCCCACATTCGTTGCATTCATAGGGCTTCTCCCCTGTATGTTTTCTCTGATGGAAAATAAGCCCCGACTTCACACAGAAAGATTTTCCACATTCATGACATTTATAGGGCTTTTCTTCTGTATGGATTCTCTGATGTACAGTGAGAGCTGACTTGTGGCAGAAGGTTTTTCCACATTCACTACACTGATAGGGTTTCTCCCCCATATGAGTTCTGTGATGCTGTGTGAGCTGGGACTTCTGGCAGAAGGTTTTCCTGCATTTGTTACATTCATATGGTTTTTCCCCTGTGTGTGTTCTATTATGCTTGGTCAGATAAGATTTGTTGTAAAATATTTTTCCACATTCATGACATTCATAGGGTTTTTCCCCTGTATGTGCTCTCAAATGTTGAGAGAGAGTTGACTTATGGCTGAAGAATTTCCCACATTCAGAGCATGTAAAGGGTTTCTCTCCTGTGTGAGTTCTCTCATGCATTGTGAGGTCTGACTTTAAGCAAAAGGCCTTCCCACATTCATAACAATTATAAGGTTTCAATCCTGTATGTGTTATCTGATGCCTGGTGAGCACTGACTTATGGTAGAAACTTTTGCCACATATACTACATACATACGGTTTATTCCCTATGTGAATTCTCCGATGCTGTGTAAGATGTGATTTTTGACAAAAGGATTTCCCACAATCTGGGCAACCGAAGGGCTTCTCCCCTGTATGTGTTCTCTGATGTACTGTAAGGTGAGAATTCGTACAAAAGGATTTTCCACATTCAGAACATTCATAGGGTTTCAACCCTGTGTGTGTTCTCTGATGTTTAGTGAGGTCTGACTTTTGGTAAAATGTTTTCCCACATATAGTACACTGGTAGGGTTTCTCCCCTGTATGTGTTCTCTGGTGCAATGTAAGGGCTGATTTATGGTTAAAGGCTTTCCCACACTGATTGCATTCATAGGGTTTCTCTCCTGTGTGTGATCTCTGATGCTTAATGAGGTTTGACTTCTCCCAGAAAGCTTTTCCACAATCACAACACTGAAAGCGTTTCTCTCCTGTGTGCACTCTCTGATGTCGTGTGAGATGTGACTTCTCACAGAAAGCCTTGCCACAGTCATTACACTGAAAGTATTTCTGTCTTTTATGAGTTTTGTGAACTTTTGAGAGACATAACCTAAAATTATTCTCAATTTCATTATGCTCATAATGTCTCATATAGATACCATCACGTTGGAAAGCTGTGGATTTCCCACACAATGGCTTATCACAGTCACTAAGTTCACAGTGATTCTCTTCAGAAAGAGATGTCTGAGGAAACACAAGGGATGAGTTATCACAGAAAGTTCTTCCATATTCACTGCATTTATAGCCTCTATCTTCTGTTCTTTTGTGTGGATTGAGCATTATTTTCTTTTCCAGGATGGTGTCCCGACACATATTATATTCAAAAATTTGCTCTAAAGTCTGCATCTTTTCATGCTGAACAGGGGTTGGATGATCACTGAGAACAATTTTATTTTTTAAAATTTCACTTTTCTCTCCAGTAAGGGTTTTCTCACATTTAATGTTGAACAATAATTTTTCACAGGAATTAAATTCATCAGGTTTCTTTCTTAAGTAAGTTTTCCTAATAAATAATTCTGAAATATTGTTGAACCTAATTCCATCTAAGTCATACTTACAGAGTATTTTTGTGGAAGGAAAAGACCTTATGTCCAAGTTAAATGGTTTTCCTCTTCCATTCCCATGCTCCTTAATCCGCATTTTGTTATTCATCAATGAAGCTTCCCACAAACAGTTACATGGATTTTCTTGGCTCCTGTCCTTCAAATGGCCAGCTTTGCAAAGTTCTAGGAATAAGAAAAATTAATCTTACCATAAAAACACTAACACATGTCTTATGGAATATCTCTCTACAAAATCCTATGTCACTGTTCACCATGGTTTCCTTTTGTCCAATTTCCAGGAATAAAAATAATTGCATGAACACATTTGATTTCCAATCCAGAAACAATAATCTAAGTCTCTCCAAGCAGTCATAAAAAACTTATACAGATTGGTAAAAGAGTTGGGAGAGATCTTATGCAAACATATATTACATGCTGCTTGTCTGCTGAAAATGCACTAATAAAGTTATTTAACAAAGCTTATGCTATTCCCATCATTTAAACTACATACTACCTACCTGACATGGGATGATCCTCCTAATGTTAACTACTTCCTTCCAGCCACTGTGACCTCTGTTGTTCCTAAAAAATACCAAGCACATTCCTGTCCAAGGGCTCACTCAGCAGTCACTGGTGGCCCTGCTAATAATGCAGAATTTTCAGTGCTCAAAATAATAATTTCCATCACCTTTCTATTCGGAGTTGACCTTATTGACATTCCCCTGACAGCTCTTAAAAGTAGAATACCCAATCCATATAAGATTGAATTAATTTCTTTGTTTTCACCATTTAAAAAATTTTCAAAAAGACAGAGTTCAAAAATTAGTCACTCAAGAAATGAGTACATCTAAAAACAAAAGGAATACAGGAAAATGAAAGTAAAATGGATAATTGAAACTTCTTTAAGAAAGACAGAGTAGCCAAGAATAACAGTAGTAACATGAGACGTGTGAGGTTCCTATAGGCAAGCACAGAAATGGACAATGTCTAAAAAACAAATCCAAAAATATGTGAGAGTAACATTTGGAGGTTTGATGTTTGAAGGACTAATGGAGCCATGGCTTAACACAGAGAACCTCAGAAAATTGTCACTGTACTCTCAGTAACAGACATATTACAGAGCAAAAGAAGTGTACAGTGACAAGGCTAATGCAGACCCTTTGTGAATGGCACACTTGGGAAACCCAGATCAAGGGTCCTGGGACTGTACACCAAAATCTGGCCAGCAGAATACCTCTAGACTACACGAAAGAGACTGTGAATCAAAAGCATGCTGTGCTCAGTGACGTACAAACCTGGTTCCAGTCTGAGTCGGCAGGAAAACACACATGCAAGTTCCAAGTATGTGCACCAGACATCATGAAATGAGAAGTTTAATGACCCAAATTAAAAACTCTATGGAAACTCTATGAAAACAGTATTAAGCCTGATACTAAAACCACATAAAGACACAATAAAAGAAAATTATATTTAAATCTCATTAATAAACACAGATGCAAATGGTTTCAATAAAGTATTTGCAAACAATTCAAGAATACATCAAAAAGATTGTTCACTATGATCAGGTTGGCCTCATTTCAGAGATACGGGGATGGTTCAACTGACACAAGTCAATAAATGTAATATATCACATAAATTTACTCAAGTACCAAAATCACATGATTATATCAATAGATGCAATAAAAGGCTTTTGACAAAATCTAATATTCTTCCATGAGAAAAGCCCTGAAGACACTAGGAATGGATGGAACATACTTCAGAATAATAAAGTCTGTATATGACAAACCGATAGCCAACATGATACAAAATGGGAAACACTCCAAGCACTACCACTAAAATCCAGAACAACACAAGGGTGCCCTCATTCTCTACTCTTATTCAACACAGTGCTTGAAGTCTTTACTACAGTAAGACAAGAGATGGTGATAAACAGACAAACAGGAAAGGAAGAAGTCAAAGCATTCTTGTCAACAGATGATATAATCTAGACTCTGAAGACTCCACAGGAAAACCCTTACCTCTGATAAGTACTTTGAGAAAAGTGGCAGGATATAAACTTAACATTAAACCCAAAGAGCCTTCCTATACATAAATAGAAAACATGCTGAAAAAGATATCAGGGGGAAGAACATTCATAACTGCCTCAAAAATGGAAATAAACCTAACCAAAGAATAAGACACCTACAATATTAAGATTTTAAGGCACTGATGAAAGATACTGAAGAAGACACCAGAAGACTTCCCATGCTAATGGACTGGAAGGATTATCAGTGTGATCACATTCTATTGCCATCTTTACAACGG
>NW_008329372.1:31950-45610 GCF_000622305.1 Nannospalax galili
AATTAGTTTAGAAGCACAAAAGACCCCAGAGATCCAGAGCAATCCTGAGGAGTGGGAGAATAACTTTAGAGAAATCTCCATCTGATTTTAAGTTATACCACAGAGCCATAGTAACAAAACAACAGAAACAGACACGTTGATTAACAGAATAAAGTACAGAACCCAAATATAAATGCAAACAGCTACAGTGACCCAATTAAAAATTTTTTATTTTTACATCATGTTTATGTGTGTTTTTCCTGCAGGTATATAAGTATACTCCTGTCATGCAAAGCCTGTGGAAGCCAAAAACTAGTGTATCAGATCCCCTAGAACTGGAGTTATGGACAGTTCGAAGGTAACAAGTGGATGCTGTGAACCAAACGCAGGTCAGAGCCATCTCTCCAGCCCCCAGTCACCTGATTTTGGACAAAGATGCTAAAAAGATACAACAGAGAAAAACAGATAGTCCGACAAATAATGCTAAGAAAACTGGATATCCACATGTTGAAGAATGAAGTTAGAGCCTCATCTCTCACCCTGTAGGAAAATCAACTCCACATGGATCACTGACATAATCTGAGATCTAAAACTCTAATCTCAGTAGAGGATAAAGTAGGGAAAGCAGATCAGTGTAAAGGCACCAGCGAGGGCTTCTGAAAAGGAGTTCAATCATTCAGGATATAAGGAACCACTGACAGATGGGATCTCAGGAATTAAAGCCTTTCTGCAAAGAAAACAATCATGTAAATAGCCTATAAAAAGGTGAAAATCTTTGTTAGGTATATATTTGGCAGAGGAATAATATGCAAATAAACAAAGATCTCAAAAAGATAACCAGAAATCAAAGAAGCCAGGTAATAAATGGGCTAATAAAATGTATAGTTTTCAAAAGAGGAAATACAAATGGCCAATAATTATAGGAAAAAAATGTTCAACCTCACTAGTTATCAGACAAAGGCAAAGTTAGATTAAGTCTCATCCCAGTCATGAGAGTCACTCAAAAACAATTATCGCTAGGCATGGTGGTGCACGCCTTTAATGCCAACATTTAGGAAACAGAGGCAGTCTGATCTCTGTAAGATCAAGGCCAGCCTGGTCTACACAGAGTTTCAGGCCAGCTGGGGCTACAGGGAGACCCTGTCTATTACATATATATAAATATATATGTCAATAAACATTGGCAAGGATGTGGACAAAAGGGAACCATTACACACTGTGGGTAGAAATGTAACAAGTTCAGCCACTATGGAAATCAGCACGGAGGATCCTCAAAACACTGCAGATATCATCATATATGCACATATAGACATATATGCATGTATATGCTTTTTTCTGCCACAAAGAAAAACAAAGTCATGTTATTTTCAGGAAAATGGGTACAACTGGAGATAATGTGACTAAGCAACTCAAATTGGTCTCAGAAAGGCAAATATCCTGTTTTCCCCCATTTGTGGTCCCCAGATTTTATACAGGTTCACAAGATCGTGTTTGTATACATGATACGGCAGTAGAAGCAACCCTGTGTACAAGAATAAAAGAAACTAATGAGTGCAAGGGTGGGAAGGAGGAGGGTTGTGTGTGGGGGAAAATGTTCAAAGATACTGTATATCTGTATGAAAATGTCTGTATGTAAAATAAATATAGGCAAAGGGAAAATTATATATTCTTATTCTTTTTTGTTTTTGTTTTTTTTTTCCGAGACAGAGTCTCCCTGTAGCCCCAGCTGCCCTGGAACTCACTAGGCAGATCAAACTGTTCTCAATCTCACAGAAATCTGAATGCCTCTGTCTCCCAGGTGCTGGTATTAAAGACATGCACCAAAACACCTGCTAAAAATATATATTCTTGAAAACTATGTTAAGACTGCCAATCTCTGAATTAGTTACTAGAATATAGTTTGTCAAATATTCAACTGTGCCATATATAAACTGACTGACCTGGGAAGCTCCGACTTGAGAATGTTTCCTCCAGCATCCACGGCTCCTCTCCTTGCTCCAGCTTGAAGATCACTTCTGGCTTGGTCACACAATACCCTGTTAACAGAAATAATTAAAGACATGGGCTGGCAACATAGGTATCATGGCCTCTAACACATGAGGCCACTGAACACCTCCATAGAGGAGTGAACAAAAGTATCTTCTGGGCTGGGGAGATGGCTCAGTGGGTAGAAGCACTTGTTACACAAGTGTGAGAACCTGAGTTTCCATGTTCAGAAGCTGTAGATGTGTGGCCTAAGTGTCTGGAATGCGAGCACCAATATGGGGGAGATGGGAGGCAGAGACTGGAGAATCCCTGGAAGCTTGCAGGCCAGCCTGGTACACACAACAGAGAAACAAAGAGATGCTGTCAGAAACTGGGCGGGAAAGCCAGGACAGACACCAAGGTCGTCCTCTGACGTACACACACACACACACACACACACACACACACACACACACACACACACAAATACCTTTTGATACCTAACATTAATATTTTCCAAATCTGTTTTTTTTCTGATCTTTTTGAGACAGGTCTCTCTGTAGCCCCAGCTGGCCTGAAAGTTGCTATGTAGATCAGGCTGGTATTGAACTTACAGAGATCCGCCTGCCTCTGCCTCTCAAGTGCTGGGATTAAAGGCGTGCACCACTATGCCTAGCTCCCAAATCCTAAATATCATTACACCATTAAAAAGTGCCTAGATGCCTCATAATTGAAGGTTGTTTATAGAGTAAATAGCCTTACCCACAGAGACGAGGTGACTGTAGTTCTCCAGCATCACCTTCCTGTACAGGGACCGTTGGCCAGGGTTCAGGTACTGCCACTCCTCCTCAGTGAAGTCCACAGTCACATCCTTAAAGGATACTACTCCCTGGAATTTCGGTTCCATCTGAAACAATTATAATTTGTTGTTATGAATCCCTATTGTGATTCCTGTTAAGAGTTTACCAAGCTGATTTAGAATATTTGTTTTATACTTCAGGGGAGGAAGGAAAATAATAACAGCAATATATTTCCAGTGTATTAAGGTACAAATTATTGAGGAAAGGGGAATTAGCAAGTGGTAATTTGGAACAATTATGTGTATTGGAAATTAATTTAATAAAATAATTTATATTCAAGGACCTGATAAGAAAATATCAGTATACAAACCAGTATGCTGTCATGATGAAGTGAATGTATATACAATAGAGCATAAATTAGGAGCAAAACTAGTTGTTCTGATCTTCTCACACCCAGGCTGGCCTTGATCTCATAGATAACCACCTGCCTCTGTCTCTTGAGTGCTGGGATTAAAATTGATCACCACCATGCCCAGCCCCACATCTTTTAATAGAAATTCTGAGTATCAAATGTACTCAATCCCCCAATCTAAAGAGACATATTAGCTTAATGGAACAAAAACCAGGATCCCTCTTTTGCCACATTCAAGGAACACATCTCAGCATGAAAGATGAGACACCGTCTTAGAAAGGATGGGCAAAGGTATTTCAAGCAAATGGCAGTTTACCAAACACAGTCCTGGTATCAAAGACACCAACCAGAGGCTGCGGAGATGGCTCAGAGTCCTTGCTCTGCAAGCATGGGTTCAAATCACCAGCACACAGATAAAAAGCCGACAATCCCAGCACTGGGGAGTGGAAGCAGGTGGATTCTGAGAACTTGGTGGCCAGGCAGCCTGCCTAACCCAAAGGGTGAGTTTCAGGTTCAGGGAGACCCTGTCTCAAGACTATAAAGTGGAGAGCAATAAAAGAAGATAGTCAAAGCCTGCTGTGACCACCATGTGGGCATGTACCTATATACTCATGTGTGTGTGCCACACAATAAAAGAAGGGAGGGATAGATGGGGGAAAAGGAGGCTACCAACTAGCTCATACAAAAATGACCAGCTCTCATGAAACGGATATAAGCCAAATAGCAATCAATATTTTAAAAGATAACAAAGGGAGCTCTCTTTATGACCCTGGAGTTCCTACACAAAACAACACCACAAACAAATTTAAACTTATCTAGGGATGTGCAAACTTCAGGAAACACCAATCTTTAAATATTTTAGGCTTTGCAAGTCAGGTTTCTGTCACAAGTACTCAGTTCTGACACTGGAAGTTGAGAGCTACAGTTGGTATGGCAACAGCCTATATGCCAGCTACTCAAGAGGCTGATGTAGGATCTCTAGAGACCAGGAGTTGTGGGGGCGAGGGGCAGCTTAGGCAACATGGTAAAACCCTGTATCTTTAAATAAAAAAATAAGTGAAATCTGGATAGAAGAACAACACAAAGTATTAATGCTTGGATTGTTCAGCTAAAGTAATGCTTAGAAATTTCTATCTGTAAATGTGCAGACTAAATCAGCTTTCATATTAACTCACCTTCAACCACAAAAAAGGGTCAAGACAGCCCATAACTGAAAATAATAATGGAGCAATAATAATGAAACTTAAACAATGAAAGTCAATGAAACAAAAAACTGGGTTCCCTGAAAGACCACTAAAATATGTATCTACAATTAGCTTAATTTTTAAAAGGAATGGAAACTATGTGTTAGGCACAGGACTATAATCCCATCATTTGGGAGGCTGAGGCAAGAGAGTCATGAAGCCAAGGCCAGCATGGCTTACACAGAGACCTAAAAACACAAGATGGCCGAAGCAATCCTGATCAATAAAGAACTGCTAGAGGTATTACCATGCCCGAGATTAAGTTATAGCACAGAGCTATTATGATAAAAACAGCGTGGTACTAGCATAAAAACAGTCACAATGATGAATGGAATAGAACTGAGGACATGGATGTAAGCCCATACACCTACAGCCACCTAATTATCGAGAGAGGCCAAAGACACATACTGGAGAAAAGGCAGCATCTTCAACCAATGGTGGTGGTCAAACCTGAGAGCTCCAGGAGAGAAATGAAATTAGATATGTATCTCTCACCCTGCACAGAACTCCAAATGGGATCAAGGAACTCAACATAAGGCTTAATTCCCTAAATCTGACAGATGAGAAAGTAGGAAATACACTTGAAATGACAGACACAAGAAAGGATTTTCTGAACAGGATCCCAATGGTGCATGCATTAAGAAACAAGAAATGACAAATGGGACCACAGGGAACTAAAAAGCTTCCGTACAGCAAAGAACAGAATCATTTAAGTGAAGACACAAGTCTATAGAACAGGAAAAAAATCTTTAGACGTGATACATCTGACAGAGGGTTAGTATTTAGACTATTAAAAAAAAGTAAACATCAAGAAAACAAACAACCCAATTTAAAAATGGGACATGGAAATAAACAGAGAGTGCTCAAATGATGAAATGCAAATGGCTAAGAAATAGTTTTAAAAAATTCAACAACCTTAGCCAGTAGGGAAGTGCAAATCAAAAGTACTATGATATTTCATCTTACCCCAGTCACAGCAGCTAAGACAAACAAACAAACAAACAAAATGACAATAAATGCTGGTGAGGAGACAGGAACACTGGCTAAGACAAACAAACAAACAAAATGACAATAAATGCTGGTGAGGAGACAGGAACACTCATTCACTACTGGTAGGAGCCAATTAGTGCAGCTGCCATGGAAAATCAGTGTGGAGGTTCCTCAAACAGCTAGAAATAGATCTACCTCATGATCCAGCAATATCACTCTTGGGCATAAACCCAAAGGACTCTAGATCCTACTGCAGAGACGCTTGCTCATCCTTATCCACTGCTGTTCTATTCACAATAGCCAAGAAATGGAAACAACCCAAATACCTAAAAACTTATGAATAGATAAAGAAAATATGATACATTTAGACAATGGTCTATTATTTAGCTGTGAAGAAAAATGAATAAAATTCACAGGTAAATGGATGGTGCTGGAAATAATCATCCTAACTGAGGGAACCCAGGCCCAGATAGACAAACACTCTCTCATATGCAGATGCTAGCAGTGAATCTTTAGGTATGTGTTTTTCATTAGGAATACACATAGAGGTCAGGAAACTAGTAAGGAGCCATGGGAGGGGATCTTTCAAGGGAGAGGAGAAAAAATGCAGCGATATCAAGAGGGAAAGAGAAAAATGGAACAGGAAGGGTTAAATGGAGTAGGAAATGAGGGCAGGGTAGAGGAGGGAGTACAGGGAGGGATAAGTAACAGTAAAGGCCTTTAGAAAAAGTCATATGAAAACCTGTTCTAGAAGCTTCTTAAAATATATGCATACGTAGTCAAAAAGAGTTTATATAAAGTTATCCTATAATGGGGGTACAATGTCCCTACTAGAAATAGGCTAGAAAATTAAAAAGCCCAGTGCCAGGAATGGGTTGCTACTTTTTGGGGGGGGGTCTTTTTGAGATGGGGTCTCCCTGGAACTCACTATGTAGACCAGGCTGGCTGCCTTCCAATCATTTCTGCTCCTGAAAGTAACTCTCACCCATAGTCCCATAAGTAACTTCAATAAAGCTCACTGGTTTACCAAGTTGGACTTTGGTAGTATCCTTACTTTGGTTTGCCATCGTTTCCCTATGCAGGGTGAGCAGTGTTATGGTTCAGATAGCCCCGCCCCCACACCAACAGGGTCTCACAGACTTCTCAAGCTCCTGAGAAAAGGGAACTGAGTTGATAAGCACCTTGGTCTTTGAAGTCAAGAGAAGCAGACTTTTCTCCACTGTTTGGCCACCACAGCAGGCTTCCCCTTTGATCTCTAAAGAGAGCAGGTTTTAACAGTCCCGCTCTCCCACTTCCCCCACCACAACTTTAAAAAAAAAAAACATCTTGCCACCTTCTGCAGGAAGCAGAAGCCTCCCCCTTTAAAAGACCCCAGCTCACGACCCGGGCAGATATTTTCCCTGCATGGAAGGGAATCTGTCCCATGTGTTCCTTTGCTAATAAATTTTGCTTTCTCCTGACCAACCCTATTTGTCATATGGCTACTTTTTAATCTATCAAGCAGATGTTTGCTTACTTCTCCCTAACTCATGCCTACCAAGAATTGTGTCACAAAACACTGCCCAACTATTTGGGGGGTTTTTCAGAAGTTTCGTTTAGCTCAGGCTGCCTTTGAACTCACTGTGTAAGGGAGCACTGCCTTTGAACTCACTGTGTAAGGGAAGACTGCCTTGAACTCCTGATCCTCATGCCCAGTCAGATAGAATTTGTTTTGGTTTGGTTTGACTTTAAAAATTTATGTATTTAGAGATGTGATCATACTCTGTAGCTCTGGATGGCCTTGAACTCCCTATCTTCTGCCTTAGTTAGCTTCCTGAGTGCTAAGATTTATGGGTAGACACCACCACTCTGGGCTACAGTGGTAGAAATCCTCCAGAACAAAGAAACAGAAATGCAGTGTGGTCTATGACTGAGTGCATATACAGAGTTCTGCTGTCATGACCTTGTAGCACAGAGCACCTGACCAGCATCTGTACTACCATATATGGAAGACAAAGAAAATGAACTATAAAGGGAAACTAACAAAGGAGCTAAAAACTGAGTCTTCCTTTATTCCAGGTATTCTCCATACAAAACCACAGAGCCAGGTGCTAGCACAATACACTGCTTCCTGGAGAAGAGAAATGCCTTGGTGTCTCATCTCTGCACAAGCACCTGTAACACTGCTTTACATATTTTTAAAGTACGCACAATAATACACAGAACTGCTCAACCAGCTACTTATGTTTTGAATATACAGGTAAAGTAAGATGACTAGACAAAGGATGGAAACTTGGAACCGAACTGAGACAAGAGGAGGATGCCAAGACAGAGCCTTCCAGAACACTACCAGAAGCTTAACAAAGGGTGTTTTCAAGGACAGCACAATCAGTAGGGTGACAAAGCACAAGTTCAAGGAATTCAACTACAATTTAGTCACTGGTGACTTCACTTAAATAAAGTCCAAAAATTACAAAGGAAGGAATAAAACGGGACTAAGATGATCAAAAGCATTGACCAGCGAAGCTAGCTTTTAACTGTGGACTGCACAACCTGTGCACCTTCCCTAAGATGAAATGGACATGGAAAGTTTTGTCCCATTACTTCCTCAAAAAAACACCAACACTTGTTGAATTGTGTATTTGGATGCTTTTGCTCCTAATGAGGAAGTTTAAAGGCAACAAACTACATTTATTTCAGAGGTCTTACTGAATGGTCATTCTCTGTGATTTGATAAAGTTGTCTTACAGGAAGTCTTTGGCTGCAGAGGAATCGAGCTCCATATCCAAAACAGTGCCATTCTTTCTGTCATGGCTACTGGAAACATCAGGGACACATCTGCAGCTCATGCCAGTGACTAAGGAAATAGCATCTGTATAAACTGCATATAGCAACATCCCAATCTGGCCCTGCTACTCATCTTCTGCTTCATATTTTCTGTGAAGTTTGATTTTGTTGTTGTTGTTTTGAGACAGGGTCTCCCTGCAGCCTCAGTTGGCCTGGATATTGCTATGTAGACCAGGCTGGTCTCAAACTCACAGAGCTCCACCTGCCTCTGTTTCTTGAGTGCTGGAATTAAAGGCCTGTGCCACCACACCTAGCTTGAAGTTTGATTTTTAATCTATGACTGACTTCATATTTTAATGTACTGATTCTCACAAAATCCACTGTAAGATAAAGCAGGAGATTTTGGATAAAGGAACAACTTACCTTGTTTGTTCTGTGCTGTTCTTAGAAAAATGTAGAACACTATGAAGGTATAGCTGAGTTAGAAGAAACACAAGGTCATGAAAGATCATGGGCAGCTCAATTCTTCTACTTTAAAAGGCTGCACACACTAGATAAATATCCTGTGAAAAGATGCTAATGTTGCTTTGACCCCTCAGAAGAATCATTAAGACACATTCTAAGAAATCTAATATTACTCTAACACAATAATGTAGCTCTTGAGCAAAAAGTTTGCCACTAGATAAATGTACGCACTTGCATCCACAGAATTTTAACAATTTAAGTATCTCTTGTTATTTCCAAAATCTCTAGGACAATATGGGTTAGCCAAAAAAGACTTCACTAAAACTGTTGTTTAAAAAACAACTCTGAGCCTGGTGTAGTGGCACAAGCCTTTAATCTCAGCTACACCCAAAACTGGGGCAGAAGGATGTCAAGTTCAAAGCCTGCCTGAACTAAACTGTGAATTCAGGGCTAGCCTGGGAAAATGAATGAGAGCCTGATTTAAAATAAAGCATACAAAGACGGCAGAGGACGCAGATGCAGCTGAGTGGTAAAGCACTTTTCTAGCAGGCAGGATGCCCAGGGGTCAATCCCCAGGACCACCAAGAAGTAAGTAAACACACTCTGGGATAAGCTGTCAATTTCCCTACTGTAAATTCCCTATTAGCACTTACCCTTTGATTAGTGAGTGAACTGAAAGCCATAAAAAAAGCAGTGTTCCCAGGAAAGTAGTCTGGTTAAATTAGTTTTAACTTTACTCCCAATGGGATATTTTACAAGAAATGCTTTGAATTAACTGGAAAAGCGGCAGTAGCAACATCAGGAATTCTGAATCTTGGTGTTCACCTACAAACTGTGATCATGGAAAAGTCAGTAACTTCTTCTCAGGGAGACAGGCAGCCGGACAGCACGCATCAGGATGCAGTGGGAAACATGCCTGGAGGGCCCTCCGGGCTCTGGGAAGATCTAAAGGAGAGCCCGGGGGACGGTCTGCAGGGCGGATGGTCTGAAGTAGGTGTGGCTGGCAAGCCCGCTGCACCCCCGAGCCTGGGCATCCCGGGCACAGGCAGCTCCACCTCCCGGCAGCGCCGGACCACCCGGGAGCGCCTCACAGGCTCTCACGTGCGTCCACGTCCTCCAGACAGGGCTGCAGATCCCCGGGTGCGGACACCACCTTCCAGCAGTCGCCACCCAGTCCGACGGGTCCTCCCCACCGCCGCCCCCAGCAGCTCGGGATTCCCTCCGCCCTCACCCGGCGCCGCGGAACCTCCGCTTCCCAGTCCTGCGGCGCCGACCCCAGAAGAGCGGAGGACTGCAATTCACGTCTCACCGGAGGGAAACGGAAGTCAGGCTGCAGGAGACATGCGCAGAATCCGCGGCTGGGTTGGTGGCCTCTGCCAGGAACTCGAAACTGCTTTTCCCTTGAGGCCTTGCAACAAGCTTTTGGGGTGTAGGAAGGGGGCTTTCGGTCTGGGGCATTGTAGGGAAGGTGTTGGTAGTTGGGTGAAGGCAGATACCTGGTTCCTCAGGCGGCTCCCCAAAATGGTAGACTGCAGAATTTTTTCTTGGCCAGTGTGCAATTTAGTGGCAATGCTGTTGAGGAAAGGAAAGCTGTATGTACATTTAACTTATAAACTCTTAGAAAAGGTGCTGGGGAGATGGCTCAGTGGGTAAAATGCTTGCTGTGCTAATCCCATTGTTGGGAGACAGAGATCAGAAGTCAGGGACTCACTGGATCACCAGTCCAAAGGATCGTGGGCACCTGATCAGGCACATGCACACAAACACACATACAACATATCGCACAGGCGGGAAAAAGACACTAGAAAATAGATCTCATCCATACAACAAGATTTGGGTGAGGGGAGCTGAATTCAGGTCTTCAAATATTCTGGGAAAATGCTCCACTACTGAACTGCAATGCCCTGCCCTCTATTTTTTATTATTATTATTATTTTATCATTTTAAGCTTATTAGTAAAAACTACAGCATACATAGTAGAATGAATGAAATAAAAAAGCTATTCAAAATTCATATTTCCTTGTAAGGTTACAGTGTGTTGTGGAACCATGTTTGGACACTAACATGTAATGGCCTATTGTGTATTGACAATGTGCTACATCTTGAGATAGGATTCAAAGAGCTTACAGGAAGTGTACAAGCTATATAACCCATTACTATGCCTGTTAAAGATCACTCTATTTTATAAATATTATATAATATGTTATATAGTATAAACATATGCATTTGTTTACATATGCCACATGTATACAGTACAGGCTAAGATCCACATATGAAAGAGAACATGCAATTTCTTTACTTTCTGTGGTTAGGTGACCTTTCTTAATATTACACATTTCAGGTCCATCCATTTTCCTGCTAATTTTGTGAGCTCATTTTTTTTTTAGAGCTGAATATATTCCGGTTTATATATGTACCACATTTTCATTATCCATTCATTTGTTGATGGACTAGATTTGTTTCATTTTCTTGCTACAGTGAATACAGCAGCAATAAACATGGGGGTGCAAATATCTCTATAGTAAGATACAGAGTTCTCTGGGTATATGCCTAGGAGTGAGATAGTTGGGTCACATGGTAACTCCATTTTTAATTTTTTGAGGAACCTCCAAACTGAATTCAGAATGGCTGTAGTAATTTGCACTCCCACCAGCAGTAAACATGGTTTCTTTTCCTCACATCCTCCACAAAATTTGTTCTGAATTTTTCGTGATAGCCATTTTGTCTGGGGTAAGCTGGTATTTCAAAATAGTTTAATTTTGCATTTCCCTGACAACTAGGAATGTTGAACACTTAAAATTAGTTGTTGACCATGTGTAGCTCTTTTTCTGAAAATTAGCTATTATATATTTATTAGCTCATTTGTTGACTGGTAATTTTATTTCCTTGGTATCTAATTTTTATAATTCTCTGTAAATTCTGGATATTAGCCACTTGTGTAATGTATAGCTGGTAAAGATTTTCTCTCATTCTGTAGGCTGATTGTGTGCTCCACTGATAGTTTCCTTTAACAATTCAGAAACTAATGAATTTCGTATAGCCCCATTTGTTGCTACTTGGGGCTATTTCCTGTACTATTGGTATTCTGTTCAGAAAGGTTTCATCTACTCCAATGTCCTGAAGAGCATCCCTTATATTTTTATCTAGGAGTTTCAGGGGTTCAGGTTTTAAATTATGTTCTTTGATCCTCTTCAAATTGATTTTTTAAAATGTTTATGAGTGTATTGCCTGCATGTGTGTAAGTGCAACTGTGTCATACAGTTCCCTCGGAGGTCAGAAGAGGGCATCAGATTCCCCTGGAAATGGAGTTACAGAGGGTTTTTAGCTGCCATGAAGGTGTTGGGAATTAAACCCAGATCCTCCGAAAGAGCAGCTAGTGAGTGCTCTTGACAGCTGAGCTATCCAGCCCCTTGAATTGATTTTTGTACAAGATGAAAATTGTGAATCTAATTTCATTCTTCTGCTAGTGGAAATCCAATTTGGCCAAATCATTTATTGAATGGGCTATCTTTTCCCCAATCTATGTTTTGGCCTCCTTGTGAAGAACTATGTGGGCATAGTTTTTATTATTTATTTCCAGTCTGTTCCATTTATTTTTAGGCCAATCCCAAGCATTCTTTATCACTATAGCTCTGTAGTATAATTTGAGGTCGAGTGTTGCGATGCCCCGAACTGTCTTCTTACTCTGTAGGACTGCATTAGCTATTTGTGGTCTTTTGTGTTTCCATATGAATTCTCGAATTGTTTTTTTCTAGATCTGTGAAATACAATATTGGAATTTTGATGGATGTTGCATTAAATCTGTAGATTAAATTCAGCACCACACTTGCCTTCACAATATTGATTCTGCAGACTCAGAAGGATGGAAGGCCTTTCTATTGTTTTCAAAATATTCTCTTTGACTTCCATTTTCTTGAAGTTTTAAAAAGATTTCTTCCTCTGATAGTATATTACTGGTATATAAGAAGGCTACTATTGGGAGCGGGAGAGATGGCTCAGCAGTTAAGAGCACTGGTTCATTTTGCAGAAGACCTGGGTTTGGTTCTCAGCACCCACATGGCAGGTAACAACTGTCCACAACTCCAGTTCCAGGGGATCCATGCCCTCTTCCGCTCTTCTGACGACCGTGGACATTGCATACACATGGTGCACTTACATACATGCAGGTGAAACACTCATACAGACAAAATAAAAAAAAAATCTTGAAAAATTTATTTTAAAAGGCTACTGTTTTTTATACTGATTTTGTATCCTGCAACTTTATTGTATTTACTAGATCTATGAATTTTCTAGTAGATTCTAACAGGGACTTTAAAGTATAGAATCATACCATCTGCAAATATAGTTTGACCTCTTCCTCTCCTACTTATATCCTGTTTATGTCTTTCTCCTGTTTAATTGCTGTAGCTAAGACTTCAAGCACTATATTAAAGAAGAGATGGAAGTGTGGGCATCCTTGTCTAATTCGTGATTTTAGAGGAAATATTTTCAGTCCCCTTTTATTGATTCATTTATTTTATGTGTATGAATGTTCTGTCTGAATGTATGTAAGTAAGGCCAAAGGAGGGCGTCAGATCCTCTGAACTGAAGTTACAAATGGTTAGTTGTCATAAGGGTGCTCAGAACCAAAACTGGGTCCTCTGTAAGAGCAGCCAGTGTTTTTAACTTCTGAGCCATCTCTCCAGTCCCACTGTGTCTCCTTTTAACACAATTTTGGCTCTAGGTTGGTTACATGTTGCCTTTATTATTTGAAGTATGCTCCATCTATTCCTAACCTCTCCAAACCTTTTATCATGAAGGCATGTCAAACTTTGTCAAATGCCTTTTTGTTATCAATTGAGATGATTATGTGCTTTTTGTCCTTTCATGTGTTTATACTGTATATTACATTTGTCCATTTACATATGTTGAACCAATCTACACTTTCTAGGTTGAAGGCCACTTGGTCATAATGAATGATCTTCTTAGATGTTCCTAAATTTGTTTTGAAAGTATTTTGTTGAGAATTCTTACATCTATGTTCATCAAAGAAATTGGTC
>NW_008329372.1:45756-54344 GCF_000622305.1 Nannospalax galili
GATAGAATTCAGTGAATAAAACCACCTAGTCCTGGCTTTGCTTTGAGGGGAGACTGCATTACAGATTTTATCTCATTGCTTGTAATTGGTCTATTTAAGTTAGCTATATCGTGTGGTTTTAAGTTTGGTAGATGATATGCATTTCGCAGTTCTCGTTCTTCTACGTTTTCTAGCTTTTTAGAGTATAGGTTTACAAAGTAATCTCTAACAGTGTCCTGCATTTTATTGGAATCTGTTGTAATGACACCCTTTTGATCTCCAATTTTGTTAATTTGTGCCTCCTCCCTCTTTTTGTCAGATTGGCTAAGGGTTTGCCAATTTTTCAAATAACCAACTCTTTCATTGATTGTATGTGTTGTTCTTTTAGTCTCTATTTCATTAATTTCTTTCCTAACATTTATCTACAGGGATTTGATTCTTTTGTTTTTCAAGAGCAGAGAGTCATACTATTAGGATGTTTATTTGATACATCTCAGTTTTTTTTATTTTATTCATTATTTCTGTTTTGTGTGTATGAGTGTTTTGCTTGCATGTGTGTAAGTGCACCTGTGTTGTGCAATGCCCACAGAGGTCAGAAGAGGGTGTCAGATCTCCTAGAACTGGAGTAATGGACGGTTGTTAGCCATGATGTGGGTGCTGGGAATCAAACTCACGTCCTCTGCAAGAGCAGCCAGGGCTCTAAACCACTGAGCCATCTCTCCAGGCCCATCTCAGATTTTTAAAAATGTGAATGCTTATCATTTTAAACTTTCCTCTTAGGACTGCCTTGCAGTCCTAAGTCTTTTTATAGCCATGTAAGAAGACTCACGGAAAATAAAACATCCAAATTGTCTTGGAAGAAGGAGAGGCCAAATCTGAAAGACAAACCCACTCCAACGGATTTGCAAACCATGACAAAGTAGCACAAAGGATATGCCCTGTCCCCAACCAACCAGCTTTGCTATAAGGGAATTAAAAACTATAGAGATAGCTGAATTGTTTGAGAAAAATTAAGAGTTTTACTTTTTGAAAGAATTAAAGATTATATACAAGAATTAAACAAACATGAACAAATCAAGGAACTCTATGTGAGACCTTGACAAGACAGTCTCCAAAGTCAATGAAATAATCGATAATTTGGAGCCAAAGTAAAAAATATGCAGGAAAATTTCAGGAAGGAGACTGAGACATTGAAAAGTAATCAAGGGGCTGGAGAAATGGGTCAGCAGTAAAGAACACTGGATGCTCTTTCAGAGGACTGGGGCTTGGTTCCCAGCACCCACATGTTGACTAACCACCATTGGTAATTCTAGTTCCAGGGGCTCTGATGCCCTCTTCTCACCTCCATAGGCATTGCATGACACAGATGCACCTAGATACATGCAGGCAAAACACTCATATATATAAAATAAAAATAATAAAATGAAAATAATATTAAAAAGAAAAGTAATCGATTGGAAATACTTGAAGATGGTCAATCAATAAAAACCAAAAAGATACCATCATTAACAGACAAGACCATGCAGAAGAATGAATTTCAGGGATAGAGGATACAGCTACTCTGACAAAATTAAAGAGGGAGGAGGCACAAATTATCAAAACTGGAGATCAAAAGAATGTCAATACAACAGATTGCAATAAAATACAGAACATTTTTAGAAATTACATCATAAAACCTATACTCTAAAAGGCTATAAGACTTAGGAGAAAGAGAAGAATTGCTAAATGGATATCAGCTACCAAAATTAAAACCAGAAAAATACAGGTGAGACAATAATACAAGCACACATATATGGAAAAATTAAGAGCATGAATGAAAGTTCCTAGAAATCTGGGATACATTTAAGAGTACAAAACATGGTGCAGAAGAAAATAAAGGTAAAATCAAATGGTACAAACTATTTAACAAAATTATAGCAGAAAACTTCCCAAACCTAGTAAAAGTACTACACAGCAAAACACAAGAGGCCTACAGAACTCCAAATAAACATGACCAGAGAAGAAACTGTCGAACACAGCCAAACACAAGAGGCATACAGAACTCCAAATAAACATGACCAGAGAAGAAGCTCTCTGTGACACATCATACTGTCATGATGTCAAAAATATCAACAGTCCTAAAAGTAGCATGAGAACATGGTCAACTTAGTTACAAAGGTAGAAATATCAGAATCACCCCAGAATTTTCATCAGCAATCATAAAAGCCAGAAGAACATGGAATAAAATATTTCAAGCTTTGAAAGTAAATAACTGTGCTGGATAGCTTCAGTTGTCAACTTGACATGCCTGGGTAGAGGGAACCTCAGTGAGGAACTTCCTCCATTGGATTGGTCTGTGGACATGTCTATGGGGCATTTTCTTGACTGTTGGGTGATGTGGGAGGGCCCAGCTCACTGTGGGCAGTGCCACCTCTGGGTTGTATAAGCAGGCTGAGCACAGGCCAGGGGGCCAGGTGATAAGCAGGGTACTCCATGGTCTGTGCTTCACCTCCTGACTCCAGGTTCCCACCCTGACTTCCCTCAGTGATGAACTGTGACCTGGAAGATCTAAGATAAAATAAACCTTTTCCTTCCCAAGTTGGTTTTGGGCAGTGTTTTTTATCACAGCAATAGAAAATAACTAGGACAGAAATTGGTAAGAGAGAGTGGGATATTGCTATAATGGACTTCACCATTTGTGTTGGAGAACTGTGGACATTTTTGGAGTTTTTAACTGAAAAGGTGCTTGGAGCTCAGTGAGCTGTTCTGTAGGAACTTGGAAGATAATGCTGAAAGAGGTGTAGATGATGGAGGCCTGGCTTGTGAAGCTTCAAAGGGAAGCAGAGACTCATCAGGGCTGTTTGTGTGATATGTTTTGAATTAAGAACTTTTGGAAGTGAAACCTTTTGTGCTTATTGGGATAACCGATACTGGTTAGCTGAGGCTGAAAACTCAGTTTAACAAGAAATCAGCATCATTGAGTGAAATTGTCTGGAACTATTTCCTCAGGGTCAGCACACACAAGCCGTGGTCTAGAGGGGGGTAAGGCTGCACATAAAACTGTAGCGGAACTTGGTAAAGTAATGGTCTCTCAGGTGGTACTGGTATGGAAGGCATGAAGGGGCCATGGAGAGAATCTAAAGCTTTGCACCAGGAGAGGCCAGGAGAGGCCATTGGTGAAGGTACGGCCTCAATTGCAGTGAAGACACCCAGAACTGAAAGGTTCATTTATAGAATCTGAGGTTGGTCACTGTGTGAGGCCTGGAGAGGCCATTGGTGAAGTTGCACCCTTGGTTGTAAGTGAGGACCCCAACGTATTGGAGATGCCAAGATCATGGGAAACCAGCAGGAGGTGTACAGTGTAGCCAGCCTAAACCCTATGAGACAAGCTATGTGTGTTGTGGATAGTGAAGACAGAGAAGAGGAAATGCCCAAACCCTTTGGAGCCCAGAAGATCTTGAGTGAATCCCAGATACCCAACATTGAACCACATTGCTGGCCAGTTTTCCCTTTTGATATAAGGCAGTATATAACTTGTTTTGGGTATTACAGGAGCCCACAGCTAAGAGACTTTTTAAAGAGACTGTGAACTTTTAAAGTGTTAGAATTTTAAAACACTGTGGGATTTTATAGTTGTACTGCTTCATATTGTTATTAATATTAATATCATATTTTGGGGACCATAAATGCAAAGATTGTGGTATAATAGTGATGTGTTTGTGTATCAAGTTGCCAAAGGGTCAACTGTGTTGGATAGCTTCAGTTGTAGACTTGACATACCTGGGTAGAGGGAACCTCAATTGAGGAATTTCCTCCATTGGATTGGCCTGTGGGCGTGTCTATGGGCATTTTCTTGGTTGTTGAGTGGTGGTGGTGGGCCTAGCCAGCTGTGGGTGGTGCCACCCCTGGGAAGGTGGTCCTTCACTGGGTAAGAAAGCAGGCTGAGCACAGGCCAGGACAGCAAGGCAGTGAGCAGCATTCCTCCATGGTCTATATTTCAGTTCCTGCCTCCAGATTCTAGCCCTGAGTCCTGCCCTGGTTTCCCTCAGTGATGAACTGTGATCTGAAAGTCGTAAAATAAAATAAACCCTTTCCTTCCCAAGTTGGTGTTAGTCAATGTTTCTATCACAGTAATAGAAAGTAACTACAACAATAACTGAGAACCAAGGACACTATACCCTGCAAAGTTTCTTTTTCAAATTTCTGGAGAAATAAGTGTATCTGAAGATAAACGCAAATTATGGCAATTCATGACTATCAACCCTGCACTGTAGAAAATTCTTAATGGAATACTTTAGAGGGAGAAAGAAGAAAGATAGCCTCCTCCACATGAATACATGAAAGTATTTACTTCATGAAAAGAACAGATAATCTAGAAACATCCATGTCAAAACAAGAACTCAGCAAACTCTCAAAACTAATACAGGATGGATAGGAGAGATAGCTCAGTAGTTAGTACTGGCTGCCTTGGCAGAGGACCCAGATTTGAGTCCCAGCACCCACATGGTCCACAACCATCCATAACTCCAGTTTCAGGGAAATCCTACACCCTCTTCTGACCTCCATGGGCATTGCACAACACAGGTACACTTATATACATGCAGGAAATACACTGATACACCTAAAATAAAATATTATATAAAAAGACCAATGCAGGAAAAGAAAAAAATGCAAATAATTCACCAGAAGAGACTATCACCAATGAAAGCCATAGGAAATACCAAACTCCTTTCTATAATAACCTTAAATGTAAATGGCCTCAACTCACTACTAAAAAGACATAGACTAATAGTCTGGATTAAAAAATAAAATAGGGCCAAAGATATGACTTGGTTAAGGGCACTGGCTGCTCTTGCAGAGGACCCAGGTTTGGTTCCCAGCATCCACATGGTGTCTACCAACTATCTGCAACTCTAGTTTCAGGTGATCTGATGCCCTCTTCTGACCTCTGCAGGCGGTGCATGGCACAGGTGCACTTACATGCATGCAGGCAATACACCTATACACATAAAATGAAAATAATAAAGAAATTCTCCCTATGACAGAAGCTGTTTTAGACAATGTGTTTACTTACTTAATTAAACTAGGATAGGGATCCAAATATGCATGCATATATCTGTACACATATATATGGCATGTATACATACAATAAAAACTGATTGCAATGTGATAACTGAGGTCCCCAGTTCAACCATGTAAGATGTGAGGTCATCTGATTGTAAGGACAAAGACAGAAACAGGGGTGTTTGGAGCACAATCTATTTTTTCCCTTACCAGGTTCCTTCATCCATTCAGTGCCCCGGCATGAAGTACCCGAGATTTTAGAAGTGCACCTGCCTCACGCTCAACCCCAGGATGCTGGCGTGTACTCCGCCAGGTACATAGGAGGAAACCTCTGATAAAAGTACAAATTAATAATAAGAAAAACCACAAAATGCTTATAGAGTAAACTATACATTTTTAGATGAACAATAGGTCATCCAAGAAGTCAGAGGTGAAAAATTTTAAATTCTTAGTGAGAAATGATAATGAGAACCTCTGAGTCACAGCCAAGCCAGACCCAAGAGGAGACAGGTGCTCACAGATTGCTTAGGCAGGTCTTAAACTTGCCATCGTCCTTCCTCAGCCTTTCAAGAATTAAGTAAGATAGAAAAGGAATTTCGGGGGACATAGGAAGGGAAAAGAACCCTGTGTTCTGGAATCTGCCTGAAGTTTATCACCAGCAGAGAATCAAGAATTCCAGCACAAATAAAATTTGCTGTGAAAGTTGCCTACAGAGATGGTATTCATTTTATATAAAGATATTAAGATAGCAAGAAATCATGCTTACAGCCCAAGAACATATGACTTTGAAGTATACCCTTTCTTCTTTAGCTACTGTAAATCTACAATTTTCTAAGAATCTCACAAGAATCCCCATTGACAGCAAAAGACATGTCTTAACCTCCTTGTACAGCCCTTGTGAGTCATTCTTTTCCTTTATCAGACTGCAGTCCTTTCTAAGCAATACTATTAACTATCAGACCAAAAAGTGTTTTAGGGAAAAGGCAGAAAAAGGAGGGAAGGGTCCCTTAATTGAGCAATGTAATCCCAAAGCCTTCAAAATTCTTTTTTTTTTTTTACAAAAACTTTATTGAAAATTTCATACATGCATACAAGGTGTTTTGATCAAATCCATGCCCACTCCCTCCCCTCCAACATTCCCCCATCTGAAGAGGTAACCCTAAAATCTTTTAAGGATTAGATACAAGCTCCCAAATACTTTTGACATTTTTGGCCTTGAAACAGAGTATGTTGCTAACAGGCCAAAGGACATATTGACTTTTAGCCAAGAAACTGGTTACATTTCTTTGGGGTCTTTTTTACCCTAACTGCCTAGCCAATTCCTACTTCTTGTTCTTATCATGCCATCCTCTGAAGGGGTTACCCAGATTGCAAATAGGGAATAGGGATGCTGACCACTCTGGCTTCTTCCATGATGAACAGGGACAAAGGGTGAGGCAATTGGAGTACCCCTTCAGTGGGTCTATCTAAAAGACTCCCAAATTGCATAACTCTTGTCTCTAAGGGAAGAAGAAAATCCTTGAATTATGAATGGGAGACGTGAAGGAGAAGTAAAGGCAAGAGTAATTAGCATTACAAGTTCTAGACAGGGAACTAGAAAAAAGTCAGAACAGGGCAATTTTCAAATGCTCATATGAGAGTCCATTGGAATTTCTTGACAAGGGCTTCCAAAAGCATCCCTCTATTGGGTTCTTCCTCATTTTTCTTTTGTCTTCCAAGGCTGGGCTAGTTGGCTGGGAAGACTGGCTGGATACTCAGGTGAGGGTCCTGTGACCCAGCTTGGCACTTCTTTAATGAATGAGCACAACCGTCAACAAGCCCAATTGTGACTATGTTTAGCGATCAGGCTCAGTGGAAGTCATGATGATGGTAGTTATTTCATGCAGAAGGGACTGCTGTATAGCATCATCTTATTGAAAGGACCTGGAATTTAAAAGGATTTGGTGGTAGGCGCCACATATGAGGGAGAACATTGTTTGTTTTTCTGAGTCTGTGTTAGTGTAACAGTTTCTAGATCCATCCATTTATCTGCAAATTTCATTATTTAATCTTTCTTTACTGCTGGATAGAACGCTATTGTGTAAATATACCACATTTTTGTTAACTACTTGTCAGTTGAGGGACATTTAGGTAGCTTCCAACTCTTAGCTATTGTGAAAAGAGCAGCAACAAACATGATTGTATAAGTGTCTCTGCAATAGGATGAGTCCTTTAGGTATATGCCAAGGCGTGATATAACCGGGTCATATGGTAGGTTCATTTTCAGTTTTTTAAAGAGTTCTCCACACTATTTTCCATAGAGGCTGTATGAGTTTGCAATCCCACTAGCAGTGAAGGGGTGTTCTCCTTTCTCCACATCCTTGCCAGCATTTGGTTTCATTTGTTCTCTTGATCCTAGCCAGTCTGATTGGGTAACGTGATACCTTAGGGAGTTTTAATTTGCATTTTCCTAATTACTAACAATGTTGAACACTTTTTGAGATGCTTCTTAGCCATCTTTATTTCTTCCTTTGAGAACTCTCTGTTTAGGTCTTTAGTCCATCTTTTAACTGGGTCATTTGGTTTCTCCATTCTTTTTTTGAGTTCTTTATATATCCTGGATGTTAAACCTCTGTCAGGTGTGCCACTGGTGAAGTTAGTCTCTGAGTCTGTGGGTTTTCTCTTCAGTTCCTTGGTTGCTTCTTTTGATGTACAGAAGCTTTTTAGTTTATTGAGGTCCCACTTGTTGATTCTTGACCTTATTTCCTGGGCAGCTGATGTCCAATTTAGAAAATCCTTTCTGGCCTGGCGTGGTGACGCATGCCTTTAATCCCAGCACTTGGGAGGCAGAGGCAGGTGGATCTCTGTGAGTTCGAGGCCAGCCTGGTCTCCATAGTGTTCTTGGCACCTTTGTTAAATATCAGGTGGCTGAAATTTTGCGTACTCGGGTTTGGATCTTCAATAATGTTCCATTGATCTATGTGTCTGTTTTTGTGCCAGTACCATGATGTTTTTATGACTATGGCTCTGTAATACACTTTGAGATCTGGTATAGTAATCACCCCAGCATTGCTCTTTGTGCTAAGGGTTACTTTGGCTGAGGTCTTTTGTGCCTCCTTATGAATTTAAGGATGCATTTTTCTAATTCTGTGAAGTATGGCATGGGGATTTTGATTGGGATTGCATTGAATCTATATATTGCTTTTGCTACGATGGTCATTTTAACAATATTAATTCTTCCAATCCATGAACATGGGGGGGGGCTCCTTCCATCTCTTAGTGTCTTCCTCAATCTCTTTTTTTAACAATTTAAAAATTTCATTGTAGAGATCTTTGGCGTCTTTCATCAGATTTATTCCAAGTTATTTTTTTTTGCAGCAATTTTGAATTAGAGCATTTCCCTGTATTCTTTCTTCAATTGCTTGTTATTGGTATATAGAAAGGTTACTGATTTTTATAGATTGATTTTATAACCTGCCACTATACTGAAAGCATTGATCAGTTCTAGGAGTTTTCTGGTGGAACTTTTGGGATCTCTTAGGTATAGTATCATATCATCTGCAAAAAGTGATAGTTTTCCCTCTTCC
>NW_008329372.1:54661-55457 GCF_000622305.1 Nannospalax galili
AGTCCATTTATATGATTAATGATGTTTATTGACTTGTGTATATTGAACCATCCCTGCATCTCTGGAATAAATACTACTTGATCATGGTGAATGATGTTTTTGATGTACATCTGTATGCGGTTTGCAAGTATTTTGTTGAGAATTTTTTGCATCTGTGTTCATTAAGGAATATGGGTCTATAGTTTTCTTTTTTGGTTGTGTGTTTACCCAGTTTGGGTATTAGAGTGATGCTGGCTTCATAGAAGGAATTTGGGAGTTCTCCCTGTTTCTATCATTTTGAATAACTTAAGTAGTATTGGTTGGAGGTCTTCTTTAAATGTGCGATAGAATTCTGCTGTAAATCCATCTGGGCCTGTGCTTTTCTTTGTTGGGAGGTTTTGTATTACTGTTTCAACTTCCTTATACATTATGGGTTTATTTAAACTGCTGATCTCTTCTTGGTTTAACTTTGGAGGTTCTCATGATTTCAGATATCCATCCATTTCTTCTAGACTTTCAAATTTAGTAGTGTATAGGTTTTTAAAATATTCCCTTATACTGATCTGGATCTTTTGAGTGTCTGTTGTGGTGTTTCCCCTTTCATCTGTGATTTCGTTGATTTGGATTTGGTCTTTCTTTCTTTTCGTTAATTGGGTTAAGTGTCTATCTATATTGTTTAGCTTTTCAAAGAACCAGCTCTTAGAGTCACTGATTCTTTGTATTGTTTTCTTTGTTTCTATTTCATTCATTCTGCTCTGATTTTTGTTATTTCTTCTCTTCTGCTGGGTTTGGATTTTATCTGTTCTTGCCTTTCCAG
>NW_008329372.1:55613-55968 GCF_000622305.1 Nannospalax galili
TTCTTTCTTAATTTCTCCTTTGACCCACTCATTGTTTAGGAGTGTGTTGTTCAATCGGCACGAGTTCACGTAGTAACTAGGGTTTCGCCCAGTGTTGATTTCGAGGTTATTGCTTTGTGGTCTCATAGAATGCATGGAATTATTTCAATATTTTTGTATTTGTTGAGGTTTGTTTTTTGGTCCAGGATGTGGTCACTTTTTGAAAAAGTTCCATGAGGTGCTGAGTAGAAAGTGTATTCTTTGACGTTTGGGTGAAATAATCAAAAGCTGTCTGTTAGGTCCATTTGATGTATGGTATCATTTAATTCAGACGTCTCTCTGTTTATTCTTTGTCCAGTTGACCTGTCTAATGGAG
>NW_008329372.1:56603-57396 GCF_000622305.1 Nannospalax galili
TAGACATTTTGGCTGGTCATAGTTATCTGGTTTGGCATCTGTGGTCATTTAAAACTGGGAATGCATTGGTCCAGGCTCTTCTGTCTTTCATAGTTTGCACTAAGTCAGTTGTAATTCTGATGGGCTTTCCTTTGTACGTGACTTGTTGTTTTTCTTTTGCTGCTTTCAGTATTCTCTCTCTTCTGTACATTTAATGTTTTTATTATGTTATGTCAGGAGTTTCTTTTTCTGATCCTGTTTATTTGGTGTTCTATGTGCTTCCTGTATTTGTATGGGGATGTTGTTCCTTAATTTCAGGAAATTCTCTTCTACAATCATGTTTAAGATATGGTCAACACCATTAACTTGAAATTCATCTCCTTCCTCTATTCCTGTGATCCATGGATTTGGTCTTTTCATGGTGTCCCACATCTCTTGCATATTCCATTCCTGTGTTTTAATTTTTTTCCATGCTCTTTGCTTGAGTGGTCCAATTTTTCAACTTTATCCTTCAGTGTTGATATTCTGTTTTCCATTTCATTCATTCTAGAGGTGAGGCTTTCCCCTCTTGCTTCAAGTTGGCTTATTGAGTTTTGCACTTTCTTCTTCATTTCTGCCTGAGTTTTTTTCAATGTTTCTATATCTTTTGTGAATTCATTCAGAAGTTTATCCCTATCTTCTTTTAGCTCTTTGATTTGTTTGCTTGTTTGTTCTTTAAATTCGTTGATTTCCTTGATCATGTTTATGATTGTTCTTTTAAAGTCAGTGTCCTGGGTTATCTCTAGGGGGTTCTCCTTGTCAAACTCTTCTACAA
>NW_008329372.1:57641-61258 GCF_000622305.1 Nannospalax galili
CAGAAGCCCAATTCAGGTTCCAGTCAGGCACACTCAGGCTTCCTTCACCACGTGGAGGCAGGATCCAGGCTCTCTCAGGCAGTCCTGTGTGTTGTCAACCCTATGGCAGAGGAAGGCCAGAACTCTGCACTCTCTTGGAGTCTGCTGAGATCCCAACCTTAACCCACCAAAGCCAAATCTGCCCTGGAGCCTTGGCAGGGGGGCCTCACAAAATCCCAGGTAGGGAGATGGTATGGCACAATTAGGGGAAGCTCACCGCCATGTAGAGGCAGGATCCAGGAGCTGTCGGGCTGTCCCCTGGGTTCTCAGGCCCTCTGGTAGTTGGAGGCCAGAACCTGGCACTCTCTGGCGGTCTGCTGAGCTCCAAGCAGCTGCCCCGATGGAGGAGGTCCTAACCCCAGCCTTCAGAATTCTTTATATAGCTACTGCTTTATATTCTTATATAGCTAAGCTAAGAAGCTTAAAGATGACTCTCTTGAGCAGCCCACATCCTTGCTTGAATGTATACTGTTGCTTTAAATCTATTAAATTTCTTCTGAATAAACTTGAACTCTATTTCATATTGCCTTATCCTGAAATTCTTTCCAGTTGCTAAGTCAGTCCTGGCTTCATATAAGTAGAAGTCAGGGTTTAAAAAGAAATCGGGCTGTGAAGCCATGTCTGTGGACCTTGCACTGTAGCTGCTGACAGGATTACAAGTTTGACCACCAGGCTGAGCTAAAACAGTAATTAAATTGTCTGACATTAGCCAATTTTCTCAGGGGAAAAGACGAAAGAGAGGAGGTTACAAGAAATCTCATCAAATTCAATAAGGCAGTGTGGAGAAATGGTAGCTCAATTAGACAGCAGACAATACAAAAGTAGAAATAAATACCATAAATAAATAAACAGAATAAACAAATATAAATAAATAGGCTTTCCTTTTTGACATTAAAAATTGGTTAACAAATGATCTATACACATTTGTAAATAGGAAGAATAAATATTCTTTGACAAAATTACAGTGAATAAGTGGGCATATCTTGCCTGGCCAGTTGTTGTTTTGGCTCACAGGATTCACAGCTGGACAAGACGGATGATTACTTTTCTCTCCTGGTAGTGTGCAGGCCACCTTCCAGTACTATGAAAACTAGCCAGTAAAGATGAAGCTTTGAAGTCAGCACCAGCTTGTTTCTCCTTGTTTGTTCTACAGATCATATATATAGTGTCTTTAGCAATAGTGTCTTAGTATCAAGTTCTGATGGGTAACCAGGAGCAGCGGCAAGTATTGTTTGATGATCTATGGGACCTCTGTTCAACTGCTTTGAAAGAGGGAATACATTCCTGGCATTGGGCTTTTGTTAATCTAAGGTGTCCAGCAGGGGAAGTGTCCCCCTCTTATAGGGTCACTCCTTCTAATACCTTTAAGTTTTATATGTATATATATATATATTTTAAATTTTTATTTATTATTTTATTTTTATGTGTATGAGTGTATTGCTTGCATGTATGTGAGTGCACCCGTGTTGTGCAATGCCGTGGAGGTCAGAAGAGGTCTTCGGTTTCCCCTGGAACTGGAGTTAAGGACGGATCGTAGCCACCATGTGGGTGCTGGGAATCGAACCTGCGTCCTCTGCAGGAGCAGTCAGTGCTCTTAACCACTGACTCCAGCCCCAATATATGTATATATTTTAAGAAGCTTCTATAGTGGTAGGTTCCAGATGACTTTATTTCTAAAGGCCTTCAGTGTTAGTTATCCCTCCCCATGCTGCCCTCTCATTTCCCACGTGCTTAACACTTCCTATTCCATTATTCCCCTTTCCCCTTTGTATCATTGCATTCTATCTCCCCTCCCAGGAAGCCTGCCTCCCATGGCCATTTACTAGTTTCCTGTTCTCTACAGATTTTTTCCAATTGAAACACACATGTATGTCTAAGGATTCAGAGTTAGTGGCATGAATGTTATGAGACTAACAAAATACTTTGTGATAGATTTCAAGGTCCATTTCACAAGATGGAATGCATACTTGGCACTGATACCAGGTCTAGGACGCTGTGGCTAGACAGGTCACAGGCCATCAGAGAGAGCCTACTACAATTATTCTGCTAAATAGACATAATATTAAACTGACTCCTAATGACTTATTGTTACACCCATAGATTACTGCATCTCTCAACTTTAACCAGAGACACTTCCTTATGCAGCAGGCAATGATTAACACAGAGATCCACAAGTGGCCAACATGCAGAGAACACGAGACTGCAGAGTATTGATCCCCGAATAGGACACCTATATCAATCCTCTGCCTTGAAAGGCTCAAGGATCATTGTGGAAGAGGAGGCCAAAAGATTGTAAGATTCAGAAGTGATAGATGACCACAAGGAAACAGTTTCCAAGACAGCTGGTCATTTGGTCATATGAATTCATAGAAATGGTGACAGCAGGGACAAGAACCACATAAGTTTAAGCCAGACAGATTCCTAGCATGGAAGTTCCCAGTAGAGACCTTTTTTGGGGGTGGGACTGGATTAGAAAAGCCATACTATAATTTACCATACCTAATCTTGGATTAAGTACTTATAATCTACAGAATAAGGAACACAGCCATGAATTACACTTATAAGAACATGGAAGGAGAGGATATCAGAATCCTTTGTCCTTAGTCTTTCCATGTCATTGTAACTAGAAATGAAAAAGTGGAGGTGCCCAGGGCATGATGGGGCAGGAAGTAAAGTAAGCATGAAGCAACCCGTGAAGAATTTTCCATATCAGAAAAACAGGCTTGGAGCCACAGTGCAGAAAGCAAGAATTAAGACACAGCGGAATCCCCCTCTGCTTCTTCCCTTCCTGTTGCTCCTGCGCCTGGTTTGGGCCCCCTCTGCCCAGCACCATACACCGTGGCTGTGCTCAGCACTGTTCCTCGGGCCACCACAGTGTGACACCCTACCAAGCACCTGAGGGTGAGTGAGGCCAGGGATATGAGCAGGGTATGGGGTGGGCAGGGAGCAGATCAGGGTGCAGGGGAACATTGCACATGTGGGTCCCAAAAATCTCATTCCCCCCAATGTTCTCCCTGTGCTTCAGGGAGGTCAAAACAAACATAGGTGGGCACCTCCCTCCCCTAACCCAACCCCCCATGAGCCACAAATTCCTACTTGAATGGTAATAATTCAGCCCATTTATCTGTATCAGAAGGCCCAGAGGGGCTAAGACTCTGTAGTTCTGGTCACAGAGTTACAGAAATCCCCAGTCTACCCACATCATATCTTCACTGCTACAACATTGGTAGATTCAAATTACAATCTATGTGAGTACCAGTACAGACCAGATGCTTATATGTTTCAAGGTCATCAAGGAAAAATTTCTTCTGCAGTTGTGTTTACATAAACAGATATTAAGGGCAAGAGTCCAAACTTCCTTTAAAATCAAACTTATTGCTGGTACCTTAACAAGTAGGGTAATTGCAAACGATGTTCTACCTAATAACAGTGGCATTCCTTTCTCAAGATACCTTTGAGGAATTTGGTGTTCTACATTTTAGTAAGCATCCATAAAACCGCCATAAGGTGAGTACTATGTCCTAAAGTATAAAATCAGTCATTAACTGATAACTACAATATCGCACACACTCTAAAGT
>NW_008329372.1:62535-64561 GCF_000622305.1 Nannospalax galili
CATGCACTGGTACACAAAGCCTCTGCATCTCCTGTGTTTGATTTCTATCCGTCGGGGTCCCCAAGCCCTTCAGGCTTGGTTTGTGGTCACTGCACCGTGACAGCTGGTGCCCAAACAGGGACCCCTGACATTGAACACGGAGGAGGTTTTGAGGATAGAGTTGCAATTTATGTAAGTATAATGGGACAGGGTAAGTCTACTCCTTTTGTTTCTTTACTTTCTCAGGTGGAAAAAGCATTAAGAATATCGTTTGATTTTTGGTCTGTGTGGGTATTCATTAGAACAACTATTAAACTAATCAGGGTCCAACTAGCTTGTCACCAACTCATGTTTTTTGTACTTCTAATGAAGCAGTTAGTCTATGATGTTCCTGAGGAGTTAAAAAATAAAGTTGCTAAGGAGATTCAAGAGGCTACTTCTTCGGAGCCTTCTTTAGATATTTCTGCAAGGAAGGAGCCTTTAGTTCCTCCTTGTCCAGCTCCAAGTCTTTCAAGTTTAGATGAAATAGAGGATTCTGATGAGGATTCAGTTATGGCTTGATACATTAGAAAGAAATTACAGAGACTGGTGGTGACTAAGTCTAAAGTAAAAACGAAACCTAAATGAAAGTCAAGAGTAACAGCAGCTCTTGTAAAATTATTGGCACAAACTTCTGACTCTGAAATAATTATGCCTAAAGCTGCATTTCCAGTTATTTGACATCCACCTGTCAATGGAATTGCAGCACAACCACCTACTTATGAAGGTATAGATATAGATCATATTACTAAGATTCGTAAGGCAGTAACACTATATGGCCCACAGTCACCTTATGTGAAAGAAATTCTTTTAGGCTTGGCTAATCATTATGGGAATCTTGCTCCAGAGGATTGGAAAGTTCTAGGTAGATCATTATTGAAACCATCAGAGTATATTCAGTGGACTATGTGGTATTATGACCTTACTGCCTCCCTAGCGAGAGATAATGCTGCTTCTACTGGTCCACAAATTAGAGCTATTACTTATCCTATGCTAACAGGAACAGGAGCATATAATTTGCCTCCTCAGCAGGTTAATGTACCTGAAGCTATACACGCTCAGCTTCAGGAGATCTGCCTTGAAGCTTGGGATCGCATACAACCTGAGGGAAAAAAGCATGGTCCATGGCTTAAAATTGTTCAGGGGTCTCAGGAGCCATATGTAGAATTTTTGGCTCGCCTTCAAAAGGCTGTAGAGCGTTCTGTACCTGGGGTTGCTGCACAAGAAGCAATAATAAAAGTCATGGCTTATGAAAATGCAAATGAGGATTGCCAAAGAGCTATTTTACCCATAAAAGAGACAGGTGATGTTATGGGATACGCTAGAGCCTGTCGTAATATTCAGTCTGAAACCAGAAAAATGCAACTTTTTGCTCAAGCTTTAGCAACTTCTATAAATTCACAAAGAGGGACAATTAAATCAAAAGTAAAATGTTTTTGTTGTGGTACTGAGGGCCATGTGAAGCGGCAGTGCCCTAAGGCACCAGCCCGGCCACCTGGCAAATGTCCCCATTGTCGTCGTGGTGTGCATTGGGCTAGAGACTGTAGATCCAAGACAGATGTTGATGGTAATCGTTTAGGAAATAATCAGCCTGTGCCAACAACTCGACCACAGCCTTCGGGAAACGAGGTTCGCGGCCTTCCCCGAGGCCCCTCACAAACCATCGGGGGCACCCAACCATCTTTTCCCTCAACCAGCAACCACCGGTAGTGCAGCCGTGGACCTTCCCTCAGCCATAACTATAACATTGACACCATCCACTATTCCTTATAAAATACCTACAGGTATTTATGGTCCATTGCCTATAGGAACTTGGGCGTTGTTAATTGGGGGATCAAGTTTAACAGCTAAGGGGATTATGGTCAACCCAGGAGTAATTGATTCTGATTTTGAAGGTGAAATTCAAATTTTGATTACTACCAATAGCTCATATTCTATTACAATAGGGGATAAGATTGCTCAGTTGATTCTTCTTCCTTTTATACCTATAGGATCTTCTAAAACACGG
>NW_008329372.1:64667-65615 GCF_000622305.1 Nannospalax galili
CCAGGAGAGACTTTGGGTAGGTTGTGCTAAAATATAGGCCCTTGCTTTCTGAATGCAGATCAAAATTGGTTATGTTCCAGTGTAGTCATTTTCCATTTTATTCTAGTAGCTGAGTACTGCTTGAATTTTTCTAAAAACTCTTACTATCACTTAAATTATAAGGGATAGCAAAAAAATAATAATAATAATAATAACAATAATGTTAAATATATTTGTAAATAATGTTATATAGATGGCTACTGTAGGCTATGCTTAGATTGCTTCTGCAAATTAGTATTTGTTGCTTAACAGTATAGAACATCCCAGGAGGCATCCGTCAGGGGGTTGCTGTTTCAATAGCTATCCATCATGTTGCTGTTTCGATAGCTTTCCATTCAGTTTTGACAGTTGTCCATTCAGTTTCAACAGTTGTCTATCTGGTTTCGATGGCCGCCCATTCAGTTTACTGTCCCTTTCCTTACTCTAAAATTAAATTCTAAATATTTTGACTGGCTGGCTCCGGTTAGTTTAAATGATGTTATATGTGTGTATATATCTCTTCTAAAATACACTGCGACTTCAGTTAGTTAATATTATTGAGTTATTTGGATAGTTATAGTGTTTGCATGTTTCCATATTTCAAGTTTGTTTATCTTTCCATAGATACTTGTTCTAAGTTTGTTATTCTAAGTTTGTATATGTTATCTTGGATACTTGTTCCACGTTTGTTAGGGCTACTCCTTTATTTGAAGAACTCAATAATTATAATAGTGAACATCTGTTGGCTTGCTTTGTTGTTATGGAGATTTCAACTACTATTAAAACAGATAATGCTCCTGCTAATACTAGCAGATTATTTAGAGAATTTCTGGAGTAAAGTACAATCTTCTAGGGTAAGCTATATTACAATGTACTTATATGAATGTTAATATACATATTTAAAAAGTAAAAGGAAGGAATAGCCCTAAC
>NW_008329372.1:65655-67934 GCF_000622305.1 Nannospalax galili
TTTAAGGGTCTGCTTGATACTGGCTCTGACATCACTATTATTAAAAAGGATGACTGGCCATCTAATTGGACTACTCAAATTATGAAATGTGATATTAAAGGAGTTGGAGTTCAGCCAGTATCCACAATTAATGTTAGTGTAGAATATAAAACAATTTCTAGTACTGATGGACAAATGGATGGCTGTTGTTAAACCTTATGTATTAGAACTTCCAGTAAATATTATAGGTAGGGATGTATTGGAACAATGGGGAGCTTTTTTGGTACTTCCATAATTTTATTGTCTTCACATAAAAATGGCTATCAAAGATTGGTTTTGTTTTATGTTGGTTTACAGAGGCCTCAGAATTCAATAGTTAAATTGTCATGTGATGTTTGCGCTCACTGAGACGCTGTCTCTGGAGATGGAATAGGCCCTCCTACTTCAGACTCAAGCTTATTATCTCAAAATATGTTCTCCAAGATTTTTTCCAGGTTCATTTTGTTCATTATAAATTTGATTAGATTTTGTTTCTTATGGATTTTGTAGATTTTGTTTATTATTAATTTCTTAAATTTTCACCAAGGTAAAGTTTTATCTCATGCAGATAAGCATTTTTTACAGGAATCATCACTCTCGCCTGACTCAGTGAATGTCTGGATTCAGCCAGAAGGATTCCAAGATTGGGACTAGGAAAGCTATTAACACCAGGCAGGAGGGTATGATCTTGTTTCCATAGGAAATGGAGTCACTTTCTGGCATCCCAGCCACTGGATCCTCTTGTGGACGTTGACCAGTGAAGACAGCAGTATGGCGTAAGAAAAATCGAGAGATATCACTCCAAGCTATGGCGGCTTTATCGTTGATCAATAAATGATTGGCATTATCAGAAAAAGCTATCATCTCCTGCTTAGGGTCAGTTGAATACCTTGACTTCCAAGGCTTGATCTATGGTTACTTAATCAGGTAAAGGACCTGCTCTGGAAAATCTGTTCTTAGCCATGTGTACTTTGATTACTTGCACCTCTGCTGCTGAAACTGAGGTAATATATTGGGATCATGTACTTAATCCCCCTCTCCTCCGTCCCTATACTTGGAAGGGACCTACTATTATGATTAATAGTTTTCCTATGAATGTATTGTCACCCCTTTATGAAATAGGTCAGCCAAATTTTCCTTATGAAGGTGGAAATGTTTTTAATTATACTCAATTTGTGTCTTCTGATCTTATGTGCTTTGGAGCTCCTCCTTGTTATCCTATAAGATAGCAAAATTGGATTGTTCCAGAAGTTAGATGGAGTAATAGTCAATGGGATGTGGTACATCTCTCTGCTCAGTCTATCGGTCCTAATTGTACAGAATATGAGGACACAGCTGCCCCAGCGGTCTCAGAGTGTGAAAGTTTTCCCTATGATCAGATATTTGAAAGACAGTCTTTCATATGGCAAGCTTGTAGAGGATTGATAGGAAAGGTTTATAGGTTTCGGAATCATACTTGGATTGATTGGGGTCCTTGAGGAAGTTGGTTAGCAGAATGCAAGGATTATAAGGAGTTTACCTCAAAGTAATCTAAAAAATACTGTTCCTATGAAAAATAAGTTTAATACTGCTAATCGTATAGTTTGGGTAGATGGAGGACTAGCTAATCCTCGACCTCAGATGAGAATAGGACAAACACTATATTCTCTTCAATTACATATTTGGAAATTGTTACTTGCTCTTCAGCCTGTAGAAATTTTTGATGGCACTTCTGCTACTACTTATGATAAAGTATTTTATGATTTTACTAAAGTTAAAAATTATGATGTTACGGCTTGTGTGTACTTTCCTTTAGTGATTTTGATAGGAACAGTATTTATACAAGAGATGAATTTAACTTGTCAAAATTGTTGTTTATATACTTGTCTTAATAAGTCTATATTGTTTAATCAATCTTTTGAATCAGTCATGATTTTAACTCAACGAAATTCCTTATGGATTCCAGTGAAGATGTATCATCCCTGGGAAAACAGTCCTGTTCAAGGACTAATTATGTGATTTTTCGAAAGACTGTTACAATGAAGCAAACATATGATTGGCTTGATTATTGCCACTGTTTTGGGACTTATCGCTTTAGCTGCTACTGCTACTACTGCTGGTGTGGCACTTCAGAAATCTGTTCAAACGCAAGACTTTACTGAACATTGGCATGATGACTTTCATAAAGTTTGGACACATCAGTCTCAGATTAACTCACAACTACAGGAAGAAATTGTGGCTTTACAAGGGGGGCTACATTGGTTGGGAAATAAGCTACTAGA
>NW_008329372.1:68731-69957 GCF_000622305.1 Nannospalax galili
GTATCCTTAGTTACTTGGTTAATTCAGATCTGATTCCTATATAAGCTTGCTTTAGTTCACAATAAACATGCACTGGTACACAAGCCTCTGCATCTCCTGTGTCTTGATTTCTGTCCGTCGGGGTCCCCAAGCCCTTCAGGCTTGGTTTGTGGTCACTGCACCGTGACACACAGAGGTCAGAAGATGGTGTCTTTCTGATCCATTGGAACTAGAGTTACAGATGGTTTTTAGTCACCATGTGGGTACTGGAAATTGAACCAGAGTCCTCTGCAAAAGCAGCCAGTTCTCTTAAGCACTGAGCCATTTATGCAGCCCCAATTTTTCCCCATTTTGTGATGAGTAGAGTTGCGATTTTGAGTGGTATTGCACTGCATCTCTGTACTGCTTTTGGTAGAATGATCATTTTTCCAATACTACTTTTTTTGACCATGAGCAAGAGAAATCTTTTTTCTAGTACCTTCCTCTATTTAGTCAGTTCTTTAAAATTTAATTGTACAGATTCAATCCTTCACTTTCTTGGTTAGATTTATTTGGACAGTTTTTTTTTTCAGGCTACTGTGAGTGGGTTTGTTTCACTGATGTCTTTCTCGATATGTTTTTCATTGGTATACAGGATGGCTAGTGATTTTTGTGTCTTAATGTTGTATCCTGCCACTTTGCTGAAAGTGTTTAACTGGAGAAGCTTTCTGGAGAATTAGGGTCTTGTATAAACAAAATCATATCATCTTCAAAGACAGATACTTAAACTTCTTTCCTATTTGTAGTTTTTAAAATCTCATTCACTTGTCGTATTGCCCTGTCAAAGACTTTACACAGTATTGTAGAGAGAGTGGACATCATCTCGTGTTTCTGATTTCAGTGGAAATTCTTTGAGATTCACTCTACTTAGCATGATATTGGCCATAGCCTTGTATTAGCCTTTATTATTATCATTAGAAAATATATTTACTCTATCCTGAGTCACTCAGCACATTTATAATGATGAGATGTTGGATTTTATGAAAGGCTTTTTCTGGAAATATTGAGATGATCATTTGATTTCTGACCTTGATTTCATTTATGTAGTGGATTAGATTAATTTACATATGTTGAATCTTCCCCAAATCTCTGGAATGAAGCTGACTTGATCATGGTGGATGATCTATTTCATGTGTTCTTGAATTCTGTTTGAAAGTAGATTATTGAGAATTTTTACATCTCTGTTCATAAGGGAGCTCATCATTATA
>NW_008329372.1:70009-70449 GCF_000622305.1 Nannospalax galili
GATTTAGCTATCAATCTGATTCAGACTTTGTAAAAAGAATTTGGAAGTGCTCCTTTTCTATTTTATGGAATAAGTTGAGAAGTGTTGGTTTGTTCTACAAAGCTTTGGTAAAATTCTGTGATGAGTCCATCTGGACCTGGGCTTTTAAAATATGGGAGGTTGTTTTTTTATTTTTTTTATTACTGTTTCCAACAAGTTACTTGTGGTGGATTTGTTGAATTTTTAAAAAATATTTTATTACTTTTTAAAAAAATGTGCGTGTATTGCCTGCATGTAGGTAAGTGCACCCGCATCATGCAATGCCTGTAGAAGCCAGAAGAGGCTGTCAGGTCCCCTGGAACTGGAGTTACGGGCAGTTGTTAGCTGCCATGTGGGTGCTGGGTGCTGGGATTCAAACCAGGTCTTCTGCGAGAACAACCAGTGTTCTTAACCACTGAGCC
>NW_008329372.1:70568-71814 GCF_000622305.1 Nannospalax galili
CTTCCTACCATTTCCTCTTCCTGTTGTCCCTCTGTTTGAAGACATGTTTCCCTATACAAGTCTTTTTTTAAAAATTTTTTTAAGATTTATTTTTAAAATATTTTATTTATTATTTTTATTTTCTATTGAAAATATTGCCTGCATGTATGTAAGTGCACCCATGTTGTGCAGTGCCCACGGAGGTCAGAAGAGGCATTGGATCCACTGAACTGGAGTTTCAGATGGTTGTTAGCTGCCATATGAGTGCTGAGAATCAAACCCAGATCCTCTGCAAGAGCAGCCTGTGCTCTTAACCACTGAGCCATCTCTCCAGCCCCTCTGTTGAACTTTTAAAAATCTATTCTTGGATTGTCTTTGGTAGGTTATCCATATTTAAAAATTCATTCATTTTTTTAAAGTTTTCTAATTTTGTGAAATATAGAGTTTGAATGTATGTCATTATGAATCTCTGGATTCCATTTGGTATCTGATGTAATGACTCACCACTAATTTTATTAATTTTGGTCTTTTCTCTCTTCCTTTTAATTTGGCTAAGTTTTGTTGATCTTGTTTATTTTTATTTTTAAAATTTTAAAATTTGACAATTTTTTTTGAGACAGGGTCGCCCTTGTAGCCCCAGCTGGCCTGAAACTCATTATGTAGACCAGGCTGGCGCTGGGAATTGAACCTGAGTCCTCTGTAAGAACAGCCAGTGCTCTTAACTGTTGAGCCATCTCTCTAGCCCCTCTACTGATTTGTGTCATATAGACACTTAGAGCTATAAATTTCCTTTTATAATTACATTCATTGTATTACATAGATTTTGACATGTTTTCATTTCAGTTGATTCTAGGAGGCTTTTAAGGATTTCTTTGATGTGTCAGTCATTATGCAATAGTCTGTTTTTCAGTCTCCAGGAGTTTGTGAATTTTTTATTTAAAATTCTTTATGTGTATCAGTGTTTTGCCTACATGTATTTCAGTCCACCATGCGTGTACAGTGTTCTTGGAGGCCATAAGAAGGCATTGGATAGCCTGGAACTGGAGTCATCGAAGTTTCTTAGCTGCCATGTGGGTGCTGGAAACTGAACCCAGGTCTTCTGCAAGAGCAGCTAGTGCTCTTAGCCACTGAGACATCTCAATAGCCCCCAAGCTGTGTTTTTTGTAGTTTCACGTGCTGTTGATTTCTACCTTTATACCCTTGTGGTCGGATAGAATAAAGGAAGTTATTTCAATTTGCTTATATATATATATTTTATTTTATTTTA
>NW_008329373.1:0-673 GCF_000622305.1 Nannospalax galili
GCAATATCAAATTGGAATATTGTGATGACACATTGGGGCATTATATTTGCAGACAGAACATTGTGATGACACATTAGGGCCCTTGTGAGGGGACAGTCAGCATTGTGATGTCTCATTGAGCATTGTGCTGACCCTTTGGACCATGGTGATGTCACAGTGAAACATTGTGATGATGCATTGGAGTATTATGATGTTACATTGGACAATAGTGAGGCATCATTGAGAACCGTGTTTGCATATTGAGCATGGTGATGACACAATGGATAGTTATAATTACACAATGTGCGTTGTGATGGCACAATGAAACATTGGGAAGAAATATTGTTACATTGTATTGTGATGGCACATTGGGGCAATATAATGGCACATGGGGCAATAACGTTGTCACGTTTGAGCATTGATATGGCACATGAAACATTGGAATACCAAATTGGAATATTGTGATCTCACATTGGGGCAATATATTTTCACACAACATTGTGATGACACATTAGAGGCCTTGTGAGGGGACATTCAGCATTGTGATGCTACATTGAGAATTGTGGTGACATATTGGAGTATTGTGATATCACAGTGGAGCATTATGATGTCACATTGGGGGATCGTGAGAGACATTGAGCATCGTGTTTGCATATTGAGCATGGTGATGACACAATAGATCATTGTAATGACA
>NW_008329374.1:0-760 GCF_000622305.1 Nannospalax galili
CCCACGGCTCACTGGAACAGTGCTCACCCCCAGCTACCCCAGATCTATGGCAGCCTGAAGGCTACTGTAACTACCCTCTCCACCTTTCTCTACCACATAACCAACGTGCGTGAATGGAACTCATCCCACCATCTCCCACATCCTTGGCTGAAGCTTTAGTACACCTGACTCCCATCCTGTCACTAGGGAAGGGTCTTCAGAGACTCTTGAAGAACCTCAGATGCTTATTAGTGGGAGATATAATGACTTAAAAGTTAGGAAGTTTGGTTTCTTTTTGGAGACTGGAGATGCCCACATGGTTCTATATGTCTGGTTTTATTTTGTTCATTTTCTTTTCATTTCTTTTCATTTCTTTTCTTTCTTTTCTTTTCTTTTTTGAGACAGTGTCTTATGTAGCCCAGGCTGGCCTTGAACTTACTATGTATCAAGGATGACCTTGAACTTCTAATCCTCTTGCCTCTACCTGTTGAATGCTGAGATCACAAATCTGTGCACCATGTCTACTTATGCAGTGCTGAGATCAAGCCCAGATGCTTGTGCATGCTAGGCAAGCACTCTACAACTGAACTGCAACCCTAGCCTTGTTTTGCTGTTTGAGATAGGGGGGTCTCATTAGGTAGCCCAGGCTCACCTTGAACTTGAGATCTCCCTGCTTAGCCTTAGTGCTAGGATTACAGGTGCATAATGCCATGCCCAGCTCTATAGGTCTGTTTTTGGGATCTTCATTGAGATATAATTCATACATCACACAATTTACCCC
>NW_008329375.1:0-214 GCF_000622305.1 Nannospalax galili
GGTCTCTATAGAAGACTGGATGAAGACCCTCCAGGGAGCCTTTTCCTTCCTTAAGGACTGGGGAGGGATGGCTTTTTGGGAATTCCTGCCAGTTGCTGTTTGTGTCTGTATGATTTGGTGTGTGTGTGTGAGATGCGGCGGCAGACAGCTCACCAACAGCAAGAGCAAATACAGGCTATGGCTGCCTTAGAGAAGGGCAAGTCACCTCCGCATT
>NW_008329376.1:0-380 GCF_000622305.1 Nannospalax galili
GTAGGAAATGCGGTTTAAGACAAAATGCTTCTGTTCATTCCTTTTCACTCTCTTAATCACATTGCTAGAACTACTGTTCTTTTTTCAGCAAGCAAGCACTTAGATACACAAGCAACACATAAGTATCTAAAGCAAAGAGAATGGCAGTAATTGCAAGACTCTTTAGCATACAATTCGTAGGAAACGTTTTTTGACACAAAATGCTTCTATTCATTCCTTTTCACTGTAGAAAACACATTGCTAGAACTACTGTTCTTTCTCCAGGAAGCAAGCACTTAGATACACAACCGACACATATGTATCTAAAGCATAGAGACTGACACTAATTGCAAGACTCTTTTGCATACAATTTGTAGGAAACCGGTGTTTTTTAAATTTTT
>NW_008329376.1:418-1004 GCF_000622305.1 Nannospalax galili
TACAGCTTTGACATATTCAGTAACACACTCCAGAGCAAGGATACATCTCTTTCAATAGTGACTGTAAATTTTTAGGATCACAGTTGAATTAATACAGTTGTATATTTTTGAACTCAGTATAACTCCTGTAACACATAAAATTTACTGAGTTTTTACCTTTTAAAGAAGATCTCCATTTCATTTTAAAATATGCTTTTTTTTACATTTTTTTTCAAAATTGGCTGTACATTCCTACATTTAGAGATAAATTATTACACTTATACAATCTTTTTCTCATTATAAACTCTATAAGACATAAAATTAAATGAGGTTTGAACGTTTAAAAAGATCTCCACTTCGTTGTCAAAACACACGGTTTCATACAGAAAAATTCATTCCAAGGCTATTGACATTGAGACGTTTTCACATGCATTTCTAATCTCTATATAAATGACTATTGCTGGTCGTAGTCGCCCACCTTCTGAGCTCCTCGGCATCTGAGCATGTATACAAACTCATCAGGTAGACAGCCTTCCTCTCCCACTAGAGCCTCCATACTCTGCCATCCCTGTCACTGTCCACTGTGTTGTCAGCACCCTCATCCATT
>NW_008329376.1:2016-2467 GCF_000622305.1 Nannospalax galili
CATCTGTTATGTATAATTTCTCAGTAGATTGTAGGAATAATATGGTTCCCTCTGGTTTTCGTAGACTAGCTAGGCATTGTTTTTCTCTTTTACCATCTTCCCCCTCTATCATGGTTGCCCAATTAAGGTTCCCCACTTCCCCCCTTTCTTCCTTACTAATACTCTTGCTCCTATGATCCTACCTCCGTTGAGCTTCTTCTTTCTCCTCATCCCCTAGGTTCCTCATATACCGTTCCGTCCCCCGCCCTTAAACTAACCCAAATTTTATCCATATCTCCTTTATTAAGGCCTGTTACCTACTATTCTTCTCCTTCAGGTTATTTCTTTTCCTATACCTCACTGTTTCCTTACCCTTGTCCTAGTTCCTGCAGTTATGTCTGTTTGCATAATTATTTATCAGAGTCTGATCCTAGGATCCACATATGAGGGAGAACATATGCCGATTTTTTTT
>NW_008329376.1:2581-2739 GCF_000622305.1 Nannospalax galili
ACATTTTCATTATCCACTCATCAATTGAGGGACCCTAGGTTGCTTCCATCTCTTAGCTATTGTGAAAAGAGCTACAACAAACATGGATATACAACAGTCTCTACAATAGACGAGTTCTTTGGGTATATGCCAAGGAGTGGTATAACTGGTTCAAATGG
>NW_008329377.1:0-275 GCF_000622305.1 Nannospalax galili
CCCAATAAGCATCATTAGCATTAGCAACAGGACTTAGAACAAGAAATACCTCGGTGGGGATCAAGGTAATCATAGCAAGTAGCAAATTTTCGGGTGTAACCGGAAGATGGTGCTCATTAATTAAAGTTTCAGCAATTTCACAAGGTTCCAATTAAAGGTTCGGTGAATTCCTTTAAGTTGACCCTAGGTAAGAACATTCCTCTGTCTGGTGTAACAGGAGTGGTGATTGCTACGTGAGTGCTGTCATCTTGAGATGGCGAGATTGTGGAAGACAG
>NW_008329378.1:0-201 GCF_000622305.1 Nannospalax galili
ATGTAAGTTGTTTCTTGATTTTCTTTGAATGTCTGGTAAAATGCTATGAATGTATATGGACCTGGGCATTTTTTAGTTGGGAGGTGTCCTAGTTTGTTTCTCCATTGCTTTGACAAAATACTCTGACTGATACCAACTTGGGGAGGAAAAGTTTATTTTATCTTACATCTCCTGGGTCACAGTTCATCAGGGATCCCAAGG
>NW_008329379.1:0-255 GCF_000622305.1 Nannospalax galili
AGGAAGTATCCTTGATCAGAAAGCCTCAATTGCTCCTTCATCTTTAACAGTTCCACCGGAAGACTCAGACTGAAAATAAAAGGAGGAAAAAGAGGAGAGACTGCCAGTCCTCAAGGGTGGGATGGCTTTAAGGCAAAGCTGCCGCTACCCTCCTGATGGGAGGGGTACTCACAAACTCTGCACGTTCCAGGAGTCTCACATTCAGGCGCCAGCTGTGGGGTCACTCCCTCTCCTTGTGGGTCATTGGCCACTGGT
>NW_008329380.1:0-240 GCF_000622305.1 Nannospalax galili
TTCCTCCTGTTTAACAGCTTTCATAGCCTTTGCCCACCATCTATCCCCTTTCTCCATACCCCAGCCTCTGGCAATCACCTTTGTGATTAATTGCTTTATAATCCACATGTAAGTGAAACCTGATGTTTGTCTTTCTGTGTCTAGATTATTTTACCAGCATGACGTTCTTCAATTCTATCCATATTGTCACTGTTAGGGTCCGTGACTCGATGGGTCCCCTCCAGGTAACAAATACACAGG
>NW_008329381.1:0-256 GCF_000622305.1 Nannospalax galili
AATGAATTTGGTATTTCAAGGAAGTTGATACTACGAATATAGTGTTCTCTCATATTAGGTATTAGGTATAGTCTCCAAAGGCTGCAGTGCAAAAGACTTAAAAAGAAGCTCGGAAATTTGGTCTTCATGCCATTGGTACTTTCTAAAACATTATTGGTGAATCTCCTTTCCTGTTCTCTGCTAGTGTGTTCAACTGTATGAGATTGATTCTCTTGAAGGCTGATTTACATAGGAGAGCCCTAACTAAGGAAACTGT
>NW_008329382.1:0-672 GCF_000622305.1 Nannospalax galili
ATTAAATTGACAGAAATAATCCTTCTTTAGTATCTATTCTGTTTAGACTATCCTAGGTCCATTATACAATATATTGCAGAATAGTACCTAAAGTGGTCATACACACAAACACACACACACACACACACACAAAACCCGTACACATATACACACACATATACATGCACATTTATGGGCTATTAATTCCCTGAGAACTCTTACTTTCATTCTCTGCATATTTCCATTAGAAAATGTAGCAAACATTAGACCTAAAAATAAACTCCATGGCACAGTGACCATAATTTGAACTGAGCACTCTCAGACTGCCAAAAGTGGCATCATTACTTCAAAGTAAAATCATGACATGTTGATTTAAAAAAGGAAATCCTCAATGTTCCTATAGAAACACAAAAAAACCCCAATATATTCAACACGATCCTGAACAATAAAAGAGCTATTGGAGGTGTCATCATCAGATTCCAAATTATATAGAGTGCCATATATTACAAATGACATTACCATAACAATTGATCGTAGTAGCATAAAAAGAGAAATATTGAGCAATGGAATAGAATTGAGAGCCCATATTTAAGAACTTGTGTTTCTCATATCCGGGTCAGCTGCAGCTACAGGGAACCTTGTATTTAAAAAGAAAAGAAAAGAAAAGAAAAGAACTTGTGTTTCTAGCCATCT
>NW_008329383.1:0-480 GCF_000622305.1 Nannospalax galili
ATTGGAGCACTGTGATGTCACATAAGAGCATTATGATTTCAAAATGGAACATTTTGAAATCATATTTGAACACTGTGTTGGCATATTGGAGCATTATGATGTCACAATGGAGCCTTGTAATGTCACATTGGATCATTGTGATGTCACAATAGGACATTGTGAAGTCATATTGCGACATTGTGTTGGCACATTGGAGCAATGTAATGGCACAGGGGGTAATAGTGTTTGCACATTGGAGCACTGTGATGTCTTTTTGTAGCATTGAGGTGTCACAATGGAACATTGTGAAGTCATACTGTAACATTGTGTTGTCATTTTGGAGCATTGTGAAGTCACAATGGAACACTCTGAAGTCATATTGTAACATTGTGATGACACATTGGAGCAATATAAAGGTACATGAGTAGTGATGGCACATTGTAGCATTGCGTTGTCACATTGGAGCCTTGTGATGTCACAATGGAATATTGTGAAGTCATG
>NW_008329384.1:0-898 GCF_000622305.1 Nannospalax galili
ACAGTCGTAAATATTTTGGTGTGGACCCTCTTCATATTGTACAGCCTTATATTATGGAGCATATTAACTTGTTACTTCAGAACTCAGAAACTTGGCTAATAGCTTGTGCTGATTTCTCATAAGCTCATTCAATTTTGTAATTTGCATACCTTCATTTTTCCACGCATTAGTAGCCATCAACCTTTACCCACTGCTTTGTTAGTTTTTACAGATGGTTCCTCTAATGGGTTGGCAGCCTATACTTGGAATGAACAAGTTGTTCATTTTCAAACTGATAAAACCTCTTTGCAACTAGTGGAACTATCTGCCATTATATCAGCTTTCTCTGCGTTCCCTGATACGCCTCTTAAAATATATACTGACAGTGCATACATAGCTCGTGCTGTACCTCTTTTAGAAACTGTTCCTATAATTGGGCATATTTCTGAAGCTGCTGATCTTTTTCATCAGTGTCAGCACCTCATTTGTCAGACGACAGCCCTATTCGTCTTAGGGCACATTCGAGCACATTCTAATCTTCCAGGGCCTTTAACCGCTGGCAATCAGGTCGCTGATGCAGCCACCAAACTTCTTGCTATTGCTACTTTTTCTAATATTGCTCAAGCTCAACAGGCACATGAGTTGCATCATCTCAATGTGACTTCCTTAAGATTAATGTTTAAACTCATCAGGGAAGAAGCTAGATAAATAGTTAAAGGATGTAAGACTTGTGTCACTTTCCTTCCTGTTCCCCATCTAGGAGTCAATCCTAGGGGACTTGTTCCTAACATAATTTGGCAAATGTATTTATCTCATTATAATGAATTTGGCAAGTTTAAATATATTCATGATTGCATTGATACTTTCTGTGGATTTCTCTGTGCTTCCTTACAAACGGGGGAAGCTACTAAACATGTTA
>NW_008329385.1:0-675 GCF_000622305.1 Nannospalax galili
GTAGAACGCGCTGCACAGACCGTTGCACATGCACAAGTGTGAAAACTCATTGTAATCCTGGTTGATGAGTATGTGTCCACCTCACTTGGCAAAGTCCGGAATTGGGGTCAGGTTGTGTATTTCTTTAAGATACTTTGTCTTTGGCTAGTCCTACGCTGTGATCCAGGTGTATTTTTATTCTTCCCTTCATTTCGGCATCCCATTTATCTAATGTGCTTCCTAGAATTGTGAAGTTCTTGGGGGAAGGGTGGCATCGCTTAATATAAACAATAAAAACTTAATAGTCATTAAAATAGAAATAATAGCCAACATTACTTGAGCACCAGGCATTTTGCATTCGACTCATTTAATATTTATTAAATCATCTCTTAAGTACAAAGTATCACTATAGGCTTTGAGAACAGAGCAACAAACAAGACAGACTATTCTGGTTTTGAGTTTGAGAGAGGGGACTCAGTTAAGTGAGGAAATTGGTAAAACTATTTTGTGTGTTTTCTCTTGTTTAAGCCAATGACAGTCTTAAAAACGGGTATTTGTATATGACCGTGGTGCTGAGGGTGAAACTGAGGGACATTAAGAACTCTGGGCTCTAGACCCAGAGGGCTGGTATTTGTATATAACCACGGTGCTGAGGGTGAAACTGAGGGACATTAAGAACTCTGGGCTCTAGACCCA
>NW_008329386.1:0-2726 GCF_000622305.1 Nannospalax galili
GTTACATCACTATGGGCAATTGTGTTATTACCATGATCAATGATCTCATCACAATGTTCAATATGCAAACACTGTTTTCATTGACACCTGACATTCCCCCATATGACATTATAAGGCTCCATGGTGCCATCACAAAGTTACAATATGACTTCAAAAAGTACCATTGTGACATCACAATGCCTCATGATGCTATTACAGTGTTACACTATCACTACACGGTGTTTGATTTTGACATCACAATGTTCTTTGCGGCCAACACTATCGCCCCATGTGCCATTATACTGCTCCAATGGGCCAACACAATGTTACAGTATAACTTCACAATGTTCTTTTGTTTTATCACAATGCTACAATGTGACATCACTATCCCTCAGTGCAATTTTATTGCTCAAATGTGCCCTCACAATGTGACAATATGATATCATCATCCTTCAATATGCCATCACAATGTTCCAGTGTGCCAACACTATTGCTCCATGTTCCATTACATTGTGCCATTGTGCCATCACAATGTTAAAGCATGACTTCACAATGTTCCATTATGATATCACAGTACCCATTGTAAAATCACTGCACAGTGGTGATATTACCATCATCCACTGTGTCATAACCATGCGTAATATGAAAACAAGAGGCTCAATGTACCCCCATAATCCCTGAATATGATATCACAATGTTAAAATATGACTTCACAATGTTCTATTGTGACATCACAAGGCTTCAATGTGAGATCACAATGCTACAATGTGACATCACTATCCCTCAGTGCAATTTTATTGCTCAAATGTGCCCTCACAATGTGACAATATGATATCATCATCCTTCAATATGCCATCACAATGTGCCAGTGTGCCAACACTATTGCTCTATGTTCCATTACATTGTGCCATTGTGCCATCACAATGTTAAAGCATGACTTCACAATGTTCCATTATGATATCACAGTACCCATTGTAAAATCACTGCACAGTGGTGATATTACCATCATCCACTGTGTCATAACCATGCGTAATATGAAAACAAGAGGCTCAATGTACCCCCATAATCCCTGAATATGATATCACAATGTTAAAATATGACTTCACAATGTTCTATTGTGACATCACAAGGCTTCAATGTGAGATCACAATGCTACAATGTGACATCACTATCCCTCAGTGCAATTTTATTGCTCAAATGTGCCCTCACAATGTGACAATATGATATCATCATCCTTCAATATGCCATCACAATGTGCCAGTGTGCCAACACTATTGCTCTATGTTCCATTACATTGTGCCATTGTGCCATCACAATGTTAAAGCATGACTTCACAATGTTCCATTATGATATCACAGTACCCATTGTAAAATCACTGCACAGTGGTGATATTACCATCATCCACTGTGTCATAACCATGCGTAATATGAAAACAAGAGGCTCAATGTACCCCCATAATCCCTGAATATGATATCACAATGTTAAAATATGACTTCACAATGTTCTATTGTGACATCACAAGGCTTCAATGTGAGATCACAATGCTACAATGTGACATCACTATCCCTCAGTGCAATTTTATTGCTCAAATGTGCCCTCACAATGTGACAATATGATATCATCATCCTTCAATATGCCATCACAATGTGCCAGTGTGCCAACACTATTGCTCTATGTTCCATTACATTGTGCCATTGTGCCATCACAATGTTAAAGCATGACTTCACAATGTTCCATTATGATATCACAGTACCCATTGTAAAATCACTGCACAGTGGTGATATTACCATCATCCACTGTGTCATAACCATGCGTAATATGAAAACAAGAGGCTCAATGTACCCCCATAATCCCTGAATATGATATCACAATGTTAAAATATGACTTCACAATGTTCTATTGTGACATCACAAGGCTTCAATGTGAGATCACAATGCTACAATGTGACATCACTATCCCTCAGTGCAATTTTATTGCTCAAATGTGCCCTCACAATGTGACAATATGATATCATCATCCTTCAATATGCCATCACAATGTGCCAGTGTGCCAACACTATTGCTCTATGTTCCATTACATTGTGCCATTGTGCCATCACAATGTTAAAGCATGACTTCACAATGTTCCATTATGATATCACAGTACCCATTGTAAAATCACTGCACAGTGGTGATATTACCATCATCCACTGTGTCATAACCATGCGTAATATGAAAACAAGAGGCTCAATGTACCCCCATAATCCCTGAATATGATATCACAATGTTAAAATATGACTTCACAATGTTCCATTATGATATCACAGTACCCATTGTAAAATCACTGCACAGTGGTGATATTACCATCATCCACTGTGTCATAACCATGCTTAATATGAAAACAAGAGGCTCAATGTACCCCCATAATCCCTGAATATGATATCACAATGTTAAAATATGACTTCACAATGTTCTATTGTGACATCACAAGGCTTCAATGTGAGATCACAATGCTCCAATGTGTCATCACAGTGTTACAATACGACTTCAAAATGTTCCACTGGGACATCACAATGCTCCAAAAAGATATCACAGTGCTCCAATGTGCCAACGCTATCGCCCCATGTGCCATTAAATTCTCCAATATGCCAACACAATGTAACAATATGACTTCACAATGTTCCACTGTGACATCACAATGTGCCAATGTGACATTACAATGCTTCAGTGTGGCATAACAATGCTCCAAGATGCCATCACAGTGTTACA
>NW_008329387.1:0-256 GCF_000622305.1 Nannospalax galili
ACAGCGGAGAAGCAGCGGAGAAGCAGGGGCCCACCAGCAACACAGAGCAGATGCGCTGTGGGACCCGCCGCCTTCCAGGTGCGCGCAGGGGACCGGCACCACGCTAGCAGCCTGCGCCCTGGGATCCCTGCACCCCCCATATTTGGCGCCCAACGTGAGAGCCTCTGAACCTCGCGCCAGCCAACAAGCTGGTGCCCACTGAAACGCAGGATTCCTGAGTACCTCTCCAATCAGGAGAGAAGCAAAAATCTTTTCT
>NW_008329388.1:0-352 GCF_000622305.1 Nannospalax galili
GAAAGGAGGATGATTAGAGAAGAAACTTCATCAGTGTGAGGCTGATTCTGGTTCTGGTAGTGTGTGTGTGTGTGTGTGTGTGTGTGTGTGTGGTGTGCATGTGTGTCTGTCCACATGATTGCCTACACTCAGCTAACAGGCACATTCCCCAAGTCTATAAAGTGGCCTTGAGAGATTGGTATGCAGGTAAACATTTAAACTCCAGTCCAGAGAGTGGCCAAAACAGGTTCTTAGAGTCTTCTCTGCTTCCCTCTAGGTGTTTGAACTCCTCTCAGGCATCTTGAATCACCTTCCTGGCCCTCATACTCACTTGTACAGCAACATTCAAGAACTGAAAGATTTCGTTACTGAG
>NW_008329389.1:0-1049 GCF_000622305.1 Nannospalax galili
TCGTGATGACACAATGGAAAATTGTGAAGTCATAATGTAACATTGTGATGGAACATTGGAGCAATATAATTGCACATGGAGCAATAGCATTGGCACATTGGAGCCTTGTGATGTCAAAATGGAATATTGTAAAATGATATTGTAATATTGTAATGGCACCACGGAGCATTGTGATGTCACAGTTGGCAATTGTGAGGAGACATTGAGCACCGTGTTTGCATATGGAGCATTGTCACAACAGAATGAATCATGGTAATGACACACTTGTGCTTAGTGACCTAACAATGAGCGTTGAGATGTCACAACGGAACATTGTGAAGTCATTTTGTAACAATGTGATGTCACAGGGAATAAGAGGGGACAGTGAGCACTGTGTTTGCATGTTGAGTATGGTGACAACACAATGGATCATTGGAATGAGACAGTGGTGCATTGTGATTGCACAATGAGCATTTTGATTGCACAACGGTACATTGTGAAGTCATACTGTAACATTGTGATGGCACATTTGATCAATATAATGGCACATGTGGCCATAGTGTTGGCACATTGGAGCACTGTGATATCACATTGGAGCATCATAATTCACATTGAAGGATTGTGAGGGGACATTGAGCACCGTGTTTGCATATTTATCATGTTGACGACAATGGATCATTGTTGTGATGCAATGATGCATTGTAATGGCACAATGAGCATTGTGATGGTACAATGGAACAATGTGAATTCATATACTATTTTGTAGGCACATTAGAGCAATATAATGGCACATGAGGCCATTGTGTTGGCCTATTTATAGATTGTTATGTCACATTGGTGCATTGTTATGTCTCATTGGAGCATTGTGATGTCTCATTGGAACATTGTGATGTCAAAGTGGGGGATTATGCGGGGACATTGACAACATGTTTGCATATGGTCATGGTGCCAAAACAGTGGATCATTGTAATGACACACTGGCATATTGTGAATGCACAATGAAGTCTGTTGGGAAAATTGAACATTGTGAAGTCATATTTTAACATTTTTATGGCACAATGGAGCAATAT
>NW_008329390.1:0-1129 GCF_000622305.1 Nannospalax galili
AAGAGCTGGTTCATCTAAGCCTCTGGTTCTCTCTTTTGATTTTATATTGTTTTGGCCGGATTGATTTTTGTCTTTAGGTGTTCCGCGGTGTCCCAATTCCAATGTGGGTCAGAAGTTTTCAGATTTTCTCCTTAGGTCTGGAATCTTCTAAGAATGATTTTGGCCTCAAGAACTTGGGTGTTAGACTGACCTGAGATCCTGGCCGTGGGTGTGCCACACAGGGATGCAAAGGCAGATGGGGTGGGAAGAAGCCCCAAGATTTCCCAGGGAGTGGATTGAGTAGCTGGGTCGTACTGTATGCAAAGGATCAGGAAGAGGAAAGGTAATCCTTGGAGCCCCAGAAACAGGCTGTCAGCCCCAGAAAGAGACTGGCGGGTGTTGCAGGACCGGGGAAGTAGAGGGAGATGAGGGCAGGACCAGGTCCAGAAGCAGTACTCCTGGGGCCCAAGGAAGGCACTAAGTTGGTCTGGGTGAAAAGGATCAGGAAGCAGTATTGATCACCCAGGTGTCTTGGGACCCAAGATTAGGAATGGCGCAGGGCCCAAACTAGGAGTAGAGAACAGCGGGGGAGATGGAAGGGTGAATGAGGCTGGGGGAGTCAAGGCACGGAGGGCTCTGTGATGGACTTGGCCCAATTGGCCTGAGGACAGGAGAGCAGGTTAGGAGAGTTAGCCGGTGGTGCAGGTCCCGGGAAGCAGCGAGAGGTGAGCGTGGGGCCAGGTCCAGAAGGAGTGCTCTTGGAGCCCAAGGAAGGCACTAAGTTGGTCTGGGTGAAAAGGATCAGGAAGCAGTATTGGTTACCCAGGTGTCAGGGGACCCAAAACTAGGAATGGCGCGGGCCCAATCTAGGAGTAGAGAACAGCAGGGGAGATGGAAGGGTGGATGAGGCTGGGGGAGTCACGGCACAGAGGGCTCTGCGATAGACTTACCCCAAGAGAGGCCTGAGGGTAGGAGAGAAGGCTATGAGAGCGGATTTTGTTTCTTAATCCATTTAATTAGCTGGTGTCTTTTGACTGGGGAGTTCAGTCCATTGATATTTAAGGTTATTATTGAAAGATATGTATTGGTTGCCGTCATTTTGATTGCTGTTTGTGTTGTCTAATTTTGTGGTTCCTCAATTATACCTTTA
>NW_008329390.1:2333-3814 GCF_000622305.1 Nannospalax galili
CATGTGGAAGCAGGATCTGGGTGGTCTCAGGCAGTCCCCAGCATTCTCAACCCTATGCCAGAGGGAGGGCAGAAGGAGGTAAGAAATGGGCACTCTCTGGCACTCTGCTGAGATCCAAGCCCACTACACTGATGTAGGTCTGAACCCACCCTCTCTGGGTTTTGTTTCTTAATCCATTCAACTAGCATGTGTCTCTTCACTGGTGGTTCAGTCCATTCATATTTAAAGCTGTGTATTGGTTGCCATCATTTTGATTACTGTTTGAATTCTTAGTCTAATTTTGTGTTTCTACAACTATAGCTTCATTTAATTTGTGTTGCCCATACCTCATTCTTTGTACTGATTGAAGTATTCTTTAAAGGGCTGATTTTGTGGACATGTTTTCTTGCAGCCTACTCACGAGGTGGAACATTTTTCTTTGTTTCTCAACTATTACAGACATTTATGCTTGGTAAAGTAATTTTAATTTCCATTTCCCCATTGGCTAAAACTGCTGAGCATTTAAAGAAGTATTTCTCATGCATTGTGTTTCATCTTTTGAGAATTTTCTGTGTAGCTCTTGCCTTAATTTTTAATTGGGTTGTTTTGTTGATGTGTAGTTTTTTACCTCTTACTTTATTCTCAATACTGACCTCTGTAAGATTTCAATGGGTAAAACGTGTTTTTCCGTGCATATTTTTTTGTGTGATGGTGTTTGCCACTATAGATAAGGTGTTTGCCACTATAGATAAGCTTTTTCATTTCATGTGGTCACATTTGTCAATAGTTGATTTTAGTGCCAGTGTTCTCAGGGTCTATTTATAAAACCTTTTCCTGGTCCTGTAAACTCTATTGTATTCCTACTTTTTCCCTGTTCAGATTCAGGACATCAGGTCCTATAGTGAGGTTCTAGATCCATTTGGAATTGAGATTGCGTAGGTTAAGACATTTATTTATATTCATTCTGATGGAGCTATCCACTATATCTAGCACCATTTTCTGAAAATGCTGTCTTTTCTCCAATGTGTATTTATGCCCCTTTGTCAAAAATCAGATGGCTAGAAACACAAGTTCTTTTCTTTTCTTTTCTTTTCTTTTTTTTTTAGTACAAGGTCTCCCTGTAGCTGCAGCTGACCCGGATTTGAGAAACACAAGTTCTTAAATATGAGCTCTCAATTCTATTCCATTGCTCAATATTTCTCTTTTTATGCTACTATGACGCAATTGTTATGGTAATGTCATTTGTAATATATGGCACCCTATATAATTCGGAATCTGATGATGACACCTCCAATAGCTCTTCTATTATTCAGGATCGTGTTGAATATATTGGGGTTTTTTTTTGTTTCTATAGGAACATTGAGTATTTCCTTTTTAAATCAACATGTCATGATTTTATTTTGAAGTAATGATGCCACTTTGGCAGTCTGAGAGTGCTCAGTTCAAATTATGGTCATTGTGCCATGGAGTTTATTTTTAGATAAAATGTTTGCTATATTTTT
>NW_008329390.1:4620-6032 GCF_000622305.1 Nannospalax galili
GACACCAGAGACCAACAATATTTATCGGTCTTCCCCTTCCCTCTTACATGAGGTAAAGTTTCTACCTTGTTTGCCACTTGACTACTTATCCTGGCTAGGAGGCCTGAGAGCTTCTGTGCAATATTCCTATCTCTGTCTGCCATGTCATCTTAAGAGCTCTGGGATTATAGACACATTCCACAGTGCCTGGATGGTACATGAGTTCTGGGGATGCAAATTCAGGTTGTCAGGCTGGCATAGCATTGACCTGCTGAGTCATCACCTTCATCCTAAAATCCTCAATTTTTTGATTTTTAGCATAAGCTAGTAAGTTGCTAAGAACATGTAGCTCTTCATTGTGGAGTTAGCACTTCTAGGTACAGAACACTTCCCATTATACCCTACTAATCAAGTTAGTGTTCTTGTCTTTCCGTCTACTCAGGACTTTTCATCTTATTTACCTCTTTATTAAAAGCTGAGTAATAACTTGTACAGCCAACAATTTTGAAACACAAGAGGAAAATCTGATTGTGACTATGATATATGTGAAATATTGTTAGTGATTCAGTGCTGAAGAGATGACTAAAGGAATAAAGTGCTTACTACCCAAGTGAGAGGGTTCAGAGTTTGATCCCAGCAGCACATACAGCCTTATGCTCTAGTGTGAATCTGTGATCACAGGAAGCTACAATGACAAGCGTGGTAGATATAGAATGCCAAGAATCTTTCTGCCCACTAGCCTGATGTATGTAGCTGTTAAGAAGAGATTCTGCTCAAAACTAAGGAGAAAAGCAAGGATTGACATGCAGCGTTGACCTCTGACCTCAACACATCCATCAGGGCACACAGCATATGCCAATACCTACACACACATGAACATGAACATATGTGCACACATCCAATACATTGATTAAAAAATAATTCCAGGTCACAGAGCTAATTTGATTAGGGCTTATTTTCTTCTGAGAAAACACTGAAAATGAAAGGACAAGGTTGAAGGCTCTCCTAGGCTTTGTTGGACATCCCTTCAGCAGTGGCCTTTTTAACAAGGTTCTGTACATTCAATTTGAAACCTTCGCTTGTTAACACATTCCACAACCACTGTGGAACCTAGGTAATAATGTAGGTGGCCCAGAATTCAATAACAACATAGCCCAAAATACGTGATCTAAGCTTCGGCCAGGAAACAGTGGACCTTAGGTACATATTGCCCTCCTGTGAGTTTAGGCACAGGTTGTGAGTTGTATGGATTCACTGTTACATGTTTGTTTCTGTAATGTTTGTTGGACATAGAAACAGGCAGGTTTTGATTTCAGCATTCGTTAATGAATGCGCCATACAAACCACCTTTAAAGTACCCCAAATAGGTGATGGCTTATGGCAGTGCTGGCAGAGGGATGCTGACAGGAATGAACTTCATGGTCTACCAAACT
>NW_008329391.1:0-265 GCF_000622305.1 Nannospalax galili
TTCATTTACTTCCTCAGCCTTATGAAACTCACTCCTCACTTCAGGGAGGAACGTTTTTTTTTTTTTAGAAGGAAATAGATATACAATAAGAGTCTACATGAAGGAATATAGACAATTGAATTCCTTAGGAACATTTAACTATATAATTTACTTCTATTTAAAAAATTATTATGGGAAAGAAGGAGCCTGAGAGAGAGGGATAGTAGGAGACAGGAGTTACCAAGGGTAAAGTGTATAAAATGCAGGGTATTTAACTGGGAAGGGA
>NW_008329391.1:362-1278 GCF_000622305.1 Nannospalax galili
ACTTTAACTTGGGAGTGGGAGGGAAATTAGATAAGGGAGAGAAAAGGGAAATAAATAGTGCTTAGCTGGTGTGAAAAACCAGAGGGAAATATATTAGTTCAAAAGCCTCCTGAAGTATTGTGGGTGGGCCACGGCAGAGTGCAGATAGTGAAGGAGCAACTAAGTATGATTAAGACGTAGGAAATCCACAAAAATTTAAGTAAAATATATTAAAAATATAAATAAATAAAAATTATTATCTACATATTCTACTCAGATGTTAAAAATATAATAAATTGTGTGTATTTACCACTTTGAAGAAGTATCTCTTAGATTAGGAAAGACCTTTACAAATGTTCTTGAAAACAGAGTTGCACATCTATGAATTTTCTGTGTTACCAATGAATTGTCATTGTTCAAGGTTCTAGAAAAGTTATCTTTCCACAGACAACCTGTGGAGAGATTCTTTATGTTATTTGGCCTATGAGTAGGTTGTCAATTTCTTCAGTTTTGGAAATATGATATACTGTAGTAGTAAAGTGTTATAATAGTTCATTACAACCTTTTATAATTCTCAATATAAAATATGAAACTCATAGGAGAAAAATAACTTTTGATTGATTTTATATAGTGTTTTATTTCATAAATGTGTTCCTTTTTCTGACAAAAACTGATCTGCTAAATATCAGGGGTTGATTTTGATCCATAGCAAATAAATCTGAGACAATATCATATTAAAAAGCAGTTTAAATTATCATATTTTTCTAACTGTGTGCTTTTGTTTGCATAAGTTTTATTTTGCAGTGTTGGGAATTGAATCCAGGATATTGTAAGCATTCTACTGTCAAACTTCATCCCATAAATATAAGGTTTAAGACAGTGTACATTTATTACTAATGGGAAAGATGAGGAAATCTTATCTTCATATAATTCTTTC
>NW_008329392.1:0-1034 GCF_000622305.1 Nannospalax galili
GTTTTTGATGACACTGGATAGAATTCCTCACACCAAGACATCCTAGGGTCATTTTTTAAATTGTGGATGATGTAAGCAGTATTTTTGGATAATCCTGACAGCATCTTAAATTTTTTTAAGTTCAGTTTGAAACAAGAGTAAAATTCTATCACAGAAAGAAGCCACTTTGCTGAAAATCAGCGGATTACATGAAGGAGATATAGGTAATTCAAATAAACTCTTTAAAACAATAAGGTTAGTGATTCATGAGAACCTATACATAGAAAGATCAATCATAGTTTACCTATTCATGTAGTCCACTAATCTGCAAAACACATTTTCAAATACTTTCTTGTATGAGTAAGAAAGAGAAGGTCTTCACTGGTGTATGTTCAATAAAGCTCACTTTTCTCCTAAGTCTTTCATGTCTTATAAATTTTAATACTTATAATTTTTACAGGTTCGGAAACGAAAAGACAATGATTACAATTCACACCTCAATTCTGTTATGAAAGAATTCAAGACTTATTTTTTTCTTATAAAATATTTATTAAAATATTTAGTCCCATAATAATGAAATTACGTGTTTGGATTAAAGGAAACTGTTTTTGTGACAAGGCTTCACTGTGTTGCCTTGACTGTCATTATGCTCCTTATACTAAAGCTTCCTCCCACAAACTGCTGTCTCTGACTCCTAGTATCTACTGGGGGTAAGTCACTATCAGTTATCTGATGGCTTCACCTGAGGACACCTGACACAAAGAATTCATAAAAAACACATATTCAAAGCCACATTATGAATGACAAAAGCATACCACACATTAAATTACACACTAATTTTTAAAGTAGAATTTATTTTATTTTCTTTACCAAAGATTTGTTAGAGATTAAAATCAAATGTCCTTTTAAAAATAGTAAGTAGGATAGGATGCCACCAGAGCAACCTCAATGCCTGTGGCTTAATCAACAGCATTAAAATAACAAATACTAATACTAATACTAATAATAAATAAATAAATAAATAATAATAAGAAAATAGTAGGATGACCCACTTG
>NW_008329393.1:0-445 GCF_000622305.1 Nannospalax galili
AGAGAGCTGGTCACACTGTATGAACAGTCAGAGAGCAGGTCACACTGTATGGACAGTTAAGAGCTGGTCACACTGTATGAACAGTCAGAGAGCCAGTCACACTGTATGAACAGTCAGAGAGCCAGCGACACTGTATCAACAGTCAGAGAGCCGGTCACACTGTATCAACAGTCAGAGAGCAGGTCACACTGGATCAACAGTCAGAGAGCTGGTCACACTGTATGGACAGTCAGAGAGCCGGTCACACTGTATGAACAGTCAGAGAGCCGGTCACACTGTATGAACAGTCAGAGAGCCAGTCACACTGTATGAACAGTCAGAGAGCCGGTCACACTGTATGAACAGTCAGAGAGCCAGTCACACTGTATGAAGAGCCAGAGAGCTGGTCACACCATATGAACAGTCAGAGAGCAGGTCACACTGTATCGACAGTCAGAGAGCTGGT
>NW_008329394.1:0-255 GCF_000622305.1 Nannospalax galili
GAAGGAGACAACCTGACTCCTATCACGTAGGATCACTATCAGGGTAGATCAGTATCAAAAGAAATCTACTCACCTGCAATTAACAGATTCCCAACAAGAGTGTTAATCTACCAAGGACACTGACATTCAGTGGCAATGTGTCTAATGGAGGGACATGAATTGTATGTATGATAAAAACACTAAAATGCAGCTCCCTTGGGGGTGGGGTGGAGGGAGGTTAGACAGAAGCATTATTGCCAGTAAGACCAGCTCTTA
>NW_008329395.1:0-239 GCF_000622305.1 Nannospalax galili
CTCTCCTGTCGCAAGGGTAGAATTCCTAGTGCACCGCCAGTCCTCCCTAATTGTTCCTCTCTCTACCCCCCCTTGCCTGCCGAGCAACCACCCCCATATGCAGCTCCACGAGAAAGAGGGGGCGAGGCAGCCGAGAGAGCGGAGGATGAGGCTGTGGAGCCTCACAGGGACCAGGCAGTTGCCCCTTCCCCAGACTCCTAAACAGGGGAGGGCAGGCGACTGGGAGGGACAGGAAGGAT
>NW_008329396.1:0-308 GCF_000622305.1 Nannospalax galili
TGTGTGTGAGTGTGTGAGTGTGTGTGTGAGTGTGAGTGTGTGTGAAAGTGTTTGTGAGTTTGAGAATGAGTGTGTGTGTGAGTGGGTGAGTGTGTGTGAGTGTGTGTGTGAGTGTGTGAGTGTGTATGTGAGTGTGTGTGAGTGTGTGTGTGCATTAGTGTGTGAGTGTGAGTGTGTGTGAGTGTGTGTGTGAGTGTGAGTATGAGTGTGTGAGTGTGTGTGAGTGTGTGTTTTAGTGTGTGTGAGTTATGTGGTACGTGTGTGTGTATGTGTGTGTATGTGTGTTTGTATATATGCTTGTGTGTATG
>NW_008329397.1:0-472 GCF_000622305.1 Nannospalax galili
CTATCATTCCTAAAAGCACTTCTCAGGAATGCACCTGTGGTCTCACTAGGCATTCCCCTTTGTTGTGAGAATGAAATCAATAGTATCTATGTCACTGATGATTTTACATGCTATGCAGGCATGACTTCCAGTGGAGAGTTATAGCTTTTGAGGATGTTTCTGTCACATTTCTAAAGAGGGAGAGTGGCTAATTCTTCACAAGGATCATAATGTCAGGCAGTGTTCATGGTCATGCCTTTCTCCCGAAAAGAGAAATGCACAGAAGTGTGATTATTTACTGATTCATGACCTAAACCAATGGTTTGGCTGCACAATCAGAGTCTTTGAAAAAGCAAACCCGAAATACTGAGTTGAAAGGTATTTGCTGTACAGCAAAGTGGATAGATCGTTTCAACTGCAGAAAGGATGTGAAGATAATTGCGTCCCACTTAAATGCTCATCAAAAAAATGACCTCAGCAGAGTAAAGTTTCA
>NW_008329398.1:0-880 GCF_000622305.1 Nannospalax galili
CTCAGGAACCATGATTTTGTTTCATGCGAGATCAGAAAAATTGCACTTTCAAGAGATATAAAATAACTTTTTTCGCATCAAAGTACACAACAAAATGTTCAGTTTATATTTTCTACCGCATGGAACCCACAGGCATTTTGTTTCTTCCAACCCCAGATTCCCTTATGTCTGGAATCATCCTAATGAGTAGAGAGAGTTCCCAACCATCTACCTACTCAAGCACATTGGTTAGGTACCTGCATTACCTGCATGGTCCTGTTATCTGGACATGCCTCCACATCTATGCTGAGTCTCCATGGTAGCCCAGAAATGTCCTGTGAGGACTGCAGACCCCAATTGCTTCAACATGTTTCAGTCACCTATTTCTGTCACAAAAATTTTTGGAGATGCATTAAATTCCTTGATCTAACACCTGCCCTAATTCTGAATCAGGTAGGAACCTTCCACTTGGTTTTCACCAATCTTTCTTACCTTTTCAGATATATTTTGGTAAGCCCACACCACCACAGATTAGAAACGAGGCAAAAAGGAATAGACAGGTTGCTGATGTTTTTTCAGAATAACTACATTTCACATGAGTCAAAGGATTAAAGGATTAGACCTAAGAATTGCAGGCCACTGATATTTTAGAAACTTTTAGACACTGTTTCTAAAGCTGAAGAAAGCATAGGAAATTTATGACCAAGCATAAGAGACAAGATAGAGAAAAAGAATTGATGGTAAAGAAGGAAGGATTTCAAGAATGAATGCCAAAAGCTCTCCAGGGATTAAGGCGGTTGCTCAAAAGAGAACATTATTTGGCCAGTTATTTGGTAGATTATGGTAAGCATCTGAGTTCAGCCTCCTTTCTCCATTTTAGGAACAGGAACAACTTCTCAGG
>NW_008329399.1:0-1032 GCF_000622305.1 Nannospalax galili
TCATCCATTCTGACATGAAAATGCTCCAATGTGTGAACACTACCACCTCATTTGCCATTATATTGCTCTAATGTGACAACACAATGTTACAATATGAGTTCACAATCTTCCAATGTGATATCACAAATTTCCAGTGTGCCAACACTATGGCCCCATGTGCGATCACAATGCTCTATGGTGCCATCACAATGTTAAAATATGACTTCACAGTGTCCCATTGTGATATCACAGTGCTCTAATGTGACATCCCAGTTCTCCAATGTCCCAAAACTATCGCCCTGTGTGCCCTTATAATGAGTTCACAATCTTCCAATGTGATATCACAAATTTCCAGTGTGCCAACACTATGGCCCCATGTGCGATCACAATGCTCTATGGTGCCATCACAATGTTAAAATATGACTTCACAGTGTCCCATTGTGATATCACAGTGCTCTAATGTGACATCCCAGTTCTCCAATGTCCCAAAACTATCGCCCTGTGTGCCCTTATATTCACATGTAACAATACTATTGCCCCATGTGCCTTTATGTTGCTTCAATATTCCATGACAATGTTACAATATGACTTCACAATGTTCCATTGTGACATCACAATGCTCCAATATTCCAACACTATTGCCCCATGTGTTATTATATTGCTCCACACTGCCATCACAATGTTACAATATGACTTCATAATGTTCCTTCTTTTCCCAGTGCTCCATTGTGACGTCACAGTGCTCTAGTATGCAAATACTTTTGTCCCATGTGCCTATATATTGCTACATAGTGCCATCAAAATGTTACAATATGAATTCACATTGTTCCTTTGTGACATCACAATGTTCCAATGTAACACTATCGCCCTATGAGCCATTGTATTGTTTCAATGAGCCATCACAATGCTAACCTATGGCTTCTCAGCCCCTATGTGCCATTGTATTGTTTCAATGAGCCATCACAATGCTAACCTACTGTTTCTCAGTGTTCCTTTGTGACCTCACAATAGTCCAATGAGCCAACATAATCGCCCCTGTGCTAATATATTGCT
>NW_008329400.1:0-1245 GCF_000622305.1 Nannospalax galili
AGCACCCACATGGTGGCTAACAACCAGCCATAACCCCATTTCCAGGGGATCTGACACCCTCTTCTGACATCTCCAGGCATTGCACGACATGGGTGCCCTTATATATGTGCAGGCAATACACTCATATACATAAAATTTAAAAAAAACATTGAAAAATAAATTTAATGCAATGCATGAACTTTAAATGTGAAAAAATTTGTTCTCATTTTATAAGACTTGAAATAAAATGTGACTATAAGTGATTATTTAACACTCTGTCCATACGGCTCATATGGTGTCTGTGGGTCTATTTCACTAACAAGACTTTCTCTTCTGGGTTCCCAGATTGTTCCTTCAGTACAATGCCTAGGAAGATTAGACTACATTTCCTTGGCATCCTGGTATTTTGTATATGAATGTACTGAGTTTATGGATGTATTATATATCTTATATTTTATACATTTTTATCTTATGCACATGAGTATTTTGCCTTCATGTAGGCAATGCCCACAGAGGTGGAAAGGGAATGACAAACTCCCTGGAACTATTACAGATTGTTGTTACCCATCATGTGTGTTCTGGGAACTGAATCTGGGTCCTCTGCAAGGGCAGCCAGTGCTCTTAACCACTGTTCTATCTCTCCAGGCCTGATACAATGTATAATCAGGATGTCAAATTCATTCAATTGAGAAACACTTGGGTTATTAATAAAGCACTATTCTATAACAGTATTTGTAGAAACAATCACGTTCCTGATGTCAGGATGATCTGTCCAAGTTCATGAGGCCAAGAAATCATGGACTGAAACTTCTGAAAACTTGAGCTAAAAATGTCCATCCTCTTTTAGGTTGTTTGCTTAGAAATTGTTGTCACAGTACTCAGAACAAAATAAAACATTTATTGTGAACGAAATGATTTTGTTATTTCTGTCTTTTGTATGCAATGACTCATGCTGATTATTGTAAATAATGCTATGTATTGCTGTAGTGTTAAATTTACCATTAACTATTCCTATTAGATGATTCCATAAATGAACCAAAATGTATTCTATTTATCTATATTTTGCCTTTTATTTCACAATACAAAGTATTTCTATTCATAGAACCCGATGTTCATGCTAAACTGATTTGTCTGATATGGACCTGCTCAGCTGTATGGCTCTACAATGGGTATTTCAGCTTTCTCAGGTGTGTGGATTGGATTCACTGCAACAAGGAGCAAAAATTTCTGAGACTAATTTGGGCAATTAAATTAACCCACACTCAA
>NW_008329400.1:1877-6405 GCF_000622305.1 Nannospalax galili
AGAAGACCCAGGTTCAAATCTCAGCACCCACATGGCAGCTAACAACTGTCCATAACTCCAGTTCCAGGGTATCCAACAGTCTCTTCTGTCCTCCACAGGCAATGCACAACATGGGTGCACTTACCTACATACAGGCAATATACACATACACATAAAATAAAAATAATAAGTAAAATAAAATAAATTAAATAAATAAATGAATAAATAAAATAAAATAAACAATGCGTTGTTTAGTTTCCACGAGTTCCGGTTCTTTCTGTAGTTTCTGTTACTACTGACATCTAGCTTTATTCTTTCCTAATCAGATAGAATGCAGGATGTGCTTTCAATTTCCTATGTTTTTGAGACTTGATTTGTGTCCTACTATGTGGTAGACTTTGGGAATTAAATAAATAAATGAATAAATAAAATAAAATAAACAATGCGTTGTTTAGTTTCCACGAGTTCCGGTTCTTTCTGTAGTTTCTGTTACTACTGACATCTAGCTTTATTCTTTCCTAATCAGATAGAATGCAGGATGTGCTTTCAATTTCCTATGTTTTTGAGACTTGATTTGTGTCCTACTATGTGGTAGACTTTGGGCTATTGTGGAGAATGTGTATTCTTTAGTGTTTGGGTGGAAGGTTCTGTAAATATCTGTTAGGTCCATTTTATTTATGATGTTACATAACTCCTACATTTCTCTAATTTTTTTCCTGAGGACCTGTGCATTGGTGTCAGTGGGATATGGAAGTCACCCATTATCACTGTGTTGTAATTAATCTGTAGTTTTAGATATAATATGTTTCAATGAAATTGAGTGCCCCCATGTTTTGTGCATAAATGTTTAGGACTGAAATATCTGCTTGGTGGATTTTTCCTTTCATGCATTGATGGACAGCTTGGCTGTTTCAATTTCTTGGCTGGTGTGAATAGAGAAGCAATGAACGTGGATGAACATGCATCTCTGTTGTAAGATCTAGAGTCCTTTGGGTATATGCCTGAGTGGTAGAGCTGGGTCCTGTGGGAGATCTATTTCTAGATTTTTGAGGAAACTCCACACTGATTTCCTTAGTGGCTACACCTATTTGCACACCCACTGGTAGTGAAGAAGTGTCCCCTTTCCCCACATCTTCACCAGTATTTGCCATTGTTTGTTCTTTGAATATTCAACAATCTGACCCGAATAAGAGGAAATTCTAACGTGGTTTTAATTTGCATTTCCCTGATGCTAAAGATATTGAATATTTCTTAATGTTTCTAAGCCATTTGAGTTACACCATTTTATAACTTTCTAGTTAATTCCTTGCCCAAATTTGTAACTGGATTGTTTGGTTTTTTGATATCTCAGTGATTTTTTTAGTTTTATATATTTTCTATGTATTAACCTTCTGTCAGATGTACATATTGGTAAATATTTTTCCCAATCTGTAGGCTGGCTCTTCACTCAAATGCTGGTGTCCTTTCGGGTACAGAAGTTTTTTTTAGATTCATGGGGTCCCATCTGTCAGTTGTTTGTCTCAATACCTGTGCTAGTGGAGTCCTGTTCAGAAAGTCCTTCCCTGTGCCTACAAGTTTCAATGTTTTCCCTAATTTCTCCTCTATCAGATTTAGGGTGTCAGGTCTCACATTGAAGTTCTTGATTCATTTTGAGTTGAATATTGTGCAAGATGAAAGATAAGGATCTAGCTTCATTCTTCTACATGTAGCTATCCAGTGTGACCAGCACCAGGTATTAAGCATGCTGCTTTCTCCAGTTCATCCCCTTGTTAAAAATCAGGTGGCTGTAAGTGTGCATACTTAACTCTGAGTCCTCAATTCTATTCCAATGATCAATGTGCTTGTTTTTATGCAAGTACTATGCTCTTTTTTAAAAAAAATTTATGTGTGTGCATGGTTGCCTGCATGTGGGTAAGTGCACCCATGTCATGTAATGCCTGCGGAGGTCAGAAGAGGCTGTCAGATCCCCTGGAACTGGAGTTACAGACAGTTGTTAGCTGCCATGTGGGTGCTGGGATTCGAACCTGGGTCTTCTGCAAGAGCAACCAGTGTGCTTACCCACTGAGCCATCTCTCCAGCCCTTGTACTATGTTCTTTTTATTACTATAGTTCTGTAATATAATTTAAATTCTGAAATGATGATGCCTCTGGCTCTTTCCTTGTTGTCCGGGATTATTTTGGCTAGTCTGGATTTTCTTGTTGTTGTTGTTTACATATAAAATCTGAGATTATTATTTTCAATTTCTGCAGAGAATTGGGTTGGAATTTTGATGAAGATTGAGCTGAGTTTGTAGATTGCTTTTGGCAGGATGACCATTTCACAATATTCATCCTACCAATCCATGAGCATGGGAGGTCTTTCCATCTTCTGGTGTCCTCTTCACTTTCTTTCTTCATTGTCCTAATTTTTTTATTATACAAGTCTTTCACTTCCTTGGTTAGGTTTATTCGAAGACACATATCCATATCTACACACGCGTGCACACACACACACACACACACACACACACTCACACACACACACACACACACACACACACACAGTATGGGGGTTATTGTGAACAGGATCCTGGGATGTTTTCTCTGGTTTCTTTCTCAGGATGTTTGTTGTTGGCTTATAGGAAAGCTACTGAATTTGTGTGTTCATTTTGTAGCCTGCTACCTTGATTCATGAGTTTAATCACCTCTGGGATTCTTCCAGTGGAGTCTTTATGGTATTTTATGTATAGAAACATATCGTCTGCAAAAAAAAAAAAAAGGATATTTTGACATCGTCCTTTTTCTTTTTTTAATATTTTTATTTATTATTTTTATGTGTTTGAGTGTATTGAGTGCATGTATGTGAGTGCACCTGTGTCATGCAATGCCGTGGAGGTCAGAAGAGGGCTTCAGATTCCCCTGGAACTGGAGTTAAGGACGGTTCTAGCCACCATGTGGGTGCTGGGCATTGAACCCTGGTCCTCTGCAAGAGCAGTCAGTGCTCTTAACCACTGAACTACCTCTCCAGCCCTGACATTGTCCTTTTTTATTTCTATACCCTTTATCTCCTTCACGTGTCTTTTTTCTAGCTAAAATCAGATGTTCTTCAATGTTCTTCTGGAAGGAAAATATATCCTTATGTGAAGTAAATACCTCTGAAACATGCCTCCTATTATTGTACAGAACTTTGATTATTTTTCAGTATCCAAATTTCTCAGCTCTATGGCATTGATAATACGCCATCTGTCATTGATGCTGAGAAGTCACTTGACTTCTAGACAAATGTTAAATGGAAAGGTGTTTTCATACCAAGTGTAAAGTTTATACATTAATTCTAAATTTCTCAGATATTATTTTTTCATTATTGTGGTTTTAGTTAAGAAAGGTTTTCCATTAATTTGTCAAATAATTATTACCTATTTCATGAAAAATCTCCTATTTCTGCTTAGTCTCTGGCTTGGACTTCATACTTGTCAATAATTCTTAGAAGCAAATTTAAAAATCTTCTGAAATTGCCCTAGCTGGAAAAATTATGAAAGTGGTGGGAACAGTGAGCACAGCAGTGTTATAATTAAATTTTACCCAAAGGTTCATCCATGCCCGACCCCTAGTATAACAAACAGAAAAGCTAGCGTACTATGCAAACTGACTAACAGAAGATCCTTGCAGCATGGCTTTGTGATCACATATCTGGATTTCAGTGAATCACAACAGCTGAGCCGAAATTGTGGGCACCAACTCATCAGACTAGCAAATCAGGAAACGTCAGCTGTGAACACTCTAGCTGTCTCTTTTTGTCCGTGAATGCTATCTGACCACACAGCAAGTCAGAGTGGAGAATTACTCAATTCATAAATTTTCTTTTGCTCAATCAATATTCTTCATCAAATACATTTCTATTAAATTCATTCTTTGACTACTTCATACATTTATGGAATGCAGTCTTGTCATAGTCTGCCCCACCGTCTCTTACCACAGTCTCCCCCCGCCCACCCCTGCCCACACCACTCCTAAAGCTCTTAATTTAATGAGTCTAAACTTTTTCTTGTAATAATAGGCTGCAAGTTATCAGCTCAGCATCACCATTTCTTCAGAAAGGACATCTCCATTCACCCCCTTTGCTCTGATTTTTCCACACAGACTCATGGAGGACCATCTCATGATATAAAAGACCAGGAAATGATGGAACAGTATCCACTCACACCTACAGGAAGGCAGGTGGAGAGAGAAGGAGAATCACCTGACAAAAACAGCTGAAAGCATTGACAGCCTTCGTCTGGGATTCCTAGAGAGAACAGAGGAGCGCAGGGCCAGGCAGCCTTCACCTTCAGGGACAGAGGATGTTGAATTCTAGGGAAGCCCCAGAGAATCTCTTGTTTCCATGGTCAGCATTTTTCAAAATATATCCCAGGCTTTTGAAAACTATAACTGAGGCTCTCATTCTGTTTATTTCTTGTAAAGTCCTACTTGGATCTAATTAGAAGATGGTTGGTTATTCCCACAATAATCATGCCAAAAAGGCACCAGTAAGCAGAGTTTGCCAAGTAGGATGTTAATGCAGCTCACAGGG
>NW_008329401.1:0-541 GCF_000622305.1 Nannospalax galili
TAGCTCCTTGCTGTGCCATAACATGATGGAAGGAGTACAGTAGCTCTGTTCGATTTCTTCTACTTATTTAGTGTTTGTTTAAGACAGGGTCTCCCTGTAGCCCCAGCTGGTCTGGAACTCACTATGTAGACCAGGCTAGCTTTGATCTCACAGAGATCTTCCTGCCTCTGAAATGCTGGGATTAAAGGCAATTTTTAAAAATGTATTATTTTTATTTTATGTGTATGAGTGTATTGGCTGCATGTAACACCAGTGTAGTGCAATTCCCTCAAAGGACAGAAGAGGGTGGCAGATTCCCTGGAGCAAGAGTTTCGGACAGTTGTTAGCTACCATGTGGATGTGGGTGCTAGGCACTGAACCCCAGGTCCTTTGCAAGAGCAGCCAGTGTTCTTAACCACTGAATAATCTCTCCAGTCCTCCAGCAATTTCTTTTAATATAGGGCTTCTTGGTCCCTTTCATGAAGGGAGAGTCCTTGTGATTTAATCTCTTCTCCAAAGACCCCACTTCTTTTTAAAATTATTTTTTAATATATTTTATTTA
>NW_008329402.1:0-235 GCF_000622305.1 Nannospalax galili
GCTTACTCATCCCCAATCCTCACCTCGCTGGGGGTCACGGGTTTGAACCCCTGGCAAGGAGCCATATATATGTTTTATATATTTTGGATATAGCCTCCTGGACTTTCATTTAAAATTATCTTATTTAAATGTTTCCTATAATTATATATAGGTATAAAAACAACAATCAAGGTAAAGAAAATACAGATCAGAAGGTTATAGATATGAGAGAGTTTGTTATTGCTGCTGTTTCTTT
>NW_008329403.1:0-308 GCF_000622305.1 Nannospalax galili
AGAAAAGGCTTTTGACAAAATTCAGCACGAATTTATGTTCAAAGTCCTAGATGGAATTGGACAGGAGGGAACATACCTCAACATAATTAAAGCTATACACAACAAACCCACAGCCAACATCATTCTAAATGGAGAAAAACTGGAAGTATTCCCGTTAAAATCAGGAACCAGACAAGGATGTCCACTATCTCCACTCCTTTTCAACATAGTGCGTGAAACTCTTGCTAGGGCAATAAGACAGGAGAAGAAATTAAAGTAGTACTACTTGGAAAAGAAGAGGTCAAACTATCACTTTTTGCAGATGATAT
>NW_008329404.1:0-423 GCF_000622305.1 Nannospalax galili
AACAACACAGAGTCAATGAATCTAAGAGCTGGTTCCTTGAAAAGATAAACATGATAGATAAACAGACCCTTAGCTCAGCTAACCAAAAGAAAGAAAGAGCAAATCCAAATCAACAAAATCAGAGATGAAAGAGGAACCATCACAACAGACACCAAACCGGTACAGAGCATGATGAGGGAATATTTTTAAAACCTATACTTTATTACATTTGAAAACCTAAAGGAAATGGACAAATTTCTAAATTCATGGAAACTACCAATTTAATTCTTTTTAATTTTATTTTTGTTGTATGTGTATGAATATTTTCCTGCATGTATGTAAGTACACCTGTGTCATGTTATACCATGCCCACAGGGATTAGAAGAGGGTTTCGGGTCCTTATAACTGGAGTTATGGACAGCTGTTAGCCATCATGTGGGTTCT
>NW_008329405.1:0-342 GCF_000622305.1 Nannospalax galili
ATGAAAGATGAGTATTGAATCCTGTCATTTTTATTTCTATTTACATTCATGCTGTAGCTGTACTTTTCCACAATTATGCCTTCATTGAATTTCTTTCTGCAACCCCTTGGGTATAGTCATTCTTTTCTTCAGCTCTTTGTATTGTTTCCAGAACTCTCTGAAGGGCTGGTTTTGTGCACTTGAATTCCTTTAGCCTATTAATGTCATGGAAGATTCTTCTTTCCCGTTCGACTGTAATAGACATTTTGGCTGGGTATAGTAATCTGGGCTGGCATCTGTGGTCAATTAAACCTGGGAATACTTTGGTCCAGGCTCTTCCAGCTTTCATAGTTTGCACTGAAA
>NW_008329406.1:0-259 GCF_000622305.1 Nannospalax galili
ATCCTTTATAATGCAAAGTGGCTGTGCTTTCTCTAAAACAGGTAAAAGATTGTCTAAACTCTGGGTAACTTTTTTTTTTTTTTGGTCTTTTTGAGACAGGGTCTCCCTGTAGCCCCAGTTGTCCTGGAACTCACTATGTAGACCAGGCTGACCTTGAACTCACAGAGACCTGCCTGTCTCTGCCTCCCAAATGCTGGGATTAGATGCATGTGCCACCACGCCCGGCTTCTTTGGGTAACTTTTAACAAATCTTCACATA
>NW_008329407.1:0-909 GCF_000622305.1 Nannospalax galili
CACTTGTCTTGAGCTGTAACACTAAATCCTGTGATCCAGTCTCGGGGGGGGCGCTATTCCTCCGTCACCAACTTACGGACACCCTGGCTTTCGCCGTTCCTGGTACGCTTCCCGTGTGGTCCAAGTGGCCAGTGGACCTCACATTCTGAGGAAGGTATATGGGTGAAATAGGGACGGGATCGACTGAGTAGACCTCAGTAGCGGAGGAGCTTTCACTGCCCAGGAGTGCGCGCTGGGACCCTGAGAGCCCAGCGTGTGCTTGCCTATACTCATACACATAAAAAATAAAAATAAAAAAATAAACCTGAAGTTATTTTCAATTTATAAGACCTCACAGCTGAGGGTTTAAGACAATAGAAATTCACTCCATATTATAATGATGTATACATGCCATTAACATTTCTTGGAATCTATAAAATGTATAGTGCCAAGAGTGAACCTGAAGGTGTACCACGGATCTAAGGGGATGAAGAAGCCACTATTCTGATGGGGGAAGCTATGCAGTTGAAGGGCCACAGGATAAATGACAACTCCGTACCATCCCCTCCATCTTGCTGCAAGCCTAAAACTGCTCTTTCAAAAAGCCTATCTCTCTAAAATTGTAAATAATCCATGTCTTCAATTGCTATGTCATCAACCCTATTGTTTACTGGTGAAAACCGTGTAGGGTCACACCTTCGTTACTGCTGCAGTTCATGTCTGCTGTGTGCTCTCCAGTGTTATACTCAGGTACATGAAAAGGGACAGAAGCTTTTACATGCAGCAACTTTTCATAGGCGACAGGTGGGAACTGCAGGCTGGACTGGAAGAAAAATGATCTTTCACTGAAAACATTTGGGTTTGTGTTTGTGTCTGTGTAAGCGTAACTGTGTGTGATGTGTATGTACACGTGTGTGCAGGTATATTTGC
>NW_008329408.1:0-587 GCF_000622305.1 Nannospalax galili
TATTCCTGGAACTAAATGAAAAGAACAATACAACACAACAAAACCTCTAGGACACACTGAAAATGGTTCTTAGAAGGAAGTTTATAGCTCTAAGTGCCTACATCAAAAAATCAGAAAGAACATAAATAAATGACTTAACATTGCAACTCAAAATGTGAGAAGCGACAGCAAATGAAACCCAAACTCAGAAGACAAGAAGAAACAACAAAAATCAGGGCAGAAATTAATGAAATTGAAACAAAGAATCAACAATTCCAAGAGCTAGTTCTTTGAAAAGATAAACAAGCCCAGACACCTAGCCCATGTAACCAAAAAAAGAAAGAGCACCTCAAAATCAACAATATCAGAGCTGAAAGGGGAAATAACACAACAGACACCAGAAAGCTACAGAACATTATAAGGGAATACTTTAAAAACCTATATGCTACTAAATTTGAAAACCTAAAAGAAATGGATGGGTATCTAAAGGCATGGGGACCACCAAAACTAAACCAAGAAGAGATTAACATCTTAAACAGACCATAACACAGAAAGAGATTGAAACAGTAATACAAAACCTCCCAACTAAAAAAAGCCCAGGGCCAGAT
>NW_008329409.1:0-3630 GCF_000622305.1 Nannospalax galili
TAAGGATGAGTCTTAGTAGGTTGACCAGGCTCCAGTGGATGGATCCACACTGAAGGGCATGGGCGGGGGCATAAGTTTGAGTCTACAGGCCTATATATATATACTGAAATTGGGCAGGGGATAGGGGAGGGATGCAGATCGTGGAGGGAATCTAAATTACATCAGACTATATTGTATGAAATTCACAAAAATTCAATTTTTAAAAGGGCTTACAATATTTTATTACTTAAAGGATACAACAGATTCACTTTCTTTTTACTTTTGCTAAAGGTATGCTGCTTTTAATTTTCTTGTTATGAAATTATAACCTTAGTTTAAAAAATATCTCTGGGGACTGGAGAGGTGGCTCATTGGCTAAGAGCACTGATTATTCTTGCAGAGGACCTGGGTTTGATTCCCAGGGCCCACATGGTGCCTAACGACTGTTTCTAACTTCAATTACAGGGGATCCAATGCCCTCTTCTGACCTCCTCAAGCATTGCATGACATGGGTACACTTAAATATATGCAGGCAATACACATAAAATTAAAAACAAAACAAAACAATAAATAGAACATTTAAAAAATATCTCTAGTACAAATCCAAAAGAGAAAAAAAAACTATTAAAACCATCCAACCTTAAATCTTCACATTTCCTATTAGGAACATGGCAGCCTCTAACTTCACCTTCTGCGGCACCCAGAGGAAGAGGCCTCTGAGATAATCATATGAGCTTAATTTCTGTACTGCCAAGTGCCAGGTGCTTGGTCTGGACAACTAGACCTAGACAAAAGAAATTTCCTTTTAGACACTGATTCAGTATACAGTGTTGAATGGTGAGAAATTAATAATGTACATGAGAATGCCCTCTGTCTCAGAGATCCACCTGCTTGTCTTCCAAGTGTTGTTATTATGGCCTACACACTATGCACAACTAACCAAGAGGCATTCACCAAACATTTATCCAAGGTCTCCTGAATGATCCATAGATTTTTTTTAATTCCCTGATAACATTAGCCTCTTCCATATTACACCAGTTCCAGAGGACTCATCTGAGTGGTAAATTAGAAGCCCAGTTCTGCATCTCTGAATGCCGAAGTACTGTGCAAGTTTTGCACGGAGATGCACCAAACTGTTCTCACTTGGGCCTGTCAGCGATCAGCCCACAGCAACAGGTGCTGGGGGTGGGGGGCGCAGGGGAAGCAGGACAACGTCTACTTCCAGGTCAGGAGTCACAACTCTAGCTCTGTTCCCTGAACCCCAGGTGGCTTCATCTTAGAATCTGAAGAGGCACAAGTGACAAGCCTCATCGACATTTGTAGCATGGAGTGTCCTCACATTAGCTTCTTGATTAATCTTGCAGTGGAGGAGAACAATGAAAATAGGGATGGTCAGTACCTGGATGGGCCCGCTGCCTCAGTGATCTCCATGAGTGTAACTGTCACCTGGAGGGCATCATCGTTGCTGTTTTCTGGGGCTCTGTCAGCAGTGCTTCTGGGTACTATCCATCCCACCCAGGGCCAGGATCATTCTCTTGTCTCCCCATTGACATGTGAGAAGACACAAATGATCGTGCAGGCTGGAGAGGGAAGAAATGAGCATGAGAGAGGATAGGGTGAGCCTCCACGGGCAGCTTCAGCAGCAGAAGCAAAAGAAGAAAAAGAAGAACGATAGGCCATGTTGCCACTGCCGCCATAAACCCTGTGGACAAAAGGCTCAATGAGGAGCTTGACAACAGAGATGACCAGGAGAATGTGGAGCCACAAGAGTTGATCACTGAGGGCACTGAAGATGTGCCATCTATGCCAATGAGGGTTATATGACAGCGCTTTCACCAAAGATCCACCAAGTGGCAGCTGCAGGAGTTCGAGCGAGTTTTCCAGCACAAAAGTTACATCAGTGATGAAGCATGGTGAGCAGATCACCTGCTTAACATCGTATGTACTTGTAGCAGGTGGTGCTCCCGGGTTACTGTAGGCTCTTTCACTGGTCTCCAAACTCCTGCGTTTATAAAAAAGTAGTGGTACAGTGTGTGTGTGTGTGTATGTGTGTGTGTGTGTGTGTGTGTCACAAGGCACACATGTGAGGGTGACAAGACAAATTTTGTGAGTCTTTTCTTCTGCCATGTAGGCCCTGAGGATCAAACTCAGGTCATCAGTCTTGAAGGTAAACACTATCTGCTGAGCCATATGTTCAACCTCTCACTTAACCTTTCCCCTGCACTAGGATGCTGCAGTGGGGGTTGAGAGCTATGAAAACCAGAATTGAAGGTTTACTAACACAGTATATAAATGAATCCAAGTGGGAAAAATGTGAACAATATCCTTTAATATAAGTGGGTTACATCCTGGTAAATGGTGTAAAAAGCCTGAGGTGTAGCTAGGTTAACAAAGAGGAACAGTCTGATTTTGTTTAAGACTGATAAATCTGTACATGTATTTTTTGACTTCAAGTTGTATGATTACAAACACATGCTGGGTATTCAGACCTGGGCAGCCAGTATTGTGAAAAATATTTTTTAAATTTGTTTTGTGCCTGTTGTGGTCTTAATATTTCATTTCCCAGGGTTGGTGAGATGACTCAGCCGGTGAAGAACTTGACTTGCATCCTAAGGTCCCACTTAGTGTCAGGATAGGACTGGATCCCATTAATTGTCAACTGACTTGTACATCTGTACCACTGCACAGGCGTGTGCGTACACACACACACACACACACACACACACACACCTATAGACACACACAAATAAATTAAGTAAATGTAATATATAGTTTCCCTAATGATCAGTAGGTTGGACAGTTTCTCATGTTATTTAAATATTACAAATGCTCCTGTGCTTATTAGTCCATTTTCTTTTTATTTTAGTTTACCCATCTACCCTGATAATTAAAACGCCTCATTGTTTTCATAGGTGCATTTTTTTTTAGCTTTTGCACTGCTTTATTTTGTTTTGGGGTGTCTTTTTGTTGTTTGTTTTTTTTATTTTTTGACACATGGTCACCTTGCAGCTCCAAACAGCTTGCCTGGAACTTGCTAAGTAGATGAGACTGGCCTTGAACGCACAGAGATCCATCTTCCTCTGCCTCCCGAGTGCTGGGATTAAAGTCACGCACTACTATGCCCTGCTTTTCTTTTGCTTTCTGAGGCAGTGTCTCCTATACCACTTCACTCCACTTATTTGGAGGGTTTTGGTGTCTAGATTGGTGCCTTACAAATTTCTTATTGGGAACACACTTGAGTTTGCTGTGTATTAATGGCAGATTAATCATAAAATGAAATGACTGAGAGAATTTCTTTAAAGGCTCAAAATTCTCGAGGTGAATGTCACAGAAGGTGGGGGCATGGGTAAACATTTAAAAACTAATATAAAATGTCCTTCACATACTTTGTCATCTTTGATGCCAAAAACTGAACATCTGCATTTTTTGTTCTTAGAAAGCAGCTGGCAAGATGGATGGGTGTGATGGAAGGCACAGTGCAGGTCAGTAATCATCAAAGTATTTGACAGGACAGAGATTCTGGAACTTTGCTTCAGGCCTTGTATACCTTTAATCTGTGAGTAAAGTTGTGTTGTTTTTGACTGCACTGCATTTTAAAATAACCTATTTATAAGACGTTTTTATTTTTATTTCTGAATACAATTGTTAGCC
>NW_008329409.1:7349-8800 GCF_000622305.1 Nannospalax galili
GGGGGGGGGGGCACAAATTCAAAGGCTTAATTGATACTGGGGGAGATGTTACCATAATTAGACAGCAGGAGGCATTGCTCCATTGGCACTGTAAACCTGGGGTTAGGGGTTTACAAAACACCCAACAGTTCCTATGTCCTATGGTTTGGACTGACCCAGATGGTAACCATGGGTCTGTAAAACCCCTTTTAGCTGCAGGCCTTCCTCATAATCTCTGGGAAAGGGACATCCTTATGAGCTTGGATGTTGCCCTGACTGGTGATAATAAAGCTTTTTATGACAATTGCACTATGGACCAGCAATTGGGAAATGCGCCTGATCCTCACCCCCAATTCCAAAGGCCACTGCCCCGTTGCCCAAGCCACCTCCCATTAAGTTAACCTGGGATACAGAAGCTCCCATATGGGTGGAGCAGTGGCCTCTCCCTTCACATAAATTAACTCATTTGATTGCTTTAGTCCAGGAAAAATTATCCTTGGCTCATATTGAGAGCCCTCTCTTAGGCCTCATAATTCTCCTATTTTTGTTCTTCAAAAAAGATTGGGAAAATTAAAACTTTTTCATGACTTAAGGGCTATTAATGATCATATGAAACCCTTGGGACCTTACAACCAGGAATGCCTCACCCTACTGCCATCCCTAGATAGTATGCCATTATTATAATAGATATTAAAGACTTTTTCTTCTCTATTCCTCTCCACGATGATGACAAGCCCTATTTTGCCTTCTCTGTGCCCGCCACTAGCCATAATCTCCCAGTTCAGCATTACCAATGGAAGGTTCTGCAGCAGGGCATGAAAAATAGCCCTACCATTTGCCAATATTATGTGGCCCATGCATGCCGGCCTTTGCTGACTGAGGTGCATATTTTACACTATATGGATGGCATTCTTATTGCCGATAAGGACCCCAAGATCTTACAAGGGGCTTTCCAAAAACTTAAATCTCCAAGCACTGGGCCTCACTATTGCTGCAGATAAGATTCGGTTACATGCCCCATATACCTTTCTGGACCATTCTATCCAGGATGTCATCCACCCTCTAGCTCCTGCTCTTACTTTGTCTGATAAGATCACACTTTCTGTGGCACAGACTCTCTGTGGCAACATAAATTGGATACAGGGCTTCTTACCCATGTCCACGGAAGAGCTTACACCACTCTTTGACCTCTTGCAGGGCGCTGATACAGCTTCCATTACCTGCAAAGTCTCACCTGAGGCTTGACATGTTATAACAATAATAAATACACACTTATCTCAGGCATTTGTTAATAGGGTACAACCTGGACAGCCTATCCAGGCTTTAGTCATTCCAACAAAGAACACCCCTATGGGAGCATTTTGGCAGGCCCAGGGACCATTGATTTGGGTCCATTCTTCTTGGAGTCAATTACATAAAATCACTCCTATAATTGAAGCCTGGGCAATAATAGCCCTAAAGCTCATTCAAGC
>NW_008329409.1:10624-18469 GCF_000622305.1 Nannospalax galili
ATGTTTCTATACAAATTCCTGCTCCTAACCCTACTGATATCTCAGCTGGTATGACAGTGAGACCCCCACCTGTATGGCCCTCTGCCCTACCACCTGGACCCTTGGGTTTGGTAAAGGCTATTTATGCTACACTAAATGCCTCCAAGCCCAAATATACCGTTGATTGCTGTCTATGCTTGGACACTAGGCCCCCGTTTTACAAAGGCATAGCTCTTTGGCACAATTTCACTAATGCCACTTCTGCTGACCAGTGCCGATGGAACCACCATGGACCAAAATTAACCTTACATCCTTTCAGTGATCAGGACTGTGCTGGATAGCTTTAGTGTCAACTTGACACACCTGGGTTGAGGGAGCCTCAGTTGGGGAATTGTTTCTATTGGACTGGCCTATGGCCATGTCTGAGGGGCGTCTTCTTGATGAGTGATGTGGGAGGACCACAGCCCACTGCGGGTGGTGCCACCCTTGGGCAGGTGGGCCTGTGTTGCATAAGAAAGCAGGCTGAGCAGGGGCCAGGAGAGCAAGCCAGTAAGCAGAATTCCTCCATGGCCTGTGCTCCAGCTCCTGCCTCCAGGTTCCTTCCCTGAGTTCCTACCTTGGGTTCCTGGATGAATTGTGACCTGGAATATGTAAGCTAAATAAACCCTTTCCTCCCCAAATTGGGAGTGGTCAGAGTATTTTGTCACAGCAATGAAGAAACAAGCCAAGAGAAAAATTGGTACCAGAGAGTGGGATATTGCTGTTACAGACCTGACCTTGGTGTTTTGGGGAGGACTGTGGAAGTGTTTGCAACTTTGGGCTGGAAAAGCCATTGTATGCTCAGGGATAGAACTTGTAACCTTAGGAAATACAATGTCTGTAGTTTGAAAAAACTGTAGAAGTTTATGTTTGGGATAATGATTATTAATATGTCCTGAATAATTGGCTAGGGCAATTTTTTAAGCATCAGAAGTTTGAAACAGGCAGTCAACTTGAGATTTACTAAAAGGAACTATTATTTTAGCAGGTTATTTATCAAAATATTTAGTAGATTTAGACCAAATGAGCTGTATCAAAGTAGATACTGATTTAAAATAAGGAAGTAGGACTTTGGCAGGGGATACAGGTAAGTGGATCCATAATAATGGACCATCTTGCCATAATACTGCAGTTGGAGTGTGTTTAGTACCAAAACCACAAGCCTCCAAGGGCTTATTATAGTTGACATAACATACTTGTTGTTGTATGATAGCTGATTTTACTTTATCTAATGCTTTACGTGCATCTTTAGTGAAGTCCCTCAATGACGTAGGATCAGAAGTGCCCACTAAAATTTGAAACAAGGGCCATAATTTATGGGTTGTGAGTTTTAAATAGGGATGTAACCAATTAATATCTCCCAACAATTTTTGGAAGTCATTAAGGGTTTTAAGATTATCCTTTTTGATCTAAATTTTTTGAGGTTTAATTTTTTTAGGATACAGAATATGATCTAAATAAAAATAAGGAGAATGTCTTTGAATTTTCTCAGGAGCTACTTGTACACCAGACTGCTCCAAAGCCTGTGTAATACAAATGAAGACTTGTAGAAGCAAGCTCTCATTTTGATGTGTTAACAATATATCATCCATGTAATGGATGCTGTAGACATGTTTAAAGGACTTGTGCACCTCCTGAATGGCCTGAGCCACAAATTTTTGACACAAAGTAGGACTGTTAGCCATACCTTGAGGTAAGACCACCCATTGATATCTTTTTAATGGCTCTTTAAAATTTACTGATGGTACACTAAAAGCAAATCTTTTACAGTCCTGTGGTGTTAAAGAAATAGTATAAAAACAATTTCTCAAATCTAAAATAATTTTATAAGTATCTTGAGGTACAGCAGAAGGCAAAGGTAATTTTGGTTGTAGAGCTCCCATAGATTTCATAGTTTTATTAATTTTTTTAAGATCTTGTAACAACCTCCACTTCCCTGCTTTCTTTCTTATGACAAATATACGAGAGTTTCATAGAGAATTAGAGGGCACAATATGTCCTGCGTTGAGTTGTTTCTGCACTAACTCCTCAACAGCAACTATTTTTTTTACTGAAAGAAGCCACTGAGGCACCCATACAGGGTCTTCAGATTTCCATACAGTTGGATCTGTATGAGGTGCAGGCTGCTCAGTGACCTCAACTAGAAATGCCTTAAACTAAGTTTATCAGTTTTCAATGGTGGTTGGGAAGACCTAACTTGATTATGTGAACTAAAAATACAAACTCCCATTTTGGACATAACATCTTGACCCCAAAGATTCACAGGTAGTCCAGAGATTACATAAGGAACAAACAGGCCTTCATTTCCCTCATCATCTTGTCAATGAAGTTTATCACTACTTTGTTCTGGATTTATACTCTGTCCAATATCTTGCAGATGAGTAATAGTAGCCCTCTTAGGCCATGATTTTGGCCACTGTTGGTCTGATATGACAGATACATCTGCACCTGTATCTAGCAAGCCTATAAATCTTTTCCCATTAATTTTTAAACTTAATTCTGGCTGATGTTTATGAATTGCCTGAATCCAATATGATTTTCTAATTCGATTTTGGCTTTTATTTTTAGTAGAAAACAAGGGAAGCAAAATTAACTGTGCTAAATGTTGTCCTTGCTGTATTACAGAAATTTTTGAAGGGGAATGCACCATAATTTTTATTTTTCCCTGAAAATTTGTGTCAATAACTCCAGGAGAGACTAATAATCCTGTCATAGAAACACTATTTTTGCCTAATATTAAACCTATTGATCCTGGAGGCAAAAGGCCAAAAATCCCTGTTGGTAAAGCTTGCATTTTCATTTTTGGAGTTAGCACTGCATAAATGGAGGAGCTGAGATCTAATTTTGTGTTGCCTGAGTTTGCTTGGAGAAGTCCTGAAATGTATTGTTTCCCTTCTGAAATGCCCCATAACATTGTCTCGGGGCCTGAGGCTGGCCCCTCCTCCCATTTCTCGAATTGGGATTGTCTTGTAAATCTCGTGTCATACTACAATTTCTAAGCCAATGTTTGTCTTTTTTATAACGAGGGCAAATCCCAGGATCTTTTTTTTCTGTCTGAAATTAGAGTTGCCACGAGGGCAGTTGTTTTGAAAACGTCCTTTTTGTTCAAAATTATAACATCTTTTCCTTTTTTCTTGCTGTTGAAATATAATGTCTTTTATAGATTGGGCTTGTAAAGCAGCAGCTATAGCTACTCCCTGTGTACAAGAAGGCCCAATGTCAGAACAAAGTCTAATATAATCAGACAGGTTGCCTTTCTTTCTATAAGGCCTGAGTGCAGCTTGACACGCAGAGTTAGCATTCTTATAGGCTAGTTGTCTTACCAATAATAAACCTGCATCACTGTCTCCAATAAGCCTTTTTGTAGCCTGTACAAGTCTAGACACAAAATCCTGATATGGCTCATCGGGACCTTGTCTAATCTTAGACAAGTCCTCAGTCTTCTGTCTAGATGATGGCAGCTTATTTTAAACATTTTTTTGTTGCAGCACTAGTTTGAGCATATGTAGTGATATTAAAGTTTATTTGTTGTGCTGTTTCTCTACATTGTCCTTTACCTGCAAGCATATCAAAATCTATGGGAATATTTTGAGCTCTATTAATGTCTGCAGTAGCCTGACACAGTTCTCCAAATTTTGACTTCCACAAAAGATAATCCTCTCCTGCCAGACAAGCTCTTGCTATCTGTTTTCAACCATTAGGAGTCAGAATTTCAGTAGTCATAGACTCCAACACAGCCTGAGTAAAGGGAGCTGTAGGTCCATACTGTGAACAAGCAGATTTTAATTTTTTTAACTGTTTAAATGGAAAAGGAATATGCTTCCTAACTCTATTTCCCTGTCCATCATCCTGTTCCATAACTGGAAAAAGATTAAATTCTGATATATCATCTCCTTTTGCAGCTGCTTGCTGCACAATCCTTTGTAATGGTGACATTAAAGACAAAGGACAAGAAGGAGCAGAAGAATTGTTTACCATAGCAATGACAGGTTTATCTCCCATCTCAGGAGGATCTAGTCCTGTAATATTAGAAAGAGTAGAGGAATCTTTAAAAGGAAATTTCTTTTGTTTACTATGCATCTGATTTACCAATAAATTTAATTGTTTTGCATATGTTTTATTTGTTTTTTTTATTTTAGGCCGTTCCTTTAGAAATGAGGAAGGAAAAGAATTTTTTTGTAATTTTAAAGCAGAAACCTCTTCAGTTAAATCAAATTTTCCATCATAATTATCTCGCAAATCATTAATCTCAAAGTATCATCCACTTTGTATTCTGGGGGAGCAGAAGGTTGACCAACACAATTCAGTCCACACTTGTCAGATATTCTCTCTTTTTCTGGTCAAGAATCCAAAGAATCTTGAATTAGAGTCCAGAGACTAAAAGCATCTATTGGAACCTTTACTAGTCCCTTCTTATCATAATAATCTTGCAATTTTTTCCACCTTTTGCCATATTTTTATATTTAAGGTACCTCATTCAGGAAGCCAAGGACAAACCTTTTCAACAAAATCCATAAAGTTATTCAATTTCTGCAAGCTTACTTTAGCACCTCTTTCCTTAAGCATATGTTTAAGCATAGATATAAAAAGCAAATGGCTATTGCCTTGTCCCATATTTATTTCTTTATGAAAGAAGATGTCAACCTAAAAATAAAAGTTACTATTAAATAAGGATGAAAGTTAAAATAAAGGTTAATAGTAGAATACAACCTTAATATCCTTAATAAAAGCTTTTCAATTCCATGATCTGGTATATAATTTCTTCTCCTTGAAGCTTTTAAGAAGTATGCAAAAGCACACTTCAAGGTCTGTCGATATAATGACCTGTAATTGAAAGAGTTACCTATACACCAAGCAAGTTCCCAAGGCAACAATCAACAAACTGAACTTGGATACAGAACCACCCCCCTAATCTAAAAACAGGAATGTCAAGGTAACACAAACTGTAACATAACAAACTTAGAACAGGTATCCATGGAATCTTAGACAAACTTAACAATTGAAATTAAGCAAATAAACTAAAGAAAATTTTAACTGATATCAGTAGATTTAAGTAATTTAAAAGTGTGCACAACATAATTGACGTCTTTTAAAATTAATGGATCAATATAAGTTACTTACTGAGAACTATCACTATAGAAAGAAAAGAACACCCTCATCACATTATTACTGGGGGCAGGAGAAAACTCACACCTAAAATTCACACACAAGCCACCAAGCTTAATAACACACATAAGCCATCCAGCTTAACCTTTTTACTGAGGTTAGATTATTAATTTAATAATTGGTGCCAATAGATCTAATTAATAAATTTAGAAAAGGCACGTACATGCTGACATTCTGTCGAGAAATGGTAATCTCGACGCAGACCTGGGAGAAGACAGTGTCAACAACGCATGGGCACGCAAGTTTTACATCCCAAAGCACACAGCTGTGGATGGCCCCGTCAGCTTCTGATGACAGCTGTCAGCACTGCCTCGAGCCCGATCGACTTCTTCTCACTAAGTTGACTGGGAAGTTACCAACCACAGCTAGTAACCCAAGGAAAGTGATCGTGATGTGTGTGCATTTATTAAGTCAACCCTACATACCAATGCAAGATTAACCCTACATGCCAATGCAGTAGACATGCAGGTGTGTGTTCCCACATCCTTTCACAGGGTCAGGGGGTTAACCTGAACCTGGAAAATTCTTGAGAACATTTCTGTGATAATAATTCAGCTTAAGTCTGAAGAGAAAGGACCAATTTCCCTCCAGAGTTAGCTTCTCACAACCACAGTTTTTATCTGTTTATTAACATATCCAAGGAGACAAACAGAAACAAATTAAACAGCAGCTCAAAGCAGTGAAAAGATTCTAAGAAAAAAGCAAGAAGCAGCAGGCAAAAAACAGAAAGTAATGAAAAGAGACATCACACCTTTTAATCTTACATTTTCCCTTTTCTTATTATTGTACCTAATCAGTTTCAAAATAGGGTCATTATTAATATCCTTTTTTAACTTTCTGCGAAAGAATTTAAAGTTAGCCGTCTGTGCCATCAATCTTACCGAACTCTGAGAACCTGGATCTGGGTAAGGAGGAGGAAACTCTGAATAAATAACTCTGCAAACTTGCTCAAAGACTTTGCGTCTCAACTTCTCAGGAATTTTATAAAGATTAATCACCCTCCTAGATGTATGAAAAAGCTGGGTTGGAAACTATCTCCATGGACTGCATTCAGCAAACACTCTAACAAGTGTCCAAGCAGTCCAGAAGTCAAGCGACATTGTTTTTCCTGTCTGAAACGCCTTTTCCACATTAATCCTGACTCTGTTCCAGACTTTAAAATCTAAAGATCCCATATCAGGAAGGCATGAACTAAACTTTACAACTGTCTGTATGCAATTATCTGTCTGTGCTCTAGAAACTTGCAGCCCACAACTATGAAAAATATACGGAAGTAAAGAAGGGAAAAGAAAATACTTACCTAACATAATTATACTCACCTGTTTTTGTATACTTACTTGAGTCAGGGGTCTTTTGAGCTCCTTGAGCCCCATGTTGGGTGCCATTTGTTGGATGCCTCCAAGCCCACCAGGCTTGGGACCCCAACAAGATAGAAATCAAGACAAGGGTCTTGATGCTAATGCATTAAGCTTCTTTATTGATTAATGAAATACCTCTGAAAAGCAAGCACAAGCATAATCATAATAATGAATCTCATGTTATGAGTTACACAGAGCTTATATAGGAATCAGATCACAAGTATTTAAGAAGTAACCAAGGAATCACTAAGAATACATTACTAACAGAAAGTAATTAAGGACACAGTACGTCACTGTATTATTTTACCATCACCTGATACTCACATGATAGTTACAGATACATAATGTTTACAATCTCTAGGATACAATATTGTATTGCCCATGATCACTCTTAACAACTACTAGACTTTATGATTTTTATATAAAAACCAAGTAAACAGTGGTAAGAAACTCCGGTACCCTTAAACTGAAACAATACTCTAGTTATGTTTCCAAGATAGTCAATTCATCAAGAAGGCATAGCCTGTCAACTCAAACAGCTGAAGCAAAGAGCAGAGAAGCTTTTAAAGTGGCAGTCTTCTTTTCTTCTATGCTTAAGTCAAACATGGCTCCTGACAGTAGGGCAAAGCTAGCCCCCAGTGACACACTTCCTCCAGTAAGGCTACACTTCCCAAAGATTTCATGGCCTCCCAAACAGCACCACCAATTCCAGGCAAAGTGTTCAAATACTTCAGTTATGGGGGACGTTTCTCATTCAAGCCACCCAACCTTTGTCGAAGACCTTTTCTGCATCTGTTGAAATAATCATATGATTTTTGTCTATAAACCTATGTGCTCTGTTGTGGTTGCCAGCTGTGGCTGCTCTCCTCTGGCTATGGCCGCTCTCCTACTCTCTTAGTTCCTCTGATCAGTCGTCTGGTCCGGACCCCAGGGCTGGTGAGGAGACTGTGTCAGTGGAGCCACATTCAGACACAGGAAACCAGGTTCAGTGACACAAGTCTGCTTTATTGCAGGAAGGCACAAGCTTATACAGGGATAGTGGTCCAATCACAACACAGCAAGTAAGATACCTTATTAGCATAACAGGTTTAGCATCCTATCACAGTACAGCAAGTAGGATACCTTGATTTCAAGGGTGGTGATTAGGGAGTGGCGAGCTCTAGGCATCAGTCTCATGATCTGCCAATGGGAGCAAAATGTCACAAGGCGTTCCTCGTGGCTCCAGCGGTGGGGCTGTTGCCTCAGGCCTGTCACTAAGACTTTCACCCTAGGCTCAAGCCTGTCTCCAACAATATCCTATACA
>NW_008329409.1:23293-26420 GCF_000622305.1 Nannospalax galili
GCAGACTGCCTGAGAGTGCCTGGATCTGGCCTCCCCATGGCACTGAGCTTCCCCAGATTGTGACATAGCCAATCCCATACACTGGGACCATGTGCGGCCCCTCCCACTTTGTCATGTTAGGCTTCTCTGCCCTATATTAGGGGCTCAGACCTTAGAAGACTGCCTGAGAGTACCTGGATCCAGCCTCCACATGGCAGTAAGTTTCCCCAAATTGCACCATCCCCTACATTGAGCCCAGGTGTGCCCCCTCCCACTGAACCAGGGCTAGACTTTTCTGCTCTACAGTAGGGGCCCAGACTTTAGCAGACTGCCTGAGAGTGCCTGGATCTGCCTCCACATGGTGGTGAGCTTCCCCAAAGGGTCCAGTGCCCAACCCCCTACATTGGGACTACATACAGTCTATCCCATCACCCCAGGTCTAGGATTTTCTATCCTTTAGTAGGGGCCAAGACTTTTGCAGACTGCCTGAGAGAATCTAAATTCAGGCTCCCCTTAGCAAGCTTCTCAAATTGTGCTGTAACATCCTGCTAGTAGGGGTCCAGGCCTTAGGAGGAAGCCTAAGAGTACCTGACTAGAGCCTAACTTGGCCTGTTTTGGGAGCTCCTGAGTAGCTGGACTGAAGTCATCTGTTCACTTCAACAGAACAAAAGAGAGAACCAGAAGCCTAGACCAACCAGCTTTTCATACCCAATAAGAAAATAACAAAAGCACATCAAGTATAAAAACAGAAGTGGATTTAAACTCAATAAAGGACAGAATGAATCTCACATCAGAATCAGAAACCAAAAAAGAAATCCGCATGCAAAAGTGACAACGCAAAAATAATAACATAAAGAAACCAAATAATATGTCCCCACCAAGCACCAACAGTCCTATAGAGGAGTTCTATAGTGAGACCCCCCTAAGACAACCCAGGACACAGAAATCAAAAAGACAATTATAAACATCATAAAAGAATTCAGTGAATTTAAAGAATGCATAAACAAATCAAAGAACTAAAAGAGATAAGGATAAACTTCTGACTGAATTCACCAAAGATTGAGAAATATTGAAGAAAACTAGGGCTGAAATGAAGAAGGGAGTGAAACACTCAATAAGTCCATTGGAAATGACAGGAGAAAGCCTCACCAAGAGAGTCAATGACATGGTAAACAGGATAGCAAGACTGGATGACAAAGTTGACAGATTGGACCCTCAAGCAAAGATTGTGAAAACATTTAAAAAGCACAGGAATCGAATATGCAAGAAATGTGGGACGCCATGAAAGGACCAACTTTATGCATCACAGGCATAGAAGAAGAAGAAGAAGAAGAAGAAGAAGAAGAAGAAGAAGAAGAAGAAGAAGAAGAAGAGGAAGAGGAAGAGGAAGAGGAAGAGGAAGAGGAAGAGGAAGAGGAAGAGGAAGAGGAAGAGGAAGAGGAAGAGGAAGAGGAAGAGGAAGAGGAAGAGGAAGAGGAAGAGGAAGAGGAAGAGGAAGAGGAAGAGGAAGAGGAAGAGGAAGAGGAAGAGGAAGAGGAAGAGGAAGAGGAAGAGGAAGAGGAAGAGGAAGAGGAAGAGGAAGAGGAAGAGGAAGAGGAAGAGGAAGAAGAAGAAGAAGAAGAAGAAGAAGCAGCTCAGGATAATGGTATGGAGCAGATCTTCAACAGGACTGTAGAAGAAAATTTCTCAAAATTAAAGAAAGACATGGCCATGAAAATGCAAGAAACATATAGAATACCAAATAGCCAGGACCAGAAAAGAAACTTCTCACAGCATATCATGGTAAAAATACTAAACGTACAGGAGAAAGAGAGTGTACTGAAAGCTGCAAACGAAAAACAACAACTCACATATAAAGAAAAACCCATCAAGATTACAGCTGACTTTTCAGTGGAAACAGTGAAAGCCAGAAGAGCCTGGAGCAAAGTATTCCCAGTTCTCAATGATCACAGATGCCAATCCAGAACACTTTACCCAGCAAAGATGTCTATTATAGTTGAAGGGGAAAGAAAAATCTTCCATAACATTAATAGGCTGAATGAATTCATGTCCACAAAAGCATCCCTTCAGAGAATCATTGAAGCAATACAACAAACTGAAGAAAGGAATGACCATACCCAAGGGATAACAGAAAGAAACTAAATAAAGCTATAACTGTGAAAACCCAATTAGAACAAAAATACAAACAGAAATTAAAATGATAGGAATCAATACACATCTTTCTTTTTCTCTTTTTAAGTAATTTATTGAGAATTTCATTCAGGCATATAAGCATATAAGGTGTTTTGAACAAATCCATACCCACTCCCTCCATACTGCCCCATCATGTTTTTCTGATAACTTCACGTACTCTTTCTTCTTATTTTATGGGGCTTTTTGCTACTCTAACATTCCCCCTCTGAAGCGGTAATCCTAAAATTTTTAAGGATTAGATAAGAGCTCCCAAATGCTTTTGAAATATTTCACCTTTGGAACAGAGTAGGTTGCTAAGAGGCCCAAGGACATTTTAACTTTTAGCCAAGAAACTGGCTCCTTTCCTTTGGGGTCTTACACTAACTGCCTAGCCAATTCCTACCTCCTATTCTTATCACACCATCCCCTGAAGAGGTTACCCAACTTGTGGATAGGGAATTGGGACGTAGATTGCTCTTGCTTCTTCCATGCTGAACAGGGATGCAGGGTGAGGCAATTGGGGTACCCCTTCAGCGCATCTATCTAAGACTCCCAAATTGCATAACTCTTATCTGTAGGGGTAAAAAAAAGTCCTTGACTGGTGAAAAGGAGATGTGAAGGAGAAGTAAAGGCAAGAATAATTAGCATTACAAGTTCTAGACAGGGAACTATAAAAAAGTCAGAACAGGGCAAATTTCAAATGTTCATATGAGAGTCCATTCGATTTTGTTGATGAGAGCTTCCAAAAGCACCCTTTAACTGGGTTACTCCTTATTTTTTTTTTCTTTGTCTGAAAAGACTGGACTCAAGAGTGATGAATTCAGGATTTGCTTTCAGGCATTTTGATAGCTGTTGGAGTGGTTAGAATCAGTATCCATTCCCTCCCAAAGGCTTCTAGATACGGGGAGAAAATAAATTTAGCCACTATTTTAGAACAATAGCTGGTTGTCTCCCTTAGCTACAGGTGGGCACTACA
>NW_008329409.1:26574-31931 GCF_000622305.1 Nannospalax galili
CTTCCGATCTTAATCTTTGGTTATACTTTCCTTTTGGGTGTTTAAGACCATACAGTTGGCCCAAATAAATCAATTGATATTTACACATAAGGTCATTTGAGGATCTGTTCCTCAGGGTCACATGGGCTTGGGAGGAGCCCCTGGCTCCTTTATTTTACCAATTGCATCTATGTGAAGATAAGTCAAAGGTCATGCTCGACCATGGCGGGCTTCAGTTGGAAGCATGGAGGAAATGTTTTCTCTGAGTTGACCCTCTTTGTAGACTGGACACTGGTTCAAGTTCATCTGGTGGGGTCTCCATGTCCTCCCTGAACAAGAGGGCAGGTGACTCACCGCAGTTACAGGACATTTTGAGAGGTGTTTCATAGTTCCCTGGAACTTAGTCAACTTTGGAGGACAAGGGGCAAAAACTATCTTTTAAGTTTCTCTGACCACATTAGTATAGGCCTCAAAGTATGGCTGTTAAACATCCAATAAGGTTGGTTCCACCAGTCTGGTACTTTTAATTTCCATGTACTATGTAGATAAAGCTTGTTTAAAAAAACAGATATTTTCAGATAAACCTTGACCAGATATATATTTTGTTCCTTAAACTAGTTGACTAAACTATGACCTTAGAAATTTTAAGATTATGTGTATATTTTTTTTGTCTCGTCCTTTACATTCATAACAAACCTACACAGACCTTCCTCGTTTCCTTAGGCTTGTTAATTTTTTCTGTCTGTTTTGGAAAATATCTCCATTCCCATATTCTTTTTAACACCTTTTACATTCTCATTTTCTTTTCTTAATAGTCATAGGACATTTTAGCATTAACAAATAAATTTTCCTCTGTTGTGCGAATTCTTTTCCTGTGGATGTTAAACAAAGCTTTTGTGCTTTTAAGGTTCTAGTGTCAAACCAATGTTTGATTAAAGTTTTACTGGGGAACTAATGAATTTACTGAGCTTACTTACCGAGATAACTGTGGAGCTGCTCAGAAAAATAAAAGACTTACGTTCTCTCTCCCTCATTTGTGGATCCTAGCACCAAATCCTTTTAAATTCCATGTCTTTTTAATAAGATGATGTTGTATCACAACATCATCAGGACTTCAACAGTGCCTGATTGCTAAACATCCTCACAATTGGCCTTGTTGTCAGTTGTGCTCCTTCATTAAAGTGGGGCAAACAGGGTCATTGGATCCTTACCAGAGTATCCAGCCACTTTTCCCAACCAATTGTATGTAATTTGGCCCTAATCACACATGGTCTCGTGGATTTGGGTAAGGTTAAAGTATACATTCTGGGGAAGGGTAGGAAGAGAAGGCTTGACCCATGCTGGGTAAAGGCTTTCCAGCGTGTATACCCTCAGGTCATTCATACACCTCAATATATATCTTTCAATAATAACATTAAATATCATTGGGCTGAACTCCTCAATCAAAAGAAACAGGCTAGTTGAATGGATTAAGGAACAACATCTATCATTTGTTTTCTCCGAAAACCATCTCACCTTCAAGGACAGGCACTACCTGAAGGTGAAAGGATGGAATAAAAATATTCCAAGCAAATGGTACTCAGAAAAAAGCAGGAGTTGCAATGCTAATTTATGACAAAATAGACTTCAAACTAAAACTAATCAGAAGGGATAAAGAGGGCCACTTTTTATTGATCAAAGGAACAATTGACCAAGAAAATATTACAGTCATGAACATGTATGCACCAAATTCTGTTGCACGCAACTTCATAAAAACAACACTACAGGACTTTAAGGCACAGAACAATCCCAACACAGTAATTGAAAGGGACTTCAGTACCCCATTGTCTCTATTAGACAAGTTAATCAGACAAAGAATAAACAGAGAGACATCTGAATTAAGCAATATCATACATCATCTGGGCCTAACAGACATCTACTGAATATTCCACCCAAGCACCAAAGAATATATTTTCTATTCAGCACCCCATGGAACTTTCTCCAAAACTGATCATATACTGGGGCACAAAACACTCCTCAACAAATACAGAAAAATTGAAATAATTCCATACATTCTATCAGAACACAACACAATAAACATTAAAATCAACAATGGATGAAAACCTAGTAAGTACATGAATTCATGGAGATTAAACAACACATTCCTGAATAATGCATGGGTCAAATGAGAAATTAAGAAAGAAGTAAAAGTATTCCTGGAACTAAATCCAAAGGACAATACGAAACAACAAAACCTCTGGGACACATCAAAAGCAGTCCTAAGAGGGAAGTTTATAGCTCTAAGTACTTACATTAAAAAATTAGAAAGAGCCCAAATAAATGACCTAACACTGGAATTCAAAACCCTGGAAAGGCAAGAACAAATGAAACCCAAACCCAACAGAAGAGAAGAAATAACAAAAATCACAGCAGAAATTAATGAAATAGAAACAAAGAAAACAATAAAAGAATCAATGAATCTAAGAGCTGGATCTTTGAAAAGCTAAACAGACCCTCAGCCCAGTTAACCAAAAGAACAAAAGAACATCTCCAAATCAACAAAACCAGAGATGAAAGGGAAAACATCACAAGAAACAAAAAGGTCTAGAACATTATTAGGGAATATTTTTAAAACCTACGTTATTAAATTTGAAAACATCAAAGAAATGGTTGTGTATCTAAAATCATGGGAATCACCAAAGCTAAACCAAGAAAGATTAACAGCTTAAACGAACCCATAACACATAAGGAAATTGAAAGAGTACTACAAACTTTCCAACCAAAAGAAGCCCAGGCCCAGATGGTTTCACAGCAGAATTCTACCACACATTTAAAGGTCTGTATACAGTACTAAATTTATTAAAACAAAAATAGAAACAGAGGGAGAACTTCCAAATTTCTTCTGTTAAGCCAGCATCACTCAGAATACCAAAACTAGGTAAAGACACAACCAAAAGTGAAAAATATAGACCCATATCCTTACTGATCATAGATGCAAAAATTCTCAACAAAGTACTTGCAAAGCACAAACATATAGAAAAAAGATCACCCACCATGGTCAAGTCAGCTTTATCCAGAGATACAGGAATGCTTCAATATATGTAAGTCAATAAATGTCATAAATCACATAAATGGACGCAAATACAAAAACCACATTGTCATCTCAATAGATGCAGAGAAGACCATTGACAAAATTCAAGATGGATTTATGTTAAAAGTCCTAGAGGGAATTACACTGGAGGGTATATACCTCAACATAATTGAAGCTATATACAAGAAACCCACAGCCAGTGCCATTCTAAATGGAGAAAAACTGGAAGCATTCCCATTAAAATCAGGAACCAGGGGCTGGAGTGATGGCTCAGCAGTTAAGAACACTGACTGTTCTTGAGAAGACCGGGGATTGAATCCCAGAGTCCGCATGGCAGCTAACAACTGTCTGTAACTTCAGTTTCAGAGCATCCAACAGCCTCTTCTGTCCTCCATGGGCATTGCATGATGTGGTTGCACTTACCTATATGCAGGCAATACATGCATACACATAAAATAAAAATAATAAATAAATAAATAAATAAAATCAGGAAACAGATAAGGCTGTCCACTTCCTGCATTCCTTTTTAATATAGTGCTTGAAACTCTTGCTAGAGCAATAAGACAAGAGAAGGAAATTAAAAAGTAGTAACTGGAAAAGGAGAGATGAGATTATTCCTTTGTGCTGATGATATATCTAAGAGATGCCAAGAATTCCACCAGAAAACTCCTAGAAATGATTAGCACTTTCAGTAAAGTCACATGTAATAAAATTAATCTACAAAAATCAGTAGCCTTTCCATATACCAATAACATGCAGTTGGAGAAAGAGTTCATGGAAACCCTCCCATTCAGAACAGCATCAAAAATATTTCAAAATAAGCCTGACCAAAGAAATTAAGGCCCTCTACAATGAAAATTTTAAATCTATAAAAAAGAGATTGAGGAAGACACCAGAAGATGGAAGGTCCTCCCGTGCTCATGGATTGGAAGGATTAATATTGTGAAAATGACCATCCAACAAAAAGCCATTTATAGATTCAAGGAAATGCCAATAAAAACCCCCATAACATTCTTCACAGAATTAAAAAAAAATCCTAAAATTCAGATGGAAGGACAAAAGACCCTAGATAGCCAAAGCAATGCTGAACACAAAGAGCAATTCTGGGCAGATTACTATACCAGATTTCAAACTATACTACAGAGCTATAGTCATAAAAATAACATGATACTGGGAGAAAAATATACCAGTAGCTCAATGGAACATAATTGAAGATCCAAACATCAGTACATGCAATTTCAGCCACCTGATACTTTACAAAGGGGTCAAGAACATTCACTGGAGGAAAGACAGCATGTTCAGCAAATGGTGCTGGCAAAACTGGATTTCCACCTGTAGAATGAAACCAGACCCTTATTTTTGACCTTGCACAAAAGTCGACTCCAAATGGATCAAAGACCTCGATGTGAAACCTGATTCTCTGTAATTGTTAGAAGAAAACAACTCTCTAAATCAGACATCAATTGTTCAGGAATTAAGGTCAAGAATCAACAAGTTGGACTTCATTAAATTAAAAGCTTCTGTGCAGCAAAAGAAACAGCCAAGGAAGTGAAGAAAAAACCCACAGAGTGGGAGGAAATCTTCACCAGCAAATATCTGACAGAGGTTTAACATCCAGAATATATAAAGAGCTCAGAAAACTAGGAATCAGGAAAGCAAGCAACCCAATAAAAAGATGGGCTAAGAATCTGAACAGACGTCTCAAGAGAATAAAGATGGTTTAGAAGCATCTTAAAAGGTGTTCAACATCGTTAGCAATTAGGAAATTGCAAATTAAAACCACTCTAAGATTTCATATTACTCCGGGAAGACTGCCTAAGATAAAGATAGCAAATGATACCAAACTCCTGAGAGAATGTGGGGAAAGGGGAATGCTCATCCACTGCTGGTTGGATTGCAAACTCATGCAACCCCTATGGAAAGCAGTGTGGAGAACTCTTAAAAAACTAAAAATGAACCTACCATTTGACTCAGCCATACCACTCCTTGGCATATACCCAAAGAACACATCCTATTGCAGAGACACTTGTACATCCATGTTTGTTGCTTCTCTTTTCACACTAGCGAAGAAATGGAAGCAACCTAAGTGTCCCTCAACTGACGAGTTGATAATGACAATGTTGTACATTTACACAATGGAGTTCCACTCAGTGGCAAAGAAAGATAAACTCATGAAACCTGCAGGTAAATGGATGGAACTAGAAACTGTTATACTAAGTGAAGTAACACAGACTCAGAAAAACAAAGGACGTATGTTCTCCCTCATATGTGGATCCTAGAACGAAATCCTTATAAGTGAGTACATATC
>NW_008329409.1:33150-37228 GCF_000622305.1 Nannospalax galili
AAAGCGCCCTCATGCAACAGAGGACTAGGAACACAACGGTCACAAATGGCCAAAACATAGAGATTAAGAGTCTGCAGACTGCTGGTTCTTAAACAGGACTCCTATATTAACCTTTACCCACCCAGGGCTCAGGGACCATCATGGAAGAGGGGGCAGAAAAATTCTAAAAGCCCTAGAGGAGGTGAATGACCATATGGAAACAGTCCCACAAGCTCCTGGGACCCTGCTCATATAATTCTATGGCAGTGGTGTCAGCACACACAAGTTCCATGGGGGAAATGATCAGCAGACACGTATCTTAGCTGATTGGTAACTGATTAGTGTTAGGTGAGGAAGAGCTGATCTTCCTAAAACAGGAGACTCTGGATATGCTGACTAGACTTCAGTGCATGGACTTGCACTGGGGAATGTCTGGGGTCACTGAATTGACACATTGTCTCTTAACATGGATGACAGACTATATGGGTTCCAGGGGGGGTAGTGGTATGGGAGGGTGCCGGTTGGGATGGAGGCATAAACATGATTAAGACTGTTTGAGATATTCTGTATAAAATGCACAAAAATTCAATAAAAACAAAACAAAAGAGTATGTCTCACTATGTAGCCTTGACTTGCCAAGAATTCAGTATGTAGATCAGGTTGGCTTTAAACTTACTGTGATCCTGATGTCTCTGCCTTCCAACTTCTGGGATCACAGGTGTGAATCACCAGGCATGACAAGAAAGACTTTAAAAGAAAGTGAAAGAGCTTCTCAAAGCCTGGCTCCTGAGTCTGTGGAATAGAGAAGCTGGATAAAATACCTAACAATCCCTCCTTGAAGAAAAATTGGAAAATCTAAGGCAATATGAGAACTGGCTCATGTGAATCATTATGGACACTTTGTAATCACAGCGGAAGTCCCCATAAATATAAAGGACTAGAAGACAAAAGAGGAAAGACAGACATTACTGAGGTAACTGAGTTCACAAGATGCAGTGTTTGATATCTAGTTCACTGGGCTGGATGTGATGGTGTTCCCAAGAGAGTTTTTAAAATATATTTTATTTATTATTTTTATTTTCTGTGTATGAGTGTATTGCCTGCGATTATGTAAGCTCACCCGTGTTATGCAATACCCATGAAGGTAAGAAGGTCAGAGATCCACAGGTGCTGAAGCACAGACTACGGAGGAATGCTGCTTATTGGCTTGCTACCTGGCAGGGGCTCAACTGGCTTTCACCACACAACACAGGACTACCTGCTAGGGGTGGTGCCACCCACAATTGAGGCCCCCCTCTAGGCAGCTGTGTCAACTTGACAACTAAAGCTATCCAGTATATTACCTAAAACAACAAAAAAGATACATATCTTCTATCATCTAAAACTGCCATTACAGGGTGATTATTTAGAGCTTTTTGCTTCTGTTATTTTTTCTTCTTCTTCTTTTTGAAGGGAGGATTCTATCACTTAAAGTTTGTTTTGATAAGGTGTCAACTATCAAAAAATGCAAATTTATCTTCCATCTATCTGGTCTTATAAGATCACAGGAAAAAAATGTGTGTGTATGTATGTATGTATGTATGTGTATAATATATAAGCAGGCTTGCATTTAAAACTTGATTATTCAGGACTAAGTGTCTACCTATAACATTGCTCAATGTTAAAATCACTCTAAAAGTACTATGTGCCTGATTTTAATGAGTCCAAAGACCTACTCACCATAGAAACCAAAAACATTTTTTTTCATAAATTACATACTGTGCCTCTTTTTCCCTTTGCTTTCTCTTAGATTCAGATTTCAAATCTTTCTTTTTCATCCTGAGAACTAAATGATGACAAAAGACAAAAGACAAAAAAAACAACAAAAACAACAAAAACAACAACAAACCTTGAAACTGACTTAGGAGGAGCACTTTTTAGTGCTATTAACTACTGATACTGTACAGATTCAGAAAACTGAAAGAGCTTAGACACATTATGGCTCAGGAAAAATGTACAGTATCACCATAACCTTAGGTATCTTATCATTAAAGATATAGTCTTTGAAATTAAAGATCAAAAAAAAAACCTCACAAAACAAAATAAACCTCAAAAATTCTTTTTAATTTTTTAAAATAAATAAGGGGTTACTTGGTAATTATTGCCACTAAAACAGCATCTGCACTATTTGATACATGCCCACTCTAAATCTATATACTTTCTGAGGAAGAGACAGGTCGCTCTTTTTGAGATTGAGGCCAGCCTGTTATACCTAGCAAGCCCCATGTCAGCTGGAGCTACAAGAAGACCCTGTATCAAGATACACACATACACACACACACACACACATACACACACACACACACACACACACACACACACACACACACATGCACTCACTCATGCACCCACACAAGAATGGCACCAAATGATCTAAAGGATGTAATGGGTTGACTTTGATTTTGCCTCTCCTAAACGTATATGCTTTTGATTTACTTGTGTTCATATTAAATCATAACAATAACTCCTTAATTTAAAAACATCTGTAGAACAAATCCAAAAGAAAAAAAAATACTGTTAAAACTGTCCAACCTTAGGTCTTCACATTTTCTAGTAAGGAGCATAGTAGATTCTGCCTTCACCTTCTGTGACACCCAGAGGAAAAGGACTCTGAGCTAACCATATGAACTTTCTGTACTTCCAAGTGCTAGGTGCCCAGTGTGGAGAACTAGACCAAGGTGCATTCTCCAAACACTTCTACAAGGCCTCTGGTGTGACCCAGGGACCTTTTCTTTCTCCTTGCAAATCAGTTCAAAATACCCTTTCCCTATGAAGATAACACACCAAGGTAGGAAGACACATCTGAACAGTAAATTGGTAGGCCAGTTCTGTGTCCCTCTATGCCCAAGCACCCTGCCCCTCTTGAAAGCACATCCTGCTCAGAGCAGCACCAAACTGCCCTTACTTGTACCTCTCAGGCCTCAACCCATAACAATAGGCAGTCAGTAGGGTACCAGTAAAGCCGGGACTGGAACCAAAGTGGAAACTTCCAAGTCGAAGGTCACAGCTCTAGCTCTGCTACCTGAACTGTAGAGAACGAAGAGGCACAAATATCAAGCCACGACAATATTCGGGGTATGGGGCATCCAGATATCAACTTCTTGCTCTTTCTTGGAATTGAGGAGGACGAGGAAAATGGAAATGGACAGTACCTGAATGGGCTCCGCTGCCTTAGCAATCTCCGTGAGAGTAACAGTTCCCTGGAGTAGCGAGGGGACAGATGCTGGCCAGTCTGGACTAGGGCTCTGCCAGCAGCCCTTCTCAAGGCCTTCATATCCACCCTGGGTGCCAATGTCCTGATGTCTCTTGTGTTTACCCACTGTCAGGTGCGAAGAAAGAGGTGATCATGCAGGCTGGAGAGGGAAGAAATGAGCATGAGAGAGGACAGGGTGAGCCTGTGTGGGGAGCCACAGCAGCAGAAGCTGAAGGAGAAAATGAAGAATTGAATGAAGAAGTCTACAATGCCGCTGGAGCTGTGGACGATGAGAACTGTGATGCTGACACCAGCAGAGATGGCCAGGAAAATGTGGAGCCGGAGGAGAGGATCCCTAAGGGCACGGCTGGGGCGGGGGCGAACTGAGGGTGTGCAGCCTGTGCTAGTGCGGTTTCTGCGACATCACTTGTGAGGAAGGTTCACCTGGTGGCAGCTGCTGGAGTTCAAAGGAATTTTCCAGCAAAATCAGTACAGCAGTGCAGAAGCACCGTGAGCAGATTAAGTAGCTTGGCATCATATTTTCTAGTAGCCTGTTAAGGCCAGTAGTTGCCTTTTCGGTTATACCCAGGCAAGAGAATTACAGATCACTATCACACTTAAGCCAAGTGAAAGGGAAGGGAGTCCTTTATTGATTAGCAAGACTGAAAGTAGCTACTGCCTCTAAAAAATCTGTCGGTCCTGAAGCTCAGGGGTGCAGAGTTTATAAAGGCAAAAGTCACAAAGACAATTTGAACAGATGAAGGCCAATGAGACCTTGCTATGGAAGTTATTTTGGTTATACATAGAGATTATTTATAGTATACACTTGGAAGGTTTGGGGGTGTTCTTTTGTTTGTTTGTTTTTTT
>NW_008329409.1:44865-45615 GCF_000622305.1 Nannospalax galili
TTTTGTTTGTTTGTTTTTTTCTCTGTGCTTTTGTCAGGGTTAAGGAAAGGCCCTGGACATTTTGCAGCTGTCTAGGCTTGGGAAGAGTCCCAAAACAGGGGAAAATATACCAAAGCAAGCACAGATTGGAGTCAGGACTGGCCTAGATCAAGATGGAGTCACTTCTGTTACTTCATTTTGCTCTCCCCGTCCTCCCCACTTGCCCTTTTTTGTAAAAGTTGCATTTTATTTATTTATTCATTTTGTAGCTGCTGTGTGTGTGCTAGCCATGTAATTCCAGCATTGGGAAGGCCAGGCCTGGGCTACAGAGGTGATTTCCAGGAAATCCTAAGCTACATAGTAGAAGATAATCTGAACACATAAAATATAATAATATTAATTTTAAAAGTACAAACAGGCCAGAATGGTGGTGCAGGCTCAGAATCACAGTACTTGGGAGGTGGAGGCAGATAGAAAATAAGTTCATCACTTCCATAATGAGGTCCAGGCTAGGCTTATCTCTAAGAAACCCTTACAACTGAGGCATCTTAGGCATGTCCTTGCCTGTTTCTTTTTATTTCATTTGTTGAGAATTTCATACATGTATATAATATTTTTTGATCAAATCCATGCCCACTCCCTCCCCTACAACTCCTCCTATATCTCCCCATCCCTTTTCTTTCTGACAACTTTGTGTACTCTTCCTTTGGGGGGTGATTTTTGCTACTCTAACATTCCCCCTTCTGAAGAGGTAACCCTAAAATCTTTTAA
>NW_008329409.1:46343-46890 GCF_000622305.1 Nannospalax galili
GGGGGAGAAAACAAATTCATCCACCATTTTAGAACAATAGCTGATTGCCTCCCTTAGCTACAGGTGGGCACTACAGTATTGGAGAACATGATTTGAAGTCTTACATCTGAGCAGCACTTTCTGGTTAAGAACAAAATCATCAATGAGAAACAATTATCTAAATAACTTTTTACATAGACTTAAGCCTAATAATGTCTAGGAATTATAATCCTTTGAACTCTTAAAGAAGCATACTGATCACTTTATTCTTTGTGTATATTTTCCTTTTGGATGTTTAAGACCATACAGTTGGCCCAAATAAACCAACATATTTTTATTCTTAAGGTCGTTTGAGGATCTGTTCTTCAGGGGTCACATGGGCTTGGGTGGAGCCCCTGGCTCCTTTCTTTTACCAGCTCCATCCATGTGAGGATAAGTCAAAGGTCCTGCTCGACCATTGTTGGCTCCTCTTGGAAGCATGGAGGAAATGATTCCTGCGTGTTGACCCTCCTCTTTATAGACTGGACACTGGCTCAAGTCCATCTGGTGGGGTCTCCTCGGCTTCCTT
>NW_008329409.1:47028-54515 GCF_000622305.1 Nannospalax galili
ACTATGACCTTAGAAATTTTAAGATTATGTGTATATTATTTTTGTCTCATCTTTTACATATCATAACAAACCTGCACAGACCTTCATCACCTGCATAGGCTTTCTTATTTTTCTGTCTATTTTGGAAAATGTCTCCATTTCCATGTCCTTTTAACAACTTTTACGTTCTCGTTTTCTTTTCTAATAATTAGGAGACCTAACAAAATTAACAAAGCAATTTTCCATCTGTTCTGAGGATTCTTTTCCTGGGGATATTAAGCAATATTTATCCCCTTTTAAGGTTCTAGTGTCAAACCAGTATTTGATTAAGTTTTCCTGTGGAAAAAATGAATTTACCGAGCTTACTTACACAGATGACTGAGGGGTTGCTGAGGTGTATTGAGTGACCTGAGGGTATGCACACTGGAAAGTCTTTACCTAGCATGGATCAAGCCTTCTCTGCCTAGCCTTCCCCAGATTATATACTTTAGTCCTCCCCAAATCCAGGAGACCATGTGTGATTAGTGTTAAATTACATACAGTTGGCTGGGAAGAGTGGCTGGATATTCCAGTGAGGGTCCAATGACTCTGCTTACCCCTCCTTCAATGAAGGAGCACAACCGTCAACAAGGCCACATGTGACAATTTTTAGCAAGCAGGCACAGCTAAAGTCGTGATGATGGTAGTTATTTGACGCAGAAGAGATTGCTGTACAGCATTATCTTATTAAAAGCACCTGGGCTTTACAAGGATTTGGTGCTAGGATCCACAAATGAGGGAGAACATACATCTTTTGTTTTTCTGAGTCTATGTCACTTCACTTAGTATAACAGCTTCTGGATCCGTTCATTTACCTGCAAATGTCATTATTTCATCTTTCTTTATTGCTGAGTAAAACTCCATCATCTAAATGAACCACATTTTCATTATTCACTCGTCAATTGAGGGACACTTAGATTGCTTCCATCTCTTAGCTATTGTGAAAAGAGCAGCAACAAACATGGTTGTACAAGTGTCTCTGCAGTAGGATGAGTCCTTTGGGTGTATTCCAAGGAGTGGTATAACCGGGTCATATGGTAGGTTTATTTTCCGCCTGACTGGGATAAGACGAAATCTTAAAGTGGTTTTAATTTGCATTTCCCTAATTATTGGTGATGCTGAACATCTTTTCAGATGCTTCATAGCCATCTTTACTTGTTCTTTGGAGAACTCTCTATTTAGATGTTTAGCTCATCTTTTAATTGGGTTATTTTTTTCTCAATTCTCTGTTTTTTTGAGCTCTTTATATATTCTGTATGTCAAACCTCTGTAAGATGTGTCACTGGTGAAAATTTTTTCCCATTCTGTGGGTTTTCTTTTCACTTTTTTGATTGTTTCTTTTGCTGTACAGCTTTTTAGTTTAATGAGGTCCCATTATTGATTGTTGACCTTAATTTCTGAGCACTGACCTTAATTCCTGAGCAACTTCTGTCCGATTTAGAAAATCCTTTCCAAAACCTATATTTTGTAAGTTACCTCCAATATTTTCTTCTAGTAGTTTAAGGGTTTCCAGGTTCACATGGAGGTGTTTGTTCAATTTGGAGTAGACTTTTGTGCATGGTGAAAGATAAGGATCCTGTTTCATTCTTCTACAGGTGGAGATCTAGTTTTGCCAGCACCATTTGTTGAAGATGCTGTCTTTCCTACATGTGTGTTCTTGGCATCTTTGTCAAACATCCGGTGGCTGAAATTGCGTGTACTAGGGTTTGGGTCTTCAATGATGTTCCATTGTTCTATGTGTCTATTTTTGTGCCAATACCACCCTGTTTTTATGACTATAGCTCTGTATTATACCTCGAGATCTCATAAAGTAATCCGCCCAGTGCTGCTCTTTGTGCTCAGGGTTGCTTTGGCTGTCTGGGGTCTTTTGTGCTTCCATACAAATTCAAGGATCTTTTTTCTAATTATGCAAAGTATGTCATGGGGATTTTGATTGGGATTGCATTATACCCATAGATTGCTTTGAGTAGGATGGTCATTTTCACAATATTAATTCTTCCAATCCATGAGCATGGGAGGTCCTTCCATCTCCTGGTGTCTTCCTCAATCTCTTTCTTTAACAATTAAAAATATTCATTGTAGAGATCTTTAGTGTCTTTGGTCTGGTTTATTCCAAGATACTTTTTTTGTAGATATTGTGAATGGGAGGGTTTCGCTGTACCCTTTCTCCAATTGCTTGTTATTGGCATATAGAAAGGCTACTGATTTTTGTAGACTGAATTTATAACCTGCCACTATACTGAAAGTGTTGATAAGTTCTAGGAGTTTTCTGGTGGAACTTTTGGGATCTCTTAGGTATAGTATCATATCATCTACAAAAAGTGATATTTTGACCTCTTCTTTTCCAATTAGTACTCCTTTAATTTCCTTCTCTTGTCTTATTGCTCTAGCAAGTGTTTCAAGCACTGTGTTGAAAAGGAGGGGAGATAAAGGAGATCCTTTTCTAGTTCTGGATTTTAATAGGAATGTTTCCAATTTTTCTCTATTTAGAATGATCTTGGCTGTAGGTTTGTTGCATATAGCTTTAATTATGTTGAGGTATGTTCCCTCCAGTCCAAGTCCCTCTACGACTTTAAACTTAAATGCATGCTGAATTTTGTTAAAAGCCTTTTCGGAATGTATTGAGATGACAATGTAGGTTTTGTCCTTGAGTCCACTTATATGATTGATGACATTTATTGACTTGCATATATTGAAACATCCCTTCAGCTCTGGAATAAAGCCTTCTTGATCATGGTGAATGATCTTTTTGATGTTTATCTGTATGCTGTTTGCAAGTATTTTGTTGGAAATATTCACATCTATGTTCACTAATGATATGGGTCTATACTTTTTTTTTCTGGTTGTGTCTTTACCTGTTTTGGGTGGTAGAGTGATGCTGGCTTCATAGAAGGAATTTGGGAGTTCTCCCACTGTTTCTATCATTTTGAACAATTTAAGTAGTATTGGTTGGAAGTATTCTTTAAATTTCTGGAAGAATTCTACGCTAAATTCATCTGGGCCTGGGCTTTTTTAAGTTGGGAGGCTTTTTATTACTGTTTCGATTTCCTTATGTATTATGGGTCTGTTTAAACTGTTGATCTCTTCTTGGTTTAAATTTGGTGATTCCCATGATTTTAGATATCCATCCATTTCTTTTAGATTTTCAAATTTAGTAGAATATAGGATTTTAAAATATTCCCTTATACTGTTCTGAATCTTTTGGGTATCTGTTGTGATGTTTCCCCTTTCATCTCTGACTTTGTTGGTTTGGATTTGCTATTTCTTTTGTTTAACTGGGCTAAGGGTCTGACTATCTTGTTTAGATATTTTTATCTAAGAATCAGCTCTTAGGTTCATTGATTATTTGTATTTTTTCTTTGTTTCTATTTCATTAACGTTTGCTTTGATTTTTGTTATTTCTTCTCTTCTGCTGGGTTTGGGTTTTGTTTGTTCTTGCCTTTCCAGAGACTTATGTGGCAGTGTTTGATCATTTATTTGTGCTCATTCTAATTTTTTAATGTAGGAACTTAGAGCTATAAACTTCCCTCTTAGGACTGCTTTTAAAATTTCCCAGAGGATTTGTTGTGCTGTACTGTCCTTTTCCTTGAATTCCAAGAATTCTTTTATTTATTTCTTAATTTTATCCTTTGACCCACTCATTGTTTTGGAGTGGGTTATTTCATCACCATGACTTCCTGTAGTGACTAGGGCTTCTTCCACTGTTGACTTTTAGCTTTATTGCATTGTGTCTGATAGAATGCATTGAATTATTGAAATGTTTTGTAATAGTTGAGGTTTGTTTTGTGCCCCAGTATGTGGTCAATTTTTGAAAAAGTTCCATAGGGTGCTGAGTAGAAAGTGTATTCTTTGGTGCTTGGGCAGAATATTTGAAAGATGTCTGTTAGGTCCATTTGAAATTTGGTGTCATTTAATTCAGAAGTCTCTCTGTTTGAACTGTCTAAGGAGACAGTGGGGTATTGACGTCCCTACTATTACTGAGTTGGGGTTAATCTGTGTCTTAAAGTCCTGTCATGTTGTTTTTATGAATTTAGGTGTACCAGAGTTTGGTGCATATATATTCAGGATTGTAATACCTTCTTGGTTAATTGTTTCTTTGATCAAAATGAAGTGACCCTCCTTATCTCTTCTGATTAGGTTTACTTTGAAGTCTATTTTGTCAAATACTAGAATTGCAACTGCTGCTTGTTTCTTAGTGCCATTTGCTTGGAATATTCTTTTCCATTATTTCACTTTAAGTTAGTGCCTCTACTTGAAGTTGATATGGGATTCTTGCAGACAGAAAAAAGATGGATTTTGTTTCATAATCCATTCATTTAGCCTGTGACTTTTGACTGGCTAGTTCAGTCCTTTGATATTTAAATTTATTATTGAAAGATATGCATTTGTTGCCATCATTTTGATTGCTGTGTGCATTCTTTATCTAATTTCACATTTCCTCAATTATACCTTTATTTTCTTTTGTTGCCCCAGAGGAATAGTTGTTCCTTTCTCTGTTCTTTGTATTACTTTAAGTATTCTTTGAAGGGCTTGTTTTGTGAACATGTAGTCTTTCAGGTTTTTCATGTCATGGAAGATTTTTCTTTCCCCCTCAATCATTATAGACATTTTTGCTGGGTGCAGTATTCTGGGATGGCATCTATTGTCATTTAGAATTGGAAATACCTTGGTCTAGGCTTTTCTGGCTTTCATCGTTTGCTTTGATAAGTCAGCTGTAATTCTGATGGGCTTTCCTTTACATGTTACTTGTTTTTCTTTTGCTGCTTTCAGAATTCTCTCTTTGTTCTGAACATTTAGTGTTTTTATTATGATATGCTGTGGGTAGTTTCTTTTCTGGACCTGTCTATTTGGTGTTCTATGTGCTTCTTGTATTTGTATGGCAATGTCTTTCCTTAATTTTAGGAAATTCTCTTCCACAATTCTGTTTAAGATCTGGTCAATACCATTAACCAGAAATTCTTCTCCTTTCTCTATGCCTATGATATGTGGATTTGATCTTTTCATTGTGTCCCACGTCTCTGTCTCTTGAATCTTCCATTCTTGTGTTTAAAAAAAATTTCATAATCTTCGCTTGAGTGGTCCAATTCTTCAACCTTATCCTCCAATGTTGGTATTCTGTTTTCCATTTCATTGATTCTAGCAGTGAGGCTTTCCCCTGTTGTTTAAAGTTGGCTTATTGAGTTTTTCACTTCTTCATGCCTGCCTGAGTTTTCTTCAATGTTTCTATCTCTTTTGTGAATTCATTCAGAAGTCTATCACTATCTTCTTTTAGTTTCCTGATTTGTTTGTCTGTGTGTTCTTTAAATTCATTTAATTCCTTGATCATGTTTATGACTGTTTTTTTCTTTCAAAATTGGCTGTAATTTTTATATTCACAGTGTTGAATTAATATAGTTACATGCTATTGTACTCAGTGTAAACCCTGTAAGACATAAAATTGAATGAAGTTTTAACCTTTAAAAAGATCCCCATTTCAGTTTAAAATAAATTCTTTCATAGAGAAAAAAATCATTTTTAATGCAACTACCACTTAGATGTTGGCACATGTGTCTCTAATTTCTATATATCTGATTATTACTAGTCACAGTCAGTTACTTTCTGAGATCCTTGGTAGCTGAGCATGGATATAAATTCTTCAGGTAGATTTCAATGGTAATGTTTTTCATCTCTACTAATTAACATGAAGCAAATTTTTATGATTCGTCCTCAAATATAACTCTTTTATTAATTGATTTTTGTGTGTATTTCATAGAGAACAGCCCAAACAATCTTACTCATCTTTATACCCACATCCCAAATGGCACCCTCCCATATACCACCCCCACTGGAGCTCATATACTGTCATCCCTGTTACTGTCCACTGTGTTATCAGTGCCCCCAGCCGTTCCCCAGTGCTAGTCCATCCGCTGAGTCTAGTCAGCCTATCTAGAGATCCTTGTTTTAGGAAGATCATCTCTTCGTCAACTAGCAGCAATCAGGTGCCAACATTCTTTTAGATAAGATTGGGGTCTGCTGTTCATTTTCCCAGTTCTATGCTGGGTTACTGTCTGGGAGTCTCCTAGGCCAGTAACAGGAATGACAGAGTATATGGGCTCCAGTGGCAGGGGGAGGCTATGGGAGGGTGACATTTGGAATGTGGGTGTATAGATGAATAAGATTGTTTGGGATGTTCTGTATGAAATACACACGCAAAAAGTCAACAAATAAAAATAGAGGTATATTTGAGGAAGAAGCATAAAAATTTGCTTTATGATAATTAGCAGAGATGAAAAATATTAGCATTGAAATCTACCTGATGATTTTATATTCATGCTCAGATGCCAAGGATCTCAGAAAATAACCTACTGTGACTAGTAATAATCAGATACATAGAGATTAAACATTTATGTGCAAACATCTAAATGTTAGTAACATTAAAAATGAGTTTTTCTGTATGAAACAATATATTTTAAAATGAAATGGAGATCTTTTTTAAAGGTTAAAACCCCATCAAATTTTGTGTCATATAGGGTTTATACTGAGTTCAATATTGTATAACTGTATTAATTCAACTGTTAACCTAAAAATTTACAGCCAATTTTGAAAGAGATGCATCTTTGCTCTGGAAACTGTTATTGAATATGTTAATGCTATAATGAAATGCATCTTCTAATCATGTGGTTATCAAATAAATAATTAAAAGAAAAGAGAAAAGATCGGTTGTGTGATGTTGATAGATACATAGAACAACATAATCAAATAGAGAAACCAGAAATAACTCCACATATATAAGAGCAGCCGACTTTTGTCAAAGGTACAGAAACAATTCAATGTAGGAAGTCTTCACTTCAACAAATGGCATTGGGCCAATGGGAGAGCCATAGGCAAATGAGCTTCAACATAAATCTCATGTCTCATACAAGTATTACCTCGAAATCTACTACAAATGTAAAATATAATGGGGGTAAAATTTCTAGAAAAGGCACATAAGAAGCCGGGCATAGTGGTACATACCTGTAATCCCAGCATTTGGGAGCAGGAGACAAGATCGGTTGTAAGTTCAAGGCCAGCCTGGGCTACATAAGACCCTGTTGAGAGAGTGGACAGTTATCTTCAAGAATTTGCTCAAGCAATGGTCGGAGCCCAGTCTTCAGGGTAGACCAGTCTGCAGCGAGAGCGGCAGGCTGGAGGTCCAGAGAGAAGCTGACATGGCACTTCAAGTCTGAAGGCGGTCCAGGGGTGTGAGCCACTTATTCAAGGGATTCTCTTTTCTTAAGGCTCCTGACTGCTTGGATGAGTCTTACCATAGTACAAGGAACAATATACTTCACTTAAAAACCTATTGATTCGGCCGAGCATGGTGGCGCATGCCTTTAATCCCAGCACTTGGGAGGCAGAGGCAGGTGGATCTTTGTGAGTTTGAGGCCAGCCTGGACTAGCTACATAGTGAATCCCAGGACAGCTGGGGCTACAGGGAGACCCTGTCTCAA
>NW_008329409.1:55495-56071 GCF_000622305.1 Nannospalax galili
TATATAATATATATTATTAAACTTGCACTCAAACACAAATATCCTCAACTATCTTTCCTTAAGGTTAAAGTAACTTTAAAAGGAACTTGATTTAATGAGCTCGGTGAACTTCTGAATGTGGAAAATACAAAACAATCTTTTAAAAATTACATGCTTTCCCTCTTCACTTTCCTTTCTCTTAGGTTTGGGTTTCCAGTCTCTCCTTCCAAGCCTGGGATCTAAATGCTAATAAAAGACTAAGAAGAACAATTGAAGCTGGCTTTGGATGGGCCCTTTTTGGTGCTCTTAACAACTAAAGATACAGGTTAGGAGGCTGAAAGAGGTTGGACATGTTGAACCTAAATATTGAAAGCTGCTGACAACAGGGCCCAGGACAAAAGGACAATCTTATCAGCACTAGATCTTTAGAAGTGAAGACCCCTCCAAAATACCTAAAGCTGTTTTTAATCTGTTCATTATGAAAAAGGTAACTTGGTAATTAATGAACCTAATATAGCATCTCCATTGACTATTCATCTCGATGTATGTCTAGTCTTAACCTATAAGAGCTTAAAAGAAACAGAAAAACAATTTCTT
>NW_008329409.1:70046-79276 GCF_000622305.1 Nannospalax galili
TATATATATATATATAGTGTCATGTGTACCTGTATTTAGAGCTGCCCATTTGTGATTAGATAGCCTCTCAGGGATCTAGTACCTGGAGAAAACTGATTCTCCCTCTCTCAGCATCTGTTGATTGCCTGTAGCTTTTCATCTTGTGGTCAGACCCCATGAAAATTTCCTTATCAAATTAGCACGCCAATTGGTTTTGTCATTATGCAGATCTTGGTAGGCTACAACACTGTGAAGATTTCACACGTGTAGCTTTCCTATCATGTTTAGAATACATTGCTTATCAGCAGGAAGCTTGTCCCTCTGGCTCCTACAATAATTCCACCCTCTCTACCACGATGTTCCCCAAGCCTTAGCTGTAGAGACTGCATTGTAGATGCTTTACTTAAGGCTTGGAATTTCATAATTACTTATTATTTGTGTTTGAGAAGTTTATAGCCAAATTTCATAGTAGTATCTGTCTGTCAAAAGAAGCTTCTTTGATGAGTGTTGAGAGCTACACTTGTCTCTGAATATAGGGCTACATATTTAAAATACAGTGAGAAATTAAGTTGTTCTAGGAAAATGACAGTAGTAGATTTTTCTCTAGATTCTGTGACCTCTCCAACCATGTGTACTTGTCTATGTTTGCAGTACCATGTATATAATTTCTTCCTATTGAGTATCGGATTCTTAAGTGCAGTTAGACAACTGTTGATTACCTCCAAGATAAATATGCCATTACTGCACCAAAAGAGATAATTTGCTGGGATGGTCATTGTTTTTGTTTGTAGGTTTTACAGCTGGGTAGAACCATTCATCAAATTTCTTCCTTGGCAGCTTGCAGAGTGCGCTCTGATACTGTTAGAATACATGCCTGTTTATCATTTCATTATTCTTACCAGAATACTATGCTAGGATTTAAATAAATAATTCATTAAAAATTTCATATGTGCATATAAGGTGTTTCGATCAAATCCATGTCCACTCTCTCCCCTCCAAGTCCTCCCATATTTCCCCATCATTTTTTCTGATAACTTCATGTACTCTTTCTTCTTCTTTGATTTATTCATATATTTTTATGGGGCTTTTGGGTACTCTAACATTCCCCCCTCTGAAGAGGAAGCCCTAAAATCTCTTAAGGGTTAGATACAAGCTCCCAAATACTTTTGACATTTTGGGCCTTTGGAACAGAGTGTGTTGCTAAGAGGTCCAAGGACATTGTGAGTTTCAGCCAAGAAACAGGCTACTTTTCTTTGGGGTCTTATTACCCGAAATGTCTAGCCAATTCCTACCTCCTATTCTTATCACAACATCCTCTGAAGAGGTTACCCAAATTGCCAATAGGGAATAGGGACACAGACCGCTCTGGCTTCTTCCATGCTGAACGGGGATGCAGGGTGAGGCAATTGGGGTACTGCTTCAGTGAGTCTATCTAAAAGGCTTCCAATTTGCATAACTCTTATCTCTAGGGGGAAAAGAAAATGCTTGAATTGTACCTAGGAGATGTGAAGAAGAAGTAAAGGCAACAGTAATTAGCATTACAAGTTCTAGACATGGAACTAGAAAAAAGTCAGAACATGGCAATTTTCAAATGTTCATATGAAAGTCCATTGGAATTTCTTGACAAGGGCTTCCAAACACATCCCTCTATTGCATTCCTCTTTAGTTTTCTTTTGACTGCTAAGGCTGGACTCTAGAGTGATGGATTCAGGATTTCTTTCAGGTATTTTGATAGCTGTTGGAGTGGTTAGAATCAGTGTCAGTTTCCCCTCAAAGTCTTCTAGATAGGGGGAGAAAACAAATTTAGCCATCATTTTAGAACAATAGAGGGTTGTCTCCCTTAGCTACAGTGGACACTATGGTACTGCAGACCAAGATTTGAAGTCTTACACATGAGCAGCACTTTCTGGTTAGGAACAAAATCATGAATGAGAAATAATTGTCAAAATAACATTTTATATAGATTTAAACCTAATGCCTGGGAAATATAATCCCTTGAACTCTTAAAGAAATATATTGGTGACTTTACTCTTTGGTTATACTTTCCTTTTGGGTGTTTAAGACCACACAGTTGGCCCAAATATATCAATTTATTTTTACACTTAAGGTCATTTGAGGATCTGTTCCTCAGGGGTCACATGGGCTTGGGAGGTCCCTTGGAACTTAATCGACCTTGGAGGGGAAGAGTCAAAACCTGTCCTTTAAGTTCCTCTGACCAGATTAGTATAGGCCTCAAACTGCAGCTGCTAAACATTCAGTAAGGTTAGTTCCACCAGTCTGGTACTTTTAATTATCATGTGCTATGTAGATAAGGCTTACATAAAAAAAAAACCAAATGATCTCAGATAAACCTTGACTAAATATATATTCTGTTCCTTAAACTAGTTGACCATACTATGACTATAGAAATTTTAAGATTATGTGTATGTTATTTTTGTCTCATTCTTTATATATCATAACAAACCTACATAGACGTTCATCCCTTGCCTAGGCTTTCTCATTTTTTTCTATTGTAGAAAATATCTCCATTCCCATATCCTTTTAACACCTTTTACATTCTCATTTTCTTTTTTTAATAATTATTACACATAATAGCATTATTAAATAAAATTTTCAGCTGTTGTGAGACTTCTCCTTAGCATGCTAAGCAATGCTTATTCCCTTTTAAGGTTCTAGTGTCAAGCCAATGTTTGATGAAAGTTTTACTGGGGAACCATTGAATTTATTGAGCTTACTTACCGAGATACCTGAGGGGCTGCTGAGGTGTATGTGTGACCTGAGGTTATTCACACTGGATAGCCTTTACCCAGCATAGGTCATGCCCTCTCTTCCTAGCCTTTCCAAGATTATATCCTTTACCCTTCCCCAAATCCAGCAGGCCTTGTGTGATTAAGGCCAAATTACATTCAGTCAGCTGGGAAGTATGGCTGGATACTCCCGTGAGGGTCCAATGGCCTTGCTTGGCCCTCTTTTAATGAATGAGCACAACAGTCAACAAGACCAATTGTGACGGTGTTTAGCGATGAGGCTCGGCTGAAGTTGTGATGATAGTAGTTATTTCATGCAGAAGAGACTGCTGTATAGCATCATCTTATTAAAAGAACCTGGAATTTAAAAGGATTTGGTTCTAGGATCCACATATGAGGGAGAACATACATCATTACTTTTTCTGAATCTGTGTTACCTCACTTAGTATGGGTTTTTAAATCCATCCATTTACCTGCAAATTTCAGTATTTCATCTTTCTTTACTGGTGAATAGAACTCTATGGTGTAAATATACCACAGTTTTTGTTAACCAATTCTTTCTCCAATTGTTGTTGTTGGCATATAGAAAGGCCACTGATTTTTGTAGACTGACTTTATAACCTGCCAGTATATTGAAAATGCTGATCAGTTCTAGGAGTTTTCTGGGGAAAGTTTTGGGATCTCTTAAGTATAGTATCGTATCATCTGCAAAAATTGATAATTTGACCTCTTCTTTTCCAATTAGTACTCCTTTAATTTCCTTCTCTCATCTTATTGCCCCAGCAAGAGTTTCAGGCACTATGTTGAAAAGGAGTGGAGATAGTGGACATCCTTGTCTGGTTCCTGATTTTAATGGGAATACTTCCAGTTTTTCTCTATTTACAATGATGTTGGCTGTGGATTTGTTGTATATAGCTTTCATTATGTTTAGGTATGCTCCCTCTAGTACAATTCCCTCTAGGACTTTGAACATAAATGCATGCTGAATTTTGTCAAAAGCCTTTTCTGCATCTATTGAGGTAACAGTGTGGTTTTTGTGTTTCAGTCCATTTATACGATTCATGATGTTTTTTGACTTGTGTATATTGAACCACCCCTCCCTCCATCTCTGGGATAAAGCCTACATGATCATGGTGAATGATGTTTTTGATGTGTGTCTGTATGTGGTTTGTAAGTATTTTGTTGATAATTTTTGCATCTATGTACATTAAGGATATGAGTCTATAGTTTTCTTTTTTGGTGGTGTCTTTAACCAGTTTGGATATTAGAGTGATGCTGGCTTCATGGAAGGAATTTGAGGGTTCTCCCTCTGTTTCTATTCTTTTGAATAATTTAAGTAGTATCGGTTGGAGGTCTTCTTTAAATACCTAGTAGAATTCTGCTGTAAATCCATCTGGGCCTGGGATTTTTTTTTTAGTTTGGAGGCTTTGTATTACTGTTTCAATTTCCTTGTATGTTATGGGTCTGTTTAAACTGTTGATCTCTTCTTGGTTTAACTTTGATGGTTCCCATGATTTCAAACATCCATCCATTTATTTTAGATTTTCATATTTAGTGGCATATAGGTTTTCAAAGTATTCCCTTATAATGGTCTGGAACTTTGGGGTGTCTGTTGTGATGTTTCCCCTTTCATCTTTAATTTTGTTCATTTGGATTTGCTCGCTCTTTCTTTTGGTTAACTGGGCTAAGGGTCTGTTATCTTTTTTATCTTATCAAAGAACCAGGTATTAGACTCACTGATTTTTTGTATTGTTTTCTTTGTTTCTATTTCATTAATTTTGGGGGGCTGGAGGGATGGCTCAGCTGTTAAGAACACTGGTTATTCTTGCAGAAGAACCAGGTTCGAATCCCAGCACGCACATGGCAGCTAACAACTGTCAATTACTCCAGTCCCAGGGGATATGACAGCCTCTTCTATCCACCACAGGCATTGCATGACACAGGTACACTTACCTACATGCAGGCAATACACACATACACATAAAATAAAAGTAATAAATAAAATATTTTTAAAAAATAAATACAATATCTATTTCATTAATTTCTTCTCTGATATTTGTTATTTCTTCTCTTCTGCTGGATTTGGGTCTCAACTGTTCTTGCCTTTCTAGTGTCTTGAATTGCAGTGCTAGGTCATTTATTTGGGCTCTTTCTAATTTGTTAATGTAGGCACTTAGAGCTATAAACTTCCTTCTTAGGACTGCTTTTTGTGTGTCTCAGAAGACGTGTTGTGTTGTATTGTCCTTTTTGTTGAATTCCAGGAATTCTTTTATTTCTATCTTAATTTCTCCTTTGACCCGTTTATTGTTTAGGAGTGTGGTGTTTCATCGCCTTGAGTTCGTGTAGTGACCGGGTGCTGAGTAGAAAGTGTATTCTTTGGTTCTTGTGTGGAATATTCAAAAGATGTCTGTTATATCCATTTGATGTATGGTGTCATTTAATTCAGCCATCTCTCTGTTTATTCTTTGTCCAGTTGACCTGTCTAATGGAGACAGTGTGGTATTGAAGTCCCCTACTATTATTGAGTTGGGGTTCATCTGTGTCTTATTGTCCTGTAGTGTTGTTTTATGAATTTGGGTGCATATGTTAAGGATTGTAATGTCTTCTTGGTTAACTGTTTCTTTGATCAGAACGAAGTGACCCTCCTTATCTCTTCTGAATAATTTTACTTTGAAGTCTATTTTATCAGACATTAGAATGGCATCCTCTGCTTGTTTCTTAGTGCCATTTGCTTGGAATATTCTTTTCGATCTTTTTACTTTAAGGTAGTGCCTGTCTTTGAAGGTGAGATGGGTTTCTTGCAGGCAGCAAAGAGATGGATTCTGTTTCTTAATCCATTCATTTAGCCTGTCTTTTGACCAGGGAGTTCGGTCCATTGATATTTAAGGTTATTATTGAAAGATGTGTATTGGCTGCCATCATTTGGATTCCTGTTTGTGTTCTCTGTCTAATTTTGTGTCTCCTAGATTATACCTTTGTTTTTCTTTTTTGCCCCTGGTGTATAGTTGTTTCTTTTTCCGCTCTCTGTATTGCTTTAAGTATTCTTTGAAGGGCTGGTTTGAGGGCATATATTCTTTCAGGCTATTCGTGTCATGGAAGATTTTTCTTTTCCCCTCACATTTTTTTGCTGGGTAAAGTATTCTGGGCTGGCATCTATTGTCATGTAGAACTGGAAAGACCTTGGTCCAGGCTCTTCTGGCTTTCATAGTTTGCATTGGTAAGTTAGCCGTAATTCTGATGGGCTTTCCTTTGTATGTGACTTGTTGTTTTTCCCTTGCTGCTTTCAGTATTCTCTCCTTGTTCTGTAGATTTCATGTTTTTACTTTGATATGTTCTGGGGAGTTTCTTTTCTGATCCTATTTGATGTTCTATGTGTTTCCTGTATTTGTGTAGGGATGTCTTTCCTTAATTTCAGGAAATTCTCTTCTACAATCCTGTTTAAGATCTGCTCAACACCATTAACCTGAAATTCTTCTCCTTCCTCTCTTCCTATGATTCGTAGATTTGGTCTTTTCAGGGTGTCAGAGACCCTGAAACTGGAGATATGGACAGTTGTTTGCCTCAATGTACATGCTGGGAACTGATCCCTGATCATCTGAAATGGCAGCCAGAACTTTTAACCCCTGATCTGTCTCTCTAGCTCCCTGTGCTCCCTGTTTAGATATTAAAATAGCAAAACCAAAATCCCTCAGGCTGCAGAGACGACTTAGCAATTTAAAGAAGCTTCTGCTCTGGCACACGGTCTAAGTTCATAACTACCTGTAAATCTAGCTCCTAGGGAATCCAATGCCTCTAACTTTCCTGAGCACCTTTATTCATGTTCACGTACTCACACAAAGACATATAATTTTAAATAATTAACTATTAAATATAGTAGAAGTCCTACAGGGAGGTGAAATTTTGAGGATTGCAAGCAAATAATTACTGTAGAATAAATACCTGAAATGATGACCCCAAATTGCATGCTGAAGCCATCTTTATTCTCCATATAACCAGACAGGAATATTCTTGTTTCACGGATTAAGACCTAGAGCTTGAACTGTCTTTATAGTAGCTCCTCGCAAAAGACGCTAGAAGCTCATCAAAGCCAGGTCTGGCTGCTTGCCAAGGAGTTGACTTACTCTGCTGGCATGGTGCTGGGCTAGGACTACTGAGCTCATGGAGCACGTTGAGGAGCTAGCCTGAGTCTACTGAAGTTGGATACTGGGGGGATACAGTACTTCTTCCTCATGATTCCCAGTCACACACCTTGATCTAAGTGTCTCCTCACTCCTGTGATCACGTGGTTCTTTCTGTGCACACGTTCAGGGCTTTCTCTTCTGAACTCCAGTTGAAATTCTGATCTGTCTGGCCATCAGCCATAGTGCCCCACAATCTCCAGGAAGTTATATGTGGTACTCTGCTATAACATTCTGGAACCAGAAATCATGGGTTCCATTCATTTACCTAATCTGAATCCAAAACTTCTGCATGAGAGAAACGTTAGGTTTACTATATGGAACAGTCAGTATCAGGGTCAAAAATGCCTATGGAGCACATCTTTACACCAATGAGATTATATACTGCAATAGAACCATTTTTTTCTGTTAGAAAATTAACAGCCAATCTCTTCTTCAGCTCCACTTTAGAGAGTATCTATTGTTAGCAGAGCTCTGCAACTGCTCTATTGCTTTGTCCTCTTCATTTGCTAACCTTCCTTAGAAGTTGTATTTGTTGCTCCTTGGTCAGATGTAACTGCTGAAATGAGCTAGCTCCCTGATATGAATACTATAACAGGTGATAGGATAATGACAACTCATTATACTGACAGCTGACTAGGAGTTGCCTAAGTGACACTGTGTCCTGCTAATTATAGTGTCATTCTGGTTTGGGAAACCTGATCATGACAAAATCTTAGCCCTTTCTAAGTCATATCACAGAGAATATCCCTTTATTTAACAAGTGTGTTTTTAGCAGGAAGTAAAAATTCTACAGTGGCAGGATGGATTTTCAGAGCACATTGTTTCTTGGAAGGTTATCTCAGGGATATTTATGCTTTAAACTATTGTCTAAGAAAGACAAATAAGCTCATTGTGAAGTATATGCACTATTGGGACCCAGGAAGTTTGTGGCTTGTCATGTGGTTTCATTTCATGAGGTTTGGATATACCCATGTTAGTTTAATAGACATGTTTGAGGATTGTTGGATCACAGTCAGACTCCTTTCACAAAATGATAAAAAACTCTTTATTCAAGGGGGTATGGCAGTTCACGCCTGAAAATTCAAAACTTGGGATGAAAAGGCAGGACTATACCAAGCTTGAGGCAATCCTGAACTATGTAGGAAATATATAGAAGACAGTGTTCATTTAGATCTGAAAGGAAGTATTTTGTCCTGACGCTCCACTAGGCCAGGTGTCAACACTATAGTGAAAGTTGTGTTGCAAAACGATTCCTTCTGAGAGAACACCTTTCATCTTGGAGGGAAGAGCCTTAAGGAAGGTTCTAAAGGAAGATGTTCTAAAGGAAGGTTTCTAAAAAATTATTCCATCCTGCAGGGAAGCTCATTGATCGTAAGAAGTAAACAAATCAATACCTTCAGAAAATCCCTGACACTGACCAAACTCCCTCACTCCCCAAATGTGAATAAGCTATAAGAACTGTTGAGAGTGACTATCAGATAAACTAGGCTGCCTAGAAAAAAACTTCATGTCCTGAGCCTATTTATATGATTTATGACATTTATTGACTTACATATATTGAACCGTCCCTGCATCTCTGGGATAAAGGCGACTTGATCATGGTGGATGATCTTTTTGATCTGTGTCTGTATGTGGTTTGCAAGCAGCTTGTTGGGAATTTTTGCATCTATGTTCATTAAGGATATGGGTCTATAATTTTCTTTTTTGGTTGTATCTTTACCTGGCTTTGGTATTAGAGTGGTCCTGGCGTCATCGAAAGAATTTGGAAGTTCTCCTTCCATTTCTATCTTTTTGAATAAATTAAGTAGTATTGGATGTAGATCTTCTTTGAATGTCTGATAGAATTCTGCCTTAAATCCATCTGGTCCTGGGCTTTTGTTAGTCGGGAGGTTTTGTATTACTGTTTCAATTTCTTTTTGTGTTATGTGTCTATTTAAGCTGTTAATCTCTTCTTGGTTTACTTTTGGTGTTTCCCATGCCTTTAAATATCCATCCATTTTTTTTAGGTTTTCAAATTTAGTAACATATTAGTTTTTAAAGTATTCCCTTGTAATGTTCTGTATCTTTCTGGTGTCTGTTGTGATGTTTCCCCTTTCATCTCTGATTTTGTTGATTTGGAGGTGTTCTTTCTTTCTTTTGATTAACTGTGCTATCAGTCTGTCAATCTTGTTTATCTTTTCAAAGAACCACCTCCTGGACTTGTTGATTCTGAGTATTGTTCTCTTTGTTTCAATTTCATTAATTTCTGCCCAGATTTTTGTTATTTCTTCTTGTCTGCTGGGTTTGGGTTTCGTTTGCTGTTGCTTTTCAAGTGTCTTGAGTT
>NW_008329409.1:79474-80926 GCF_000622305.1 Nannospalax galili
GTGTTGTTTAATCTCCATGTGTTCATGTGGTGATTAGGGCTTCTTTGGGTGTTGATTGTAAGCTTTATTGCGTTGTGATCTGATAGAATGCATGGAATTATTTCAATCTTTTTGTATTTGTTGGGGTTTGTTTTGTGCCCCAGTGTATGGTCGACTTTGAGAAGCTTCCATGGGGTGCTGAGTAGTAGAAAGTATGTACTTTGGTGCTTAGGTGGAATACTCAGTAGATGTCTGTTAAGTCCATTTGATATATGGTATTGTTTACCTCAGATGTCTCTTTGTTAACTCTCTGCCCCGTTGACCTATGTAATGGAGACAGTGGGGTATTGAAGTCCCCTACTATTAATGAGTTGGGATTAATCTGGGTCTTAAAGTCCTATAGTATTGTTTTTATGAAGTTGGGTGCCCCAGAGTTTCATTCTTGATTTATTGTTTCTTTGATCAGAATGAAGTGGCCCTTTTTATCTCTTCTTATTAGTTTTAGTTTTAAATCTATTTTGTCAGATATTAGAACACCTGCTTTTTTCTTAGTACCATTTGCTTGGTATATTTTTTCCCATCCTTTCACTTTAAGATAGTGTCTGTCCTTGAAAGTGAGATGAGTTTCTTGCAGACAACAAAAAGATGGGTTTTATTTCTTAATCCATTCACCTAGTCTGTGTCTTTTGACTGGGGAGTTCAGTCCATTAATGTTTAAAGTTATTAATGAAAGATGAGTATTGAATCCTGTCATTTTTATTTCTGTTTACATTCGTGATATAGCTGTACTTTTCCACAGATATACCTACATTGAATTTCTTTATAGACATACACAGGGACCAAGGATCCAAGTGCAACCAATTATGACTAGTAATAATCAGATACATAAAGATTAGAGATGCATGTGCCAACATCTCAGTGTTAGTAGCAAAAACAATGAGTCTGTCAGAAACAGTATATTCTAAAATGAAATGGAGATATTTTTTAAAGCTTAAAAATCTCATTCAGTTTTATGTCTTACAGGGTTTATACTGAGTTCAAAATTGTATAACTGTATTAATTCAACTGTGAACCTAGAGACTTGCACCCACTTGTGAAAGAGATGTACTCTTGCTCTGGAGTGTGTTAATGAATATGTTAAAGCTGTAGTGAAATGCTTTTTCTAATCATGTAGTTATTAAAACTTAAAATAAAATGATAAAATTAACTCTTCAGAGCATAAAAATTTGTTCCTTAATAATTAGTAGATGTGAAAAATGTTACCATTGAAATCTACCTGATGACTTTATATCCATGCTCAGATGCCAAGGAGCTCAGAAAGTAACCGACTGTGACTAGTAATAATCAGATATATAGAGATTAGAAATGCATGTGCAAACATCTTAATGTCAATTGCATTAAATGAATTTTTCTTTATGAAATTCTGTATTTTAATAATGAAATAGAGATCTTTTTTAAAGGTTAAAACCTCAT
>NW_008329409.1:81125-81384 GCF_000622305.1 Nannospalax galili
TAAAGAAATGTAGCCAGTTTCCTGGCTAAAAGTCAAAATGTCCTTGGGCCTGTTAGCCACATACTCTGTTCCAAAGGCCAAAAATATCAAAAGTATTTGGGAGCTTGTATCTAGTCCTTCAAAGAGTTTAGGGGCCCACATCTAAGTTTTATCAGCAAAAACTATGAATAGTTTTGTAAGAAGCAGTATATTTTAAAATGAAATGGAGCTTTTTTTAAAGGTTAAAACCTCATTCAATTTTATGTCTTACAGGGTTTAT
>NW_008329409.1:81464-86314 GCF_000622305.1 Nannospalax galili
GATTTTAGGGTTACCTCTTCAGAGGGGGGAATGTTGGAGGGGAGGGAGTGGGCATGGATTTGATCAAAACACCTTATATACATGTATGAAATTCTCAATAAAGTTTTTGTAAAAATTAAAAAAAAGATACATGAAAAAAAGAAAGAAAAAACTTCAGACCATGCAGAGATCAGCTTTACTTCTTAAATTTTTATTGTGATTAAAAATCATGAAGAAAAGCAACTTGTGGGTTTGTCTAAGAAATCCTCATCACAGTTCATCATTGAGGGAAGACAAGGAAAGAATTCAACAGCAGAAGATTAAAGTGGAAACTGGTAACCTTGCTTCCTCTGGCTTTCTCAGCTACCATCTACTACAAAAGAGGCCCACATGCCTATGGATGCCACTGGCCACTTTGGCCTGGGTCCTCCTGCATCAATTAGCAATGAAGAAAAGGTTTCATAAACATGATCATAAGCCAATCAAATGGAACACATTCCTGAATTGAGGGTCCCTTTTGTCATGTGTGTCCAGTTGACAATGGAATGTAAGTACGGCACTAGCCAAGCTGCTTGGAAGAGGCAGAGATCAGCCAAGCTGCATGCAAGAGACAATCTTCAACTTGTAATACTGCCTACAGGTTATACAGGGAGTCTCAGTTTTACAGATTTCATCAAACTTCTTCCATGTTGGTGTTGGTCTTTGGTGATGCAACTGTCGTTGTGTCCTTTCTTCTCCTGTTAACGGTCATTCACCTACACTCCTGTAAGGTACCCCAATATACTCATTGCTTCAAGATGTGTTTTGGTTGTATCCTTCCTGTGATTTGTGGTTTGTTTCTCTCTAGGTTGAGTATTCATTTGTTCATGTCTCCCCAGCAACAGTGCCACAAGTACTTGTACACTAACAGGGACCAATATAAGCAAAGATACGTTTGGGAGGAAGGATTGCATGATCATCTCTATGGGTAGTTAGGCATCCAAAAGAGACTAAGCAGCCTGAGTGTATAACATCAGGGGAGAGAGAATCCTGATATGGCTACCTTTTGCTATAAGGTATGTGGCATGGTTGCTATGACACTGATTGCATGGACCCTACATTGGCTAGTGATACATGCAACCAAGTGTTGAGTGTGTTGTCTACATAACCCAGGTTATAGTGGTTTGATGCCGTGTTCAAAGTGTACATGATCTGGCTAAAATGATTATTTCTAATGGCCATGGTTTACATGCATTGTTATACATTTTATACAATGCTTACGTCCATTGCTAATATCAAAATGGTATTTTTAAGAAAATTGTCAATCAAGGATAGGATACAGAGGATATGGCTCATTCATAGGGAAATGAGTAATATAAACAACAAGATGTAGTCATGGTGCCTCCTATCTATAATTCCAGCACTTGGAAAATGAAGCAGAAGGATAGGGAATTCATGGTCATCCTTAGTTACATAAAAAGTTCATGGGTATCCCACAGTATATGAAAATTTATCTCAATAATTTTTTCAAAGGGAGAGGATCTGGCTGATAGCTCAGTTGGGAAAGTGCTTGCTGAACAAGCATCAATATGTGATTTGGACTACCCAGCACGCAGAAAAGTCAGGAACTGATACATGTCTGAATTCTTTAGCTGAGACAGAGAAAGTCGTTCCCGAGTGACAGCCAGTCTAGACATAATGGTGAGGTCCAACTTTAGTGAGAGATACTATCACACACAAAAAAATAAGGTGGAAAGTAATAGAGGAGGACACACAATGTTCATCTCTTCCCTCTACCTATAAACCCATAAGGTCCCATGCTGAATTCATAAATGTGTGCACGTACATGCAAACACATAAAATGAAAAATAACGTGAAAAATGTAGACAAGCTAGTGTGGCAGTTACTATACTAAGACTTTAGTACTTCTTTTCTAAATGTGCTCAAAGAACTGAAGGACATTTTTGTACAGGGAAAGAAAGAAAACTAGGGGAATGATGTTTTACAAAACAACAGCAACAACAAAAAAAAACAGACGAAGTACAACTTTTTAAACAATCAATAGAAATTCTACAGGCTAAAAACAAAATAAGGACACATGAAATGGCCCAGCAGGTAAAATTGCTTGCCATCAAGCCTGAAAACCCGAGTTCTATCCTGAGAAACACATCATGGACAGACAATACCCATTCTGGGGAACTTGTCCTCTGATGTCAACAGGGGCTTCTTGGTATGTGTGTGCTCCATCAAAATGAATAAATAAATTAAATAAATAAATAAATAATGTAATTTGATTTGATTTGGTTTGGTTTGGTTTATTTTTTTATTTTTTAGACAGGGTCTCCCTGTATCCCTAGCTGGCCTGGGACTCGGTTCGTAGGCCAGGTTGGCATTGATCTCACAAAAGCAAACTTCCTTTGCCTCCCAACTGCTGAGTGCTAGACTTAAAGGTGTGAGTCACGGAGCTCAGTAAATGCAGTTTAAAAAGATACATCTCAATAAGGTTATCTGCAAAAAATAAAAAATAACAAAGTAAAAATGACATAAGTAAATTAAAAATTCACTGCAGACAATGATTAGCGTTTTTAAGGAGGCAGAAAAACAATCAGCTACTCTCAAAGACAGGGCAACTGGTATTACCCAATCTGAGGAATAGAAAACAACAGTATTGAGAATTACAGGCAGGTGGTACCATGAAGCGCAAGAACATCCAGGTAACCGTCTTGGACTTGGAGGGATGGAGCCAGGGCAAAAAAGAACAATTAAAGAAATAACGAACAAAAGGTCTACACCTGACAAAATTTAGGACACTAAAAGTTGAAAAACCTTCAAGCAGGGCAAACTGGACATATACACTGAGACCCACTCCTAATGGATAAGCAGAGTGATTGCTTGACAACAGCAAGAGAGAAGCAGCAGCATATGCAAAGGAAGAACATAATGATCAGCTGCCTAGAAATCAGGAGACCAGAAAGTCCTGTGAATGACATGTTTAAGGAACTGACGGAGTAGAATATCTGTCTGTGGATAAATCTATATCTGACAAAACAATTGTTCATAAGAGTGGCGGGGAATGGAAACACATGCATTTGTCCCAGCAGTTGAGAGGTAGAGGACAGATAATCAGATCAAAGTTATAGTTGGGCTTGGAAAATTCCTGCCCAGCCTGGGCCACATACAACATGTCTCCAAAAATGGGGATAATAATATGATATGAATAATAAGTGGATAAACAGGGCATTGTACTCCAGTAGGATCAGAAAGTACTAGGAAGCTGCCAAGGGAGCCACCAACCAATGGTTCTACTCAGCTGTAAACCCTACAAACAGAAACAATGGCCATCCCAGCAAATTACCTCTTTTGGTGCAGTAGTGGCACTTCTATCTTGGGAGTAATCAATGGCTGTATAACCAGACTTAAAGCCCACTTAATGGGAGGGACTTCATGCCTGCTACTGTAAACATAGACAAGTATACATGGTCATAGACCCGAGAGACTAACCTACTTCTGTCACTCTTCTAGACCAACATAATTTCTTATTATTTTCTAAAAACCTATCCTTACATTCACAAATAAATGTATCTCTCAAAGAACCTGCTTCTTCCAACAGTTGGAGACTACTATGAAGTTTCACAACTGGTCAAATGCAGAGAATAAGTGACTGTGAGATGCCCAGCCCTAAGTGATCCATCTTCAATGCAACCTTTACACCTGAGGCTTAGGGAATTTCATGAAAGAGGGGGTGGAAAGATTGTAAGAAACATAGGGACAAGACACTTGCTTCTAGTTAATAAATTCTAAATATGATAGGAAAGCTACACCTACGAAATCTCCATAATATTGTATCCTAACAGGGTCTTTCTAATAATAAAACCAGTTGATATACCAGTATTGATAGGGAATATCTCATGGAGTCTCGTCATAAGATGAAGAGCTACAGACAATCAGTGGACTGAGAGGAGAACGATTTTTCTCAAGGTACTAATTCCCTGAGCAGCTATCTAGCCCCAAGTGGGAAGCCCTAAACACGTGTGGATGTGCGCAGCACTAAATGGACTCACTTCATTACATATATGTATATTTATAAATGGATGTATGTATTTAACAAGAATAAAGTATAAGCGATTGTGTCAGGGAGAAACAGGATAAGGTACAGGAGACTTTGGAGGAGTGGAAATTATGGAAATAAAATATTAATATGTAAAAACCTCAAAACAGAGGCTGGGCATATTGGTGTATGCCTTTAGTCCCAGCACTCCAGTGGCAGAGGCAGGCAGATCTCTGTGAGTTCGAAGCCAGCGTGGTCTACAGAGTGAGTTCTAGGACAGCTGGGGCTATAGGGAGACCCTGTCTCAAAAATACCAAAAACACATCCTCAAAGCAATAGCTAATTAAAATAATACAAGTTCCAATCAATCATTTTCAAAAATGAAGAGAAAAATTAGAACATTCTATAGAAAAGAGGAAGTAGAGTAACAAACACTATACTCAAACAAAACCTGAAAGTTAGGCTGAGTATTCTAACTGTAGCGGTAAAATACATATTTTTTGAACATATAGAGAATACTTTCCAGGACAAATCACAGGTTCCATTAAAAAAAAAAACTTGTCTGGCTGAATAAAATAGCAAGTCCATCACTCATTACAGGAAAATGGAGAGATCTGAGTTCATGAAAAGAAGTGGGTGTCTTTTATTTTTGAGACAGACTCCCACGTGTTTTCAAGCTTACTCTACCATATTCTGTATCTTGGAGGTAGGTAGTTTTACATGCTGCGCCATTTCACTGACTCACATGTTGTTTTAGTTCTGTAGAATTTCTATCATTTTTCTTAAAGTTGTACTTTTTCCTGCTGATGTAGAACACGATGAATGGAAAAATCACTCTCTCTCT
>NW_008329409.1:86519-95442 GCF_000622305.1 Nannospalax galili
TTGAGCTTTTGGATAAAGAATCTGGTGGCCAAGACAGTTGCCTTACTAATTCTTTGTGTCTATGATCTCTGTCTCTCTCTCCTCTCTCTCTCTGACATTCAGCTGAAAGTTTTATGGTTAAAACACTGATGCAACTACCTAAAGCTAGTTGTCTTCTGCCCTGACAAAAATTCCTCCTTTATTTTTGACTCAGACAGGGAAAATTTTATATATTTTTCCCTCAAGTACTAGATAAACTGCTTAGTTTTTCTAACATACTGCTGTTAGCCAAACAGTATATAATTTGCCTATGCTGTAAGCCACTACCCAAGGAATGAAAATGTAAGAACTTCCTATCTTGGAGGTCCAGACTTTGTGACTCGAGTCCTCTGGACCAGGCTGTAATCTGAATAAAACCAGCTTCATAACCTTCTTGGTATCTTGCCTCATCTTTCCACCATGACCCTAGTGCTGAGCTAAAAGCCATTAGAGGAAGAAGGGACACAACACCAGCTTTATTCAGTGATCAGGATGTAACCCAGGACTTGACTCTGCCAACTGAGCTACATCTCCAGCCTGGAAATGTCTATCATTATGATCTTGACCAAAAGTAGATTTTTTTAAAAAAATCTCTCCACATTACACGCAGAAGGGTCAGGGTTCACAGTAAGATGGAACAAAGGCCAGGAAGCATACAGGCAGATTTAGCTGTGAGGGAGCTATCAAAACAGTGAGGTCTTTTCCGGAGAAAAGAGATCTTACACTGGCACCAGAGCTCCAGAATGTTCACACCCCAGACATAGAGCTGTCTGGATATGTTATATCCTTTAGGGCCCTGTCTATTCCCAGAGTGACCAAAAAATAATGGAAAAAGTGTGCTGCCATGATGGCAGTCTGAACACCTGCTGGTAAAGGGGCTGCTTGGCTGACAGTTCCAGGAGGAGACCACCAGGTATCAAGGCCTGCTCTGGACACTTTGGTCACTCAGAGAAAACATTGGAATGGTGTGTACAAGGGAAATACAAGGAGGCTCAGCACAGATTGCACAATTCTGAGAAATTTGACACCACTTAACAGTACTGAACAAGGCTTAAAAGTGCGATTTAACTCCTTCCCCTGTAGCCCTGGTAAAGAAGAGCCTTGTGATATGTCAGATGGTCAGACAACAGACTCTGCAAATCTTGCCCAAATTCCTATAACTGCAGAGCACCAGAGTGTGGCAGGCTCTACCTTCACCTTTTGTGACACCGAAGAGATGAGCCCACTGTCATAATCATATGAGCTTAATTTCTACTCTCTGAAAATATCAGGTGCTCAATTTGGAGTACTAGACGATGATGCATTCTCCAAACATTTTCCCCAAGGCCCCTAGAGTTACTGGGAGAACTTTTCTTATTCCCTAAAAATAAATTCAACACAATTCATACCCTGGAAGATATCTCCCCAATGTCAGAGGACACAGCTGAGATGCAACTTGGAAGCCCGCTTCTGTGTCCCTTCATGCCTACATGCCATGAGGTTCTTGCAAGCATGTCCTGATCATTGCAACATCAAGCTGCTCTCACTTGTGCACGTCAGACTCAGTCCACAGCAGCAGGCCCTGATCATTCTCTTGTGTTTCTCCTCTGCCAGGTGTGAAGGCACAGGTCATCGTGCAGGCTGGTGAGGGAAGAAATGAACAGGGGAGAGGAGGAGGTGAGCCTGTGTGCAGAGCTGCAGTGGCAGAAGGGGAAGGAGGAGAAGAAGAATTAGGTGGGAAAGTCATGTTGTCAATGTCACTGCAAGCCCAGTGAACCACGGGAACCTTGAGGAAGCTGGTGCCACTGGCTGTGGGCAGGATAAACAGCAAGCAGAGCAGCCTTGCAGAAAGGTATGCAACTGACAGGCTTTGCAATCCCTTTGCAGCAAAAATGAAGCGATCCACAGAAACCACTGCCCCTCTCCCTTGGCACTTTCCTGCCATCATTTAAAATTTTTATATATTATATTACATTTACTGTATTATATTTTGGGGTGTGTGTGTATGCATGTGTGTGCACGCATGCGCATGTACACCCGCACATATGCAGGCACTGAGACGGGTGGTTGGAATAAGTGGTAGTGATCCATATGTGGAGGTCAGAGGACAACTTGTTTTCCTCTGTTCACTAATCCACACTACGGGTCCCAGAAATCTAACTCAGGTTTGTCTACAAGTGACTTTACCTGCTGAGCCATCTCCTTAAACCCACCCCCACTTGCCCTCTAGAACTGAAGCCCACCTGCAAGATTCAGGCTGCAAAATCCCTGCTTTCTGTTCTAGGGTTCGGGAGTTAGAATGAGGTCATGCAAACTCCCAACAACTGTATTCTCATATAGTGTTTAAATGAAAGTGTAAATTTTTGTCCATTAGGATGAGTTAGCAACCTCCTGTTAAAAAGGTGTGAGACGCCTCAGTGATGTTTGGGATAAGATAGGGTGACTTTCTCCCGGTGTGTAAAGTTTTAATAAATCTGTACATCATCTATGTTTTGCTGTTAACTTTATAATTATAAACACATTGGCACCTTTCTCATAATTACTGATTTGGCCTGCACCAAAATTTTCTCCCACCTCAAAATTGTTCATGAATATAAAACAGTGTTTGACATGGACACCGTGTTGGACATGGTGACTTCTGCCTGTAAATTCTGGAAGCACTGGGAAGGCTACAGTGGTGAGTTGTTTGCTAGCCTGGTCTAGAGGGAAAGGCTAGCTTAATATATACGTGTGTGTGTGCGTGTGTGTGTGTGTGTGTGTGTGTGTGTGAAAATAAAAAAAAATATGTAATGTCTGGATGTGGTGGTACTCATCTGTAATCTCAGTACTTGAGAGGCAGAGGCAAGTAGACCAGAAATTTAAGATCATCAAAGATATATGAGTTGAAGGCCACCTTCTTCTCAATGAGAAACTTTTGCTCGGTATTCTAGCCTGTTTCTGTTGTTTTTCTTGTTGTTGTTGGGATTTTTGTTGTTCTTCTTCTTCTTCTTAAACAGAGTCTCCATGTAGCTCCAGCTGGCCTGGAACTCACTATGTAGATGAGATCTCACAGAGATCCATCTGCTTCTGCTTTCCAATGCTAGGATTAAAGGCATGCACCATCACACCCAGCCTTTCCCTGTTTTCTAATAAAGAATTCATTCTGTAGCCCAGACTGGTTTGGAATGTGCAGCAAGACTATTGCCTCAGTCTCCCTCCTTTAGGAATTCAACCAAGTGTGACCAGCATTGTGAGATTTTTTTTAAGCCTCATTTTGTACCTGGTGTGGTTTTAATATTTCATTTTCTGAGACTGGTGAGATGTCATTGGGCTAAATGTGCTTGCAACCATCCCTGGGACCCACATGGTGGAAGAACGGAATCTTTCAAGGTTTCATTTCCACTAATACAATATAGATACACACATACATCACACACAGTACATACATGAAAAAATAAGTAAATAAAATGTAATATCTCATTTCTCTGATGGCCAGTAACTTGAAGACTCTGACATAAAAACTGAGTGTTAGAAATGTTCATGTGATTTTTATTAATCTATAGGATTTTATTTTTCATTACTCCATCTCCTTTTTTTTTGGTCTTTTTGAGACAGGGTCTCCCTGTAGCCCCAGCTGACCTGGAATTAGCTATGTAGACCAGGTTGGCCTCGAACTCACAGAGATCCACCTGCCTCCGCCTCCCGAGTGCTGGGACTAAAGGCGTGTGCCACCATGCCCGGCTTCCATCTCCTTTTTATACATTATTTTTATTTCTAGTTTCTGGTAACTTTTTATTGTTTTTTTTTTTGTATTTCATACAGAACATCTTGATAGGTCTTAATCATCTTTATACCCTCTTTCCCATTGGCACCCTCCCATAGCAACTCCCACTGGAATTCATACATTCTATCATTTGTGATAAGAACTACTGTGTCAAGCAAGTGTCCCCAGACATTCCTCAGTGAAAGTTCATCCACTGGTGTCTAGGCAGCCTATCTAGAGTGTCTTTAAGAAGATCAGCTCTTCTTCACCTAGCAGTAATCAGCTGCCAATAATTCCTCAACTAAGACTGGGGCCTGTTGCTCATTTCCAAAGTCCTTTGCTGGGGTTTTGTCTGCTTGACTTTGCATAGGTCTTGTACATGCTGACACCATCACTGTAGATTCATATGGGCAAAGGGCCCAGGAGCTTGTAGGACTCTATTTCCGTATGGTCATGCACCGCCTCCCCGGCTCTTACAATCTTTCTGTCCCCTCTTCTGAAATGGTCCCTGAGCCCTGGGTGGGTGCAATTTGATATAAGAGTCCTGCCCAAGGACTCACATTCTCAAGACTCTTACTCTCCACACTTTGGCTATTGTGTTCCTGGTGTTCTGTTGCATGAGGGAGCTTCATTAACAAGAACTGAGACTTGCGTTACTGTTCTAGGTTCTGTGAGCCTTAGGTATAGAGGTTGCATTGTAGATGTACTGTTCAGGCTTGGCCAATTCATAGACAATGTCTGTGCGTGACCAGTTGTGGACGTCTGTAATAGTGTCTTTCTTTTTCAGAAGAAACTTCTTTGATGAGTGGTTACTGGCATAGCTGTCTGTAAATATAAGGATCCATATTTTGCACCTAGCAATAAATTACATTTGTCTAGGGATATGACAACTGCCTTGGGGTTTTCTCTCTAGCCATGTATATTTGGCTATGTTTACAGTACCACACATGAGTTTGCTCCCGATGAGTGGGCTTTAAGTCCAATTAGGTACCTGTTGATTACCCCCAAGAAAAAAGTGGTTCCTACCACGTTCTCCCTTTTGATGTTCAAACCCTCCTTAGAGTCAAAGTGCACTATCTTGGTTTAGGAGTTGTGGATGAGCAAACAAGCTATAATGCAATAAATTACAACTAACATGTTAAAAAATAAATAATATCAAGGTATATATTAGTAGTATAATGAGATGTAAAAATATTTTAGATTAGCTTATATCTTTTTGGTAATGACCATCAGAATACAGTTTATTTGAAATCTTCAGTTATTTGGTTTCTACTCCTAAATCCATTTGATACTCACCTGGGGACTCTATAGACTCAATGTTGGCATTAAAAGACTCAGGTATTAGGGCTGGAGAGATGGTTCAGTGGTTAAGAGCACTGGCTGCTCTTGCAGAGCACCCGGGTTTGGTTCCCAACACCTATATGGTGACTAACAACCGTTTGTAACTCCAGTTTCAGGGGATTTGACGCCCTCTTCTGACCTCCATGGGCATTGCACAACATAGGTGCACTTACATACATGCAGACAATAAACTCATACACATAAAATAAAAATAATGAACAAATTTTTAAAATAACAATAAATAAAATTTAAAAAGAACTCAGGTAATGTTCTCCTAGCCCCAGGATTAGCTTCACTAAGATGAGGAGATTTAAAAGCCAGGTTAAAGGGTGTAGCTAGTAGAAAGAACATATAGGTACCAGTCCACTGGGGTAGTAGGGCTTGAGCAAAAGTTCCCTGTAAACAGTACCATCAGATATCAGCTTGTGAGAGACTCAGTGTAGAATAATTGCTGTGTTCCTTCATTGCTTAGGAAAATGAACTTGGGTTGGCCTTTAAGATCTCTCATAGAGTGAGGTAATCAATTTTCCTGTCCTGTGAGACATGAGGAGTGATTTATTCTCCCTGCTGATGAGGTCCTCATGGTCTGCTCTGCATAACTGGGACAGGAGCAGGAGACTATGGCAAGTCTTGGTTTCCCACGTGTCATTAGCTTGTTACAGGGTCATCATGCAATTTATTCTTTTGGGTCTCTGCTCCATTTATAGGGCAGGGGTCCACTTAAACCTGGGGATATCATGCACAGCAAGTGTAACAATCACTCTTATTTAGTAACTGTACTATACATTTAAACCATTTTACTCAAGTATTCAGTTTCTATTTTTAATGTCTCTACTGCATTTTTATCTTAATTATATTTGGTTTTGATTATTTAAAAATTCCCATAATGTGGGCTTGGTGAGATGGCTCAGTGGTATAGAGCACTGACTGTTCTTGCAAATGACCTGGGTTAGGCTGCCAGCACCCACATCTTTGCTAACAGTCATCTGAAACTCCAGTTCCAGGAGATCGTACTCCCTGTTCTGGCCTGCACAGGCATGCACGTGATGGATACACTTACCTTTACAGGGAAAACACTCATATACATAAAATAAAGATTAAAAAGTTAAAATTTCCATAATGAAAAACTTGGCAGGCTTCAAATTTTATAGTAATGGATGATGAGATTTCAGTTGCATCAGTCATTATGTTAACTGGAAAAACATGCTTTTTGGACACTATTTAGCCTATTTAAAAACTCTTGCTTTAAGTAAAAGGTATGTATATTTAAGAATTTCATTTTTTTGCAAGTTTGGGTGCTATGGTATATGATAGTTACAATTAATGCAATTTTTATTTATAGTTCACAAGGACAAACTGTGGCATGACTTAATCTAAATTAGTTTTAATCATATTATTAGCAATGGGAGCTGAGAGGGTGAAAGCATATACTCGAAGAGGTAGTTTATCATCCACAATAAATATTTTATTTTTCCCATCATTGGCAATTTTGTGAAGTCCATCTGATATTTTAAGAAGGTCTTAATTTAGGAGGCCTTCCATCTGAGATTTTTCTTCTCATTCTCCTTTCTCTCCCTTTGGCAAGTTCCACATCCCTTATACGTTTGTTTAGTAACTGTGTAGATGTCACAACTATTTTCATCAACATAACTATTATTTTTAAGTCTCAACATTTATATTCCTTGTGTAATTTAAACCTTTAAACTTTTTCAATTTTGTACTTATTTTTAGGGCAAAAATCTTATTTTGTTATACAAAATGTATATATCCTACATTAAAACACAATTTTCATATTCATGTAGTCTTGTTTTTCTTACCTTTATTATTAAAACAGATTTTTAACTGCCAAGGTTCTTGTTGTTGCTATAAGTCTTAAGTCAATTTTCTGTCCACTTAGACTTTTACATTTTTTCCCCCTGTGGTCTTTCAAAACTGGAAATAGAGTGAAAGTTTACATGACAGTGAGAATTGGGTCATTATCAAAAGGACACTGGAGTGAGGTAAAACCACCTGCCAACTGGAAGGGCAGAGAAAAGCACATCCAGAGAAAAACTCTGTGCTTTCACACTGTAGTGGCAGTTTTTGATAATGGAAGACACCTTTATTTTCTTTTAGTTATGATGGAATGAAGGAAAGAAGTCATATAGTCAGTTAGGAATGTTATTTTTTCCTTCTAGCCTCATCCTGAAATCTATGAAGGTTTCTGGTGGGACCTAATGAATAAGAAAGACTTTTGGTTTCCTTATACTTATTAAGTATTTCCCCAGTTGTAGTTTTCAGGTCATTTTCTCCCTCTTATTTTGTAGTTTGTGCAGCCTAGAGAAATAAGTTGTGGATCCAGTATCTAAATCTGACAAAATTTACTACACTAGTCGTCCAATTAAGCCTAACAACCTTCCAGCAGGGTACACGGGGCATTTTCAGTGAGACCCTCTCCTGGTGGATAAACAGATTGCTTGACAACAGCAAGAGAGCAGCAGCAGCACAGACAAAGGAACAACAATAGAATGAACAGCTGAACAGAGGCCTAGAAATCAGGAGGCCAGTGAGCACCATGAATGACATGTGTAAGGCATTGCAAGTATAAAATATCTGTCTATGTATAAATCTGCATCCGACAAAAAAATTTCAAAAGAGTGGCAGGAGTTGGTAGCACATGCTTCCATCCCAGTGGTTGAGAGACACAGGACAGATGATCAGATGAAGGTTACAGTGGGTTTGGAGAACTGAAGGCCAGCCTGGTACACATGAAACATGCCTCATAAAAAGAAAAGTGCTGAATGGAAAAATTAGGACATTTTATAGAAAAGGGGCCCTAAAGGAATTCAAATACTATATTCAAACAGCCCTGAAGGCTGAGAATTTGAACTACAGGAAAAAAACACACATTTCCCTCCAACATACAGAGAACCTTTTCGAGGACAAGGTTAAGAAAAAAAAACACACCTGAATTTTAAAGATTGCATTAGATCCATTTTTCGTCACATTAGAAAAAATTGAAAGACTTGAAGTCCCGAAAAGAAATAGTGGGGTTTTTTGGTTTGTTTTTCTTTGTTTGTTTTGAGACAGGTGTTTCCAAGATTGGTTCTAACTTACTCTACTCTGTAACTGAGGATGACTTTGAAATTCTAATCTTCGTGCCTCTATCTCCTGAGTGCTGGGCTTACAGGCGGTAGAGGAATCAGGCCAGCTTCAACCAGTGCTCAGGAACTAACCCATGGTTTTTACATGCTAGGTAATGGCTCTACCAATTGAGCTACATTCCCAGGCTCTCAATAGGTGTCATTACAACCTTGGCCAGACCTAGACAGAAAAAAAATCTTACTCTACTCTGTAACTGAGGATGACTTTGAAATTCTAATCTTCGTGCCTCTATCTCCTGAGTGCTGGGCTTACAGGCGGTAGAGGAATCAGGCCAGCTTCAACCAGTGCTCAGGAACTAACCCATGGTTTTTACATGCTAGGTAATGGCTCTACCAATTGAGCTACATTCCCAGGCTCTCAATAGGTGTCATTACAACCTTGGCCAGACCTAGACAGAAAAAAAATCACAGATTCTCACCACCTTGCCCACAGCAGTGTCGGGGTTCAAAATAAGATTGGAGCAAAAGCCAGAAACACACACATAGACATGTAGATTTAGCTGAGAGGAGAGAGGAGAGAGAGAGAGAGAGAGAGAGAGAGAGAGAATCAGAATTGTGAGGTATATCTTTTCCTGGCAGAGGAATTCCTAATGTGGTATGAGGGCACCAGTATATTCACACCCAGGACGTGGAACTCTCTGAAAATATTCCAGTTCTTTAGGGCCCTCCTTATTCTCAGAGTCATCATGAAGTGTTGGAA
>NW_008329409.1:99531-103170 GCF_000622305.1 Nannospalax galili
AGCAGGAAGTAAATATTCTGCATTGATAAGATGGGTTTTTAAATACATTGCTTCTTGGAAGGATATCTCAGGGATATTTATGCTATAAAATTTCTTCAAAACTGGACAAATAAGCATATGGTGAGAGATGCACACTGTTGGGACCCAGGAAGTGTGTGGCTTGTGATCTGTCTTTGATGCATGAGGCCTAGATATGTCTGTGATAGTTTAACATATATATGTTTGAGGAATATTGAATCACAATCAGTCTACTTTCACAGAAATGACCAGAAACTCCTTGTGGGGTACAGCAACTCAAACCTGCAAATTCAAAACTTGGAAAAAAAAAAAACCAGGATTATACTAAGCTTGAGGCAAGCTTGAGATACGTAGGAACTATATAGAAGACTGTGTTCATTTAGAACTGCAAGGAAATATTCAATCCCAATGCCCCACTGGGCCCTTTGTCCACACTATATTTGAAGGTTGTATATGTAGCATAACAATTTCCTCTGGGAGAAAACCTTCCATCTTTTTTTCCAGTTCCACACATTTAATCAACCAAATTGTTTCACAATTATATCATAGGAATACATGCTGAATATACTTAATTTGACAAGCTGATAGGCAGAATGCACCAAAACCTAAGCTACCTTGAGCATCAACGTGAAACTACCATTGGAAATTTTTGTGTTACGTAAATTCATCTAACCCAGCATAGAACTGGATAAATGGGCAAGAGGCCTGTTCTGGTTTGATTCTCCATTGCTGTGACAAAACACTCTGACCACTACCAACATGGGGAGGAAAGGGTTTATTTTTTTCTTACATCTCCCGGGTCACAGTTCATCAATCAGGGAGCCCAAGGTAGGAACTCAGGGCAGGAACCTGGAGGCATGGCACAGGCTATGGAGGAACGTCGCTTAAGACTTGCTCCAGTGGCCCTTGCTCAGCTTGCTTTTTTATACATCACAGGCCTACCTGCGGAGGGGTGGCACCACCCACAGTGGGCTGAGCCCTCCCACGTCACACAACAGTCAAGAAGATGCCCCACAGACATGGCCACAGGCCAGTTCAATGGAGGCAATTCCCCAACTGAGGCTCCCTCAACCCAGGTGTGTCAAGTTGACACTAAAGCTATCCAGCACAAGGCCCCAACTTTAGCAGAGGGAATATCATCAACTGATCCCTCTGAGTGGGGAAGAGTTGATATTCTTTAAGGGAAAACCTTCCACTTTGATGGAAATGAACTTGGGTCCTCTGCAAGAACACCACTGTGCCATCTCTCCAGTCCCTTAAATGGTTTTAAATACTAAAAGTTAAACATAAATTCTATACTTACAGGGAAAACTGGAATGAGGCCATATTCACTGGTTGAACTCAGGTACCTAATGTAAACTTGGATAAACATAGACTATTGGGAATGTGGAAAGCATCATGTCTGAATGCCTAGTTTTCCTGCTACTGTTGTTAAGTGCCTGACAAAACCATAAAGAGAATGGCAGCCCAGCACTAGAATCTTCTGGATAACTTGGTGTGTCTGTCTGAAAATGTTGTGAACATGCTACTTTATGGATTGTGGTAGATATTTAAAAGATATTCAACATTCAGAACTTTACCCAGGGATTATTGTACAGTGTTGGGGATGGAACTCAGGGTCTCACACATTCTGGGCAATGTCTATACCCTGTCCCATGCTCACTGCTCCTCACAGTGTTAGAGCAATATGAAAGAAATTTCTTCTGGGCCATATAATGTATCTCTGGCATTAAGTTATCTGATATAATAGTCAATTATGATCCTGTTTCCTAACCTAAGCCAATTTCCCTTTTCCTCCCACTGTAGAGATGATTTTAAAAGAGAAGAGAACAATACAGAAGATACCTGAACCTATCAATGCTCGAAGGTGTTCCTCCTGGTACCCAGACCACCTTTTCTTAAAGACTTTGGAGTTCTAGAGTGCTACCCTTACCCAGGAAGGAGATACAGATAAATTTGGCTGCCACCAACGTCCTGTTATTAAACCTTTATCCCTTCAACACTTGTATTTGCAAGTTCATTTTTTCTCATTTATTCTGGGACTAGTATCACACCTATAAGTTATCAAGTAAATATCATTTAAATAAAATGACTAGGTTCCCCCACCCATGAGGCCATCAGTAGGCCCTGCATATCACTGGAGTTTCAAAGTATCATAGCAGGTTTACACTGACCCACACATTTTGTATTGGTCCTTATCATAGTGTTCTGACATCCTCACTGACCATATAGAATCACAAATAAACAAGGGAAAGGCAAGTCTCTAGGAGAAACAGGGTTTATCCCAAAAGAGAGGATTCCTTCCATACTTAGGAATTCATTCCAACCCCGGACTCTGAAAGAAACTTTCTATTAGGCGGCACACAGGATTCATGGGAAGCAGTGAAGTGGCCATTCCTTTAGGCTGGCCAAATTCTGTTCACTGGCCTCCATCTTTGTAGACAACACAAGACGTTTGCAGGCCCTCTGCCAGAGGCCTTGCTGCTTCCATTGGAACAGAAGAATCCTTCCCATCCAGGTCAGAGGGAGACATTAGTCTCTATTGTCCTCTGCCCACAGGCAAGGAGGCACAGTGTCGTCCCTCTTCAGAAAAGAGAGCAAACACTCTTGAAGGTGTCTTTCCAAAGGATATAAATGTCCGTATTTGGAAAAAAAATGATTTGAAGCTGGAGAGATGGGTCAGCAGTTAAGAGCATCGACTGCTCTTGCAGAGGACCTGGGTTTGATTCCCAGCACCCACATGGCAGCTAACAACCATCAGAAACTTCGGGTCCGGGGGAATCTGACACCCTCTTCTGATCTCCTCAGGCAGTGCAGGACATGGGTGCACCTACCTACACGCAGGCAATACATTCATACACATAAAATAAATTTAATAAATCTTTTTTAAAAAGAAACAAAAAGCTCATAATTTTATTTCACTCTTGCAACCACTTAAACAGTTCCTCATAAAATTAGGTACTAGTTTAAAAATTCAAGAAACACCAGAGCACTACATTACTGTGGCCACTGTCTGCCTCTAGGTGGCAGCCATATAAATGCCCAGGATCTTTCAGCAACACACGATACAAAGGAACACCGAACAGAAGCTGAATAAAGGAATTATCTTCTAATTTTTTTCTGAGACTTACGGTTGAGGACTGAAATTCAGAAGTGAGTTTTAGGGTTTTTTTTCTAGTGATGTATATTGCTGTGAGAGGCAGTGTGAAGTTTGGGTTCAGAAATGTGCTTATTTTCCTCAAAACTTTATTAGACATTATTTTCCTCATTCAGTATTATAATTATAGCGTAGCCTGGGCCAATTGGACACAAATGGATCAAAATGGATAATATCTGAAATCTCCTGAACTCAATCCCTCTCTTGATTTTCCCTTTTTATGTATCAGTACATTTAGTCCAAATAAGATTCTTATGCACATATCAGGAAAATTATTTCCATGCAAAATTCAGCACTCTAAGAAAAAAATGTTAACATTTAGAAACACCAGTAAAAGATATTTTAGGTTTCTAAATCCTGAATTCAAGATTATAATCTGCGCTCAGGCTATTATAGTTTTATTTTATTTCTCTCTCTCTCTCTCTCTCTCTCTCTCTCTCTCTCTCTGTGTGTGTGGTGTTTGT
>NW_008329409.1:103378-103662 GCF_000622305.1 Nannospalax galili
TGTGTGTGCGTGTGTGTGCTTTCCCTATGCACTTTAAGCAGTGCTGTGGTAAAACCAAAAATTCTAGAGGGGGCATTGTTTGGAGGGTGTTTTTATTTATTTTTGTCCTTCGATTTTTCTCGGCAGAGTGACTCATGTAGCCCAGGTTGGTCTCAAACTCCCTTTCACCTGAGAATGACTGACCTGGTTTGCTGGATCTCCCGAGTGATGGGATTACAGGTATTCTACACATTGGCTGATTGTGTTTTAAGTTTTTGAGATACGGTCTTGTTGTGTATTACTTG
>NW_008329409.1:106071-129709 GCF_000622305.1 Nannospalax galili
AAAAAAAAACCTAAACAATATCTTGCCTTTCTTCGTAATATGCTGAAATAACAATAATCAGAAACTCCCTTACTGTCAAGGTCTCTGTACATCTGTTAAGAAAATTACTAACAATTGCTTGTTTTGGCTTCTGTAAACTTGCTTACTGCTGCATTTAAGGGTCAATGTGACCTCACTGTCCACGCAACTGCCAGTACCACAGGAATGAAGCAGCTTGTGGTTTCTGTCTTTAAAAGACCCTTTCCCCCACAGCTTCCCTGCAGTCCCTTATCTGGCCTCTGGAGACTTGTCAGTCTAGCTGCAGCTAATGAATTTGGCTAATTAAAATCTGAATTGGGTCTGGTGATCTTTTCCCAGAGGTCTCAAACTCCATAGCAAATGCATTCATATTTTATAATTTAAAGCACATATTCATAATTTATCCATAAGATACATGTATATTAGTATAGATGCATTCTCCTAAGAATTAAAAATGGTTCAGTGTTATTATGTGTTCCTTTAAGACGTCATTTTCCTTCTGGAAATGGGCCATTTCTCTGTATTGCAGCTTTCTTCTTCCCTTTCTCACTCTTAAAGACCACAAAATTCAAAAGTCATTTCTCAAAGACGGGGCAGTCAAAAGCAGTACAGCAACTTCATAGGCAGAAGTGTCTACTAGCTGTAATAAGTTCTAGAACGGCTTCACTGTCAAAATGCTTTTTTTCTGGCTAGTGACCTGTAATTTGGCTTCTGACATGTTCATTTATCTTGGGAGCTGCTTTCTGAGGGAAAAACTACAGATGTTCAGTATGTGTCCTCATGGGTGAAATAAACGTGAAGTCCTTATTCTATTTGCTTTTGAATGTTTGTCTCCGTCTCTTCTTTGGCATTCAGCTTGAGGCTTAAAACAACATTTCTAACAATAATTTTATTTTGTTACCAATTTACCATTGATATAAATGAAAAATCACATATGTTCTTCACAAACAGCTTAAGAAGCATGAAAATAGCGAAGAAATTCCCGGCAAGAACTGCTCCTACTCCAGGTGTGGTCGTACATGTGGCTCTCCCTCAAAAAATAAAATAAAACAAAACCTAAGGTAAGTTAAATTTTAAGCTACTAACAAAACCAAACATACATGGGAAAATGTTTTCAGAACTTTGTCGATGAAAAATAATGCTTAGGTTGTATGAAAAACCATAGAAATGTATTATTTCATAAGCTAACTGAAAAAATACACATATACTATAAATGAGAGTGCATGTGTACAGCTGAAGGCTATATAATAAAAATCACAGTGTCAGGCAAGAGAAACCTCCCTGGAGTTCTTGGTCAGGGTAGTTCAAGAAACGTCCCAAATAATATCAGCTATTGACAAAGTCTTTGTCTCCCAGAACTTGAAAATAAGACCCTATTGCGGAAGGCATGAGATACTTCAGACACACAACTTAAAGCAATTGAGCTGGAATTGAGCTGGAAGCCTCCTCCCCAAAGACATGCTCTCATAGATCAGAAGGTAGTATGCAAGTTGCCAAGGGAGAAAAAACAATGATCCTACCAGCTGTAAAGCCTATGAACCACAACAATGACAGGCTCAGCAAATTATCTCTATTAGTACAACTGTGGCACTTTTATCCTGGGGGTAATCAACAACTGTCTAACTTAAGTCCCTCTCAATAGGAGGGAATCTATACATGGTACTATAACATAGCCAAGTACATATGGTTGGAAGATCATGGACCCTAGAAATAAACGTATTACTGTCACTTTCATAGACCAAAGTAATTTATCGGTATACTCTAAATACCTGTCCTCATATTCACAGACAAGTGTAGTTTATACCATTCATGAAAGTAGCATCATCTTGCAACAAACGGAGTTTGTTGCAAATTTCCAAAACTGGTCAAAATGCAGAGAATAAGTGACTGTGAGATGCCCAGCCTGAAGTGACAGGTCTACAACACAATCTCTACACCTAAAGCTCAGGGAACGTCAGGGACAAAAAGAATGTAGGAGCCAGAGGGACAGGACACCTGCTGCTACTTAAAGCATTCTAGGCATGATAGGGAGTTACCCCAATGGAATCACCGCAGTATGTTAATCTCCCCACAAGATCTGCCTATAATAACAAACCAGTTGACATACCAAGATGGATGGGGGAAATCTCAAGGGATCTCACCTCAAGATGAAGAGCTACAGGCAGTAAATGGATTATGAGGGAGGGAAAACCATTTTTTTCCAGGGAATAACTCCCTGAGAGGTTATATAATCCCAAGTCGGCAACCCTAACACATAAGCACCACCACTGAGGGAACTCAGTGCAATATATATATATATAGTATGTGTATTTATAAATGTGTGTGTATCTATGTGACAATTATAATCAAAGAAGAAGACAGGATATTGAAACGGAATGGGGGGACATGGGAGAAGTTGGGGGGAGGATGGTGAGGAATAGAAATGATGCAAATACAATGCTCATATATGAAATTTTCAAAAAAATGTATTTAAAAATATAATACAATTAAAACTAAACTTAAAAACACATGAAGATCTCTAATGTTGAATTAACATGTGAAAATGACCACAAAATGAATTAATCACAAAAATGAATTAATAAACTACAACAGGCACAAAAAGATTGTTTCAAAGTCTCACAATGCTTGTTGTACAGTTTGGAGTGATACTGAGGCAAGAGGCTCACTGCAAGTCTTCCAGGCCAGCCTGGGCTGCCAGAGTGAGATCCTCTGTCAGAAAATCAGAAAAGTAGCAAAAACGCTACAACCACCCTCTGAAAACAAGCCTAATTATAATTGCACACACGTGTAATCCCCCTACAGCTTTTCTCATTTTCCTTATTTATTTTTAATATACACTTTAATTGAATCTGTGTGCATTTCATACATTACAGAGAGCATAACATGTATCCCAGGGTGGCCTCAACTCTCTACACAGCCAAGGATGAACTTGAACTTCTTGACTTTCTGATCCCACTCCTTCTTCCTCTAAGAACTGAGATTACAGAAGTGTATCCCTACCCTACAGCTTTTTTTAAAGATAACTTTCACACTATTTCCCAGGTTGTCTTAGAACTCACTATTGTAGCTCCCACTTGCCATCCTGAGTGTTGAGAATTTACATATGGTCCACAATGATCAGTCTTGAATCTTCATTTTAGGGACAGCTTTTTCTTGTATAGAAATTTTAAGGGGATGAGCTGGAGAGATGGCTCAGCGGTTAAGAGCAAAAGATGCTCTTGCAGAGGACCCGGGTTTGATTCCCAGCACCCACATGGTGGCTAAGAACCACCTGTAACTGCAGTTCCAGGGGACCCAACACCCTCTTCTGAACTCCAGAGGCATTGCACAGCACGCCATCACTCACATACATGCAGGCAAAACACTCATACACATAAAATAAAAATAAATATTTTTAAAAATTATATTTTAAGAGGAGGCAAAATACTCAGTGATTAAAAGAAATGTGTCAATGTGTTTAACAGTCTAAAACTTAAAACAAAAAAATGATGTATAGCTTTTTCGAGAATATCATGCCGTGTTAGCCTAACCACACCTCAGACTTCTCATACCTGTTTTAACAGGACTGTTCTTATATTAATAGACATTGTCCAGAGTTTTCTACTTTGAGCCATTGAAGCACTCCATTCCCAGTTTGTATAGCCCTCACCCTAATCCAAGAACCCTAGTATGAGAGACGGGCCTGGGAGCCTGGAATAATCAGCTCTTTTTTCTCTCTCAGGGAGGACAAGAGCAGGGTCTGAGAGTGAGCCAGAGGTAGCCCTAGACTACGACAGATTTCCAGCAAAAAGGACACCAAGCAGGGCAAACTCCTCACCTTGCTGCGGTGCTGCTATAGTGATTGCACTGAAAATGTACTCCAGTTCCTGCAGCTGCACCTGGGAACCTGTGGTGGGGGCTGGACACCAGCACTGGTGCAGGCAGCAGATCTTTATTGTCCTCCGTGCCTTCGGGGGTCGGCTTCTCTGGCCCGTGCTGTCGGTGCCTTCTGTCCTTGTGTTTTCCATGGTCCATGAAGCCTGGAGCATCTGTGGCAACAAGGCCCCTTTGATTATGATTCCTCCTCTTCCTTCTCGTTGTCCTCCTCACCTTCCCTTTTTCTGTTTTCCACTCAAACAGTCTGTTTTCTGTTTACACTGTCCACAATCTCCATGTTTCTTTTCTCTTCAGGCTGCAACATCAACAGTGCATCTGCTCCTGGAAGTGGAGAAACACAGAGAAAGGTCAGTGCATGGGGGCCCAAACTGCATGTGAAGGGGCAGCAAAACACTGCTAACAGAACCAGGAGTGGGAAGCATATTTCCACTTGCTTCTGTGTGGGAGCATTTCCTTTCTGGAGATCACTAAGCAACAGTCCCAAGCAGGTATTGTTCATTCTGTTTTTCCTTGTCCTCATCAACTTCCAGATGGAGAAAGCTGTTGATGTCTCCAGCCTCTGTACTGTGACCACTGCCTATGTTATTTGTGCTGCAGATTCTGAGCTAGAGCCCCCTTACAGTTTCAGGAACAGAGCTGGAGATGTGACCCTCGATCTAGAAGGGTTCTCTTCTGGTCTAGTCCAGGTTACTACGTGTCCTGTCATAGACGTGCCCTCCTGGCTTCTGGTCCATTGCAGTTACTGTGAGTTGAGCACCAGAGGTGCGATCATTGAGAGCGATTTGGTGCTGAAATGAGCAGGGTATGCTTGCAAGAAGGGGGCCAAATTGGGCATGTAGGTGTGTAGAACTTGTAACTCAGCAAGTCAGCTGAGTACTGTGGCCTTAGTGAGTTACCTTCCCAGGGAAGGGATGGTACTGAACACTTCCAACTGATTTTCAGGACATAAAAGTTATCCGCATAGCTCTGGAGGCCTTGGTGAAATGATTGAAGAAGGCATCTTTGTCTACTTCTCCATACTGGGCACCTGACACTTGGCATTACAGAAATTAAACTTATATGATTTTTCTCAGTGGCCTCTTCCTCTGGGGGTCACAGAAGGTGAAGTTAGAGTGTGTCACGTTCCAATGCTCTGCAGTTAGAGGAGCATGGGCAGGGTTTGCAGAGCCTGCTGGCTGCTCAGCTGAGAGATCACAGGACTCACCTTAACCAAGGCTACTGGGGGATGAGTTGAGTTTATTTTTAAGTCTTGTTCAGTACTATTAAGTATGTGTTCAAAGGTCTTGGAATTGGTAGACCTGTGCTGAGCTTCCTTATATTTCTCTTGTACACGGTCTTCTGATGTTTTCTCTGAATGATCAAAGAATCCAGAGCACACCTTGATGCCCCGTGGTCTCCTCCCAGAACTGTCAGCTCAGTAGCCCCTTTACTGGCACATGCTCAGACTGCTCACATTGCAGTAGGGTGTATTGAACACTTTAACATCACTCCTAGTCTCACAGAAGGACTAGAATTACATAATTTCATTTTTTCTCTAGGGTTGAATAGCATTATATTGTAGAATTTTCACACATTTTCATTATCTACTCATCTGTTGATGGATGTCTAGGCTGATTCCATTCCCTTGCTATTGTAAGAGGAGCATCAATATGCATGGATGTGCAAGTACCTTTCTGGGGAGAGGCAATCAAAAGTAAGTATGTATGAGAACAGTACTGGAAATCTGTTACCTTGCTAATCAGGAAACAAATTTATAAACTAAAAACAGGTACTACACTATTTTCTGGCAATTGCATGTCTAGAATATGAATATTCTGAAACTCTGATGCCAGAATAAGAACTCTTCTCCCAGGAAAAGGCTTACCTGATGTGTCTGAGAATTCTGTCACAACTAGATTTGCATGTATGTTTCCTAGTCTTTGTTTCATCTTTCTGTAAATCCTAACACTGCTGGTGGCAAGGTGTCTGGACCCAATCTTTTTCTCTTTAGTTCTGGCCAAGATTGTAAAGAAACCTTATTCTGAGCCTGGGATATATTTCAGTTGGGAGAGTGTTTGCCTCGCAGGCACAAATCCGTGGGTTACAACCCTAGAGTTTCACGGTGGTCCCAGTCCTGTAATTCCTGTAACACCAGAAGTTCAATGTCATCCTTAACTGTCAAGTGAGCTTGAGACTACCTTGGGATACATGAGACCCTGCCTCAGAAAAAAAAAAAAAAAAGCAAACAAACCAGACACCCGTTTCCATTTTCTCTCTGTTTTTCTTTCTGTTTTTTTTTCTTTTTTTTTTTTGTAGAACAATGAGCAACAGACCAATTTAATTTCTTAAGTTTATTTTATTTTTTATGTGTATGAATGTTGTGCCTGCATGTACATAGACCACATGCGTGCAATGCCTGCAGAGGCCAGAAGGGGACATTGGATCCCCTGGAACTGGAGTTATTAGTGACTCTTAACCACCATTCCAGTTCTGGGAACCAAACCCAGGTCCTCTGCAAGAACAGTGAGTGCAGTTCCTCTCTGAGCTCTGCACCTCTCTGCAGCCCCTGGCCGCTATTTCTTTAATATTCTTTTTTCCCTTTCTCTATTGGTTCAAACTCTCAGACAGTGGTGTGGGTATTCCTTTGCTTCATGGCATCCTCTGCTGAAAGTTTTAAATATTTTTCTCTTTCATTCTTCAGATTGGGTAATCTCAATTGATCTGCTTGAAGATTCTTGAAGCTCCTTTTCCTGCTCAAACATGCTAACAACACCTTCCAGTGAATTTATATAGTTCAATAGTTAAAGTCCAGAATTTCTGTTATTTCAGAAACTTGAATACCTTTGTTGATATTCTTTGCTGAAGTACCATTTTCTTGTTTTCCTGCTGTTACTTATCCATAATTTCCTTTATCTATTTGAGCATATTTAGGATAGTGGTACAAACTTCTTTTTCTAGTAATCCCACCACCTAGTCAACCATTTCTTACATTAATATTTATTTATTCTTTTATGTTTATGTATTTATTACACACACACACTGGTGTGCATGTGTGTGGAAGTCAGCAAACAACTTCATGTATTTATTCACACACACATACACAACAACACTGGTGTGCATGGATGTGGAGGTCAGCAAACAACTTTTGAGAGTTGGTTTTCTCCTTCTACCACATAGGCAGCAGGGATGGGACTCTGGGTGTCAGACTTCATGGCAATTGCCCTTACCCACCCAGACATTTTGCTGGTACTAATCTTTGGTTTTGAGAAAGGGTCTCATTGTATATCCTTGGTAGACCTGGAACTCACGGTATAGACTGTGCTGGCCTTGAACTCACAGAGATTCGCCTGCCTCTCCCTCATGAGTGCTGGAATTAAAGTTATGAATCACCATGCCCAGCGGATTTTTGGATTTTTGTGACAAAGTCTATGTAGCCCAGGATGGGACTGCACTTTCTATGTAGCCAAGGAGGACCTTGAATTTCTAATCTTCCTGCCCCCACCTCCCAAGGGCTATGATAACAGGCATAGGATACCATACCCAGCTCTATTTCTATTAGTCCTTTTCTTATGAATGAACTCTCTGTATCACTGCATAACAGTGCGTTTTGATTATTATATTATTCACAACCTCAGCTTCACAAGCACACCAGTGCATCAACCCATGACATGTAGGAATAAGCATCTAAACCTAATCATATGTGTTCTGAACATGAAACAGAAACACTATAACCTGGGCTAGGTAGACATGACAGAAGGACTCTATGTGGATGATGTTGAAAGCTGTAACCCTAACCAAGGGATGACAGGGAGTACCAGCGTATTTTCCACAAAGATTCTCATTTACAAAGGCAGTGATCAGGACATAAGGTCTCTACCAGTGCACAGCCATGTTGTCATTGATTCCTGCAACTTGGAAGAAGATGACAGAAGAGCAGAACTGCATGGCCAATGCTTGGACAAGAGAGATGCCTCAGGTAACTTGTAGAAGCTAAGCTTCCTGGGACCGCTGAGTGGAAGGAACGTTTTAGAAGTGCCATTGTTGCTCTCGGTTTGAGGACCTTTGCCTTGTAATGTCTTGCACTCCTTGGGCTTAAATGCCCTCATCCATGTTTTTGCCATTCTTCTTTTCCAGATATGAAGCCTCTTGTAGTCTTGTTAATTGTCACAGGACGAGAAGGGAAGGAGAAGACATATTTACCCACCTTGAGCCAGGAGCAGCTGCAGCTACAGCAATAGCAATTCACTGTATAGCCAAGGCTGGCTTCCAGCTTCTGATCCTCTTCCCTCTGCCTCCCAAGGAAGGGCTGGGATTGCAGGCATAAGCCACCACATCCATGTGGTCAAAGATTTTTTTTATTTTCTTTTTGTCAATGTCTGTTTTTATTGAATTTTTATGCATTTCATACAATTCATCTCAATCATATTTAGATCCCCTCTCCTACCTGCACTCTCCATAGCCGCCCCACAGGATTTTACTCATTCTATCAAAAAAGTTAAGGTCTATAGAGACAGGTTTGTGTCCCCAGGTGTCCCTTGGTGTGAATTCATCCACTGGAGCCTGTTCAGTCTGCCTTGTGTCAATCCTTAAAGTAGATCAACTTTGAAAATAGACTCATTGTTATTGAATATGCAGCAACAACATACGTAAAAATAATCATGAGTAAGTTGAGGATTTATGGGGGTCTCTTCTCAAGTTATAGGAAAAGCCATATCACATGGGTCCCCATAGTTGGTAATCCTTGCTATAGCCACATTTTCACCTGCAAAGAGACTACTTTAAACATGTGTCCTCTGAGATATCCTTTAAGCATCCATTCTACTCGGAAATATTTACTTTTTATTTTATTTTATGTGTATGAGTGTCTTGCCTGCATGTATGTAAGTGCATCCATGTCTGTCAATGCTTGTAGAGGTCAGAAGAGGGCATTGGATTCCCTGGAACCGAAGTTACAGATTATTGTTAGCTGCCATATGGGTGCTGGAAATCGAACCCAGGTCCTCTGCAAGAGCAGCCGCTGCTCTTAACCACTGAGCCATCTCTCCAGCCCTCTCTGAAATATTTATGTCCCATCGAATATGAGTTTTCAAATAAGGAGAAATTCCCCATGATGAAAAGGGGTTAGGATTTTGTCATGGGCAGTGTTCCCCCAAACTAGAGTGACACTATCTGTAGACAGTAGGGCACAGCAGTAGGGAGGTAGGGCACATGATTCACTGTGTCAGAGTTGACATTATCCTATCACCAGGCAGAACGTTTACATCAGGGAGACAGTGTATTTCATTAGCCACTCCTGGACTCAGGAGCAGGACATGAAAATGTTAAGGAGTATTAGCTGTAGAAAATGATAACACAGCTCTAGAGCTCTGTTTACAGAAGGCACTCACTAAGGAAGGTATGATGGAAGAGATATGTTATTAACATTCCAGACACAGGAATAGTGTATCCTGTTGTAGCTTAAAATCTCAGTGGTGTAAAAATGTACACAGTAGGGTTTGCCACTATGACCTTGACTATTCAGTATGATAATACGAATAGCTTCTTTTGTCTTACTGAAGGGTCTGCTCTTAGAATAAGAGGGTGAATGGACTCCGTGGATTTGGGCACTGTAGGCCAATAGCATTTTTTTGCAATGTGAGAAATACTTATTACTGAGGATGGGGTATTGTGGGTGATGGCCAGGTGATTCAGCATAGAAGAAAAGATCCTTGCTTCAGGTACAGGGAAAGCCAAATGATCATATGTAATGAACACAGGCCTTGCTTAAGCTATGGGGATGCTGATGATCATGGGCTACCAGGATTGCATGTTCCCATATGAGACAGCAGGCAAGTTCCTCAGTGAGTTCCACTAGCCCAGGGACCCAGGGCCCATCCCCAGACCAGTGGATCAGGTGAGTTGCTTGACAAGCCCTTGGAACTAGTTTCACTGAGTTCCTTATACCTTCTGTCAGGAGTTGCTCCAAGAGGAGACCAGGCTCCAGGTCTTGATCAGCAATGCAGGGATCTTTCAATGCCTGTTTATTGATACTGAAGATGGTCTTGACATTCAGTTTGCAGTCAGTCAGCTGGGGTACTTCCTTCCCACCAATATTTTGCTTCTACTCCTCAAAAGTCCACGTCCCAACAGAATTTTTGTCTTCTCTTACAAATTTTATAATATGGAAACAACTTTGAAGACTTGAACAGTGAACCCATCTATTTAAAAATTTCTATTGTTTTTGGAGCAAACTGGCTCACATTATTTCAGTAAAAGCATTTCATAGAAGACTGTCTATGGGTTCCATTCTGACATCCTTACCACAGTAAGGGATGATCTTGGGAGGCCATAGACAGTCCACTGCTGGTCACACCTCTTTTCAAATTGGTGTTGGGGGCTTGTTTAAAAAGTCTACCAGAACAGCTGTGTTAGAAGTTAAGGATGGCACTTTTTACAAGCAAGAGAAAATATTGCTCAAAACTTTCGATGAGTCTATATCAAGAAAATTCTGGATTATCAGTGTAGCAGTGGTTGATGTCATGTTAGCTTTTCCAAGGGAGACAAAAAATGTCTATTCATATTCAATAAGGCCCCAGTGATAAACCAAAGAAATTCTTCCACCCAAGTTTGTCTTGGTGAACCAATAAGTTTAACTGGGTTTACGTACAAGATCATTGGTGAAGGCTTGCTCTCGGGAGCTTGGGCAGCTTATACGTGGCTACACTACAAAGGAGAAGTCTCCCCCAAATCATGAAACCACTAACTGTTTATATATCTTCAGGGAAGGGCAATACCCCCATGTCTCTAGTGCACTGCCTCGTGAGTAGCTTGTGGGCCTCTAATATACTACTTCATAACCCTCTCCTGCTCTACTCCATAAGGGAATAAATGCTTGTGACCACAATTTTCTGAGGGTCATGTATGATTAATCATAGCCTTTCTGATTTCAGTGCAATAATGATCATACAATGTCTAAAGCACAGTGTTGTGCAACAGTTCACCCTTTCCTCATTCTCTCTCACTCTTTTGTTGTTTATTACATTTTTTTTATTTTTATGACTATGAGTTTATTGTCTGTATGTATGTACTTGCACCTGTGCCATGCAGCACCAGCAGAGGTTAGAAGAGGGCACCAGATCCCCTGGAACTGAAGCTATGGATGGTTGTCAGCTGCCATGTGGGTGCTGGGAACCAAACGTAGGTCTTCTGCAAGAGCAGCCAATGCTCTTAACTGCTGAGCCATCTCTCCAGACACAGTCTTTTACATTTTTCTTGTCCCTTTTTCTGTGATGCTCTTTGGGACTTGTAGAGAGTGAGGCAGATGTTGCATTTGGGGCTGAACATTCAAGAATCACTTACACTATGTACTTTCATCAGTTTTCAGTATCTTTGGTAACTCCTGCCCACTGAAAAACAAAGCTTCCCTGGCTCAGACAGATGGCAGGCATAATCTACAGGAAAGCAAGGCAAATGACTACATTGCATCTGCAGTTAGGAAGAGAAGAGATGAATGCTGCTTCTCTGCTTACTTTCTCCTTTTTATATAAAGCTCCTGAGAATCTCCCATTTGGGTATGTTCCCTGTGTAAAATAATTTCCTATCCTTGCTCCCACCAACACATTACAAGCAGGTTCAAATTTGTCTCAAAGGTCAGCAGCTAAGAAAAATGCAAATCTTGGGAGACTAGCTCATTTTTGGTGAAGTACTTGTCTCATAAGCATGAGGTCCTGGGTTTGATCCCAGAATCCACATAGAATAGACAAGTGTAGCACTCACATAAAAAGCCTGGCATCATGGCATTCCTATGTAATCTCAATACTTGAGAGACAGAGATAATGGAACCCTTATGGCTTGCTTTTCAGCCAGCCTAGCTTATTTAGAGAGCTCCATGCCAGTAAGAGACCATGTCTTAAAAGCAAGGTGGATGGTGCCTGAGAAGCAACATCTGAGATTGAACTTTGGCCTTCATATGCATGTGCATTCAAGCACACACACACACACACACACACACACACACACACACACACACACACACGAGAGAGAGAGAGACAGAGAGAGAGACAGAGAGAGACAGAGAGAGAGACAGAGAGAGACAGAGAGACAGAGACAGAGATGTTAGGCCCCAATAAGCCTTAAAAAGATTCTATCCAATAAGTCTTGAAAAATTTACATTAGTTTTATCATTTTATCAACTGTTTCCTCACATGATCAGTGTTGAGTGCATTAGCATGAATGGGAGACACAACCTTGTTTAGCCCCGTGAGATGTCTGGCTTCCACATACTGGGATGCTGCTGTGGAGCTCTCAGACATCTCTCATGTGTGAAGGGCTCAGCAAGGCCAGCTCCCTCTGTCTTGGCTAGCCTGGGGGCAAGAGGAAGCCAGGCCATTTTGTCTCCTGCCATGCACTTTGTGGATCCCTAGGTCTGCTGGGATCTAGGTTGAAACTATAGTCAGCTGCTGCTGCATTTCCTTTGACCACATCTGACTTTTGCTGAAAGGTTGAAGAACTGGGTACTATCTTCACCCCAAACATTCTTTCTTGCAAGAGAGACAGGAACACAGTCTATACTTAGTAGATAATTGTCTACTTCTGGAATAAACATAATCTTTTCCCCTTGTACGGCTCTATAATGTATGCTTGCACTCAACTGTTTTTCAGGATTTGAAGCTTTCCAAAGGCTCACGGGCACTTAATTTGGCTTCCTGTCAATTTTTTCCCCTAAGAACTCCAGCTTGACAAAAATATTGACCATTTGTATTTAAATGGCCTGGACCACTACTATCTTTTCATTTTCTCACCTCCTCTTGATTGGCTTAACACTTTATTAAAATGACTTACCTACCAAGACGAATGAGTAGGGTCTGTCAGAGCATCTCCTACTTCACAAAGATCATGGGCCACAGGGGCTGGAGAGATAGCTCAGTGGTTGCTTTTCCAGAGGACCTGTGTTCTCTTCCCTGCATACGTTGTAACAACCCTTGTAACTCCTGCTCAAGGAGAAAGTCCACCCTCTTCTGGATGCTACAGGAATTTCATGGCATAGGTACACTTTTGTAATTATAGGCAAAGTATTCATACACATAAAATAAGAATAAAATATCTAACACAGGGCCTGGAGAGATGGCTCAGCGGTTAAGAACACTTGTTTTTCTTGCAGAAGACCCGGGTTCAAATCCCAGCACCCACATGGCAGCTAACAACTATCCATAATTCCAGCTTCAGGGGATCCGACAACCTCTTCTGTCCTCCGCAGGCATTGCACAACACGGGTGCACTTATCTACATGCAGGCAATACACACATACACAAAAAATAAATAAAAATAAAAGATTTAAAACCTATGTTTAAAAAAACCACAAAGATTAACACTTACAAATACACTAGATCATGGACCACTATGGGTCTAGCCAAAGCCACTAAAGCCCCATTCTAGTGCTGAGGTCCCTGCTGAATCAACCTATTTAACTCTTCTATAAGCACAGTCCAATCCAGCCTATGAACTGATTAGCAAACACTGCCTCTTGTATGCCCATTTCTCTCAGTAATGCATGTACTTCCACTTCTGTCTTCCAGTGCTTGATGATCATGGCAAATTCAGTCAGCACTAACCAATTATCTGCAATGTCTTGTATGAGGCAGACCATCAGAAAATGATTTCTCCTATAATTGCTTTATATTATACAGCCTCTCTCTCAAGGGGAGATGAATAGTTACATTACTCGGTTTCTCTGCTTCCACAGCACTCAAACTGATCCCATTTGTTCCCATGTGCCACAGTTTCATGAAACAGTTTGACTTTTTTACTTTCTGTTTAAAAGTCATTCTTGCTAGGCGTGGTTGTATTCATCTGTGACCTCTGCACTTGTAAGACAAAGGCAAATAGATCACTGCAAGTTCTAGGCCAGTCAGTGCAGCGTAGTAGCAACATGTCTTGTTAAAATGCAAAAATCAGGGGTCGGGGAGATGGGTCAGTGCCTAAAACATTTGCTGGGAGAGCATGAGGATCAGAGTTTGGATCTCCCGAACCCATGTAAATGAATGGCAGCCCACTTGTAATTCCAGACTCAGAAGGCAGAGACAGGGGTTCCCCAGAGCAAGCGGCCTAGCAAGAGTAGCTGTATCATCAAACTCTGGCCTTGACTGAGGAACCCTACCTCAATGAAGGTGAAAGAGTGACCAAGAAGGGTTCTTAACATCAACCTTGGGCCTACAGATGCATGAGCACACATGTACATGCACACTCACACACATACATGTGCACCCACATAAATACAAACACATATACACACATACATGCACACCACACACATGAAAAATGAAAAAATTAAAATGACACAAGAATAAAAACTTCTTTCCAATTTCATGTAGTTAACTCTTTCTCTCCGCACTGTGCAAGCCTTTCCATGAGTTGTATGAGAATGCAGGCTGAGACTAGGCCAAAAGAGCAAGCCATTCATTGTCATTCTTCTGTGGTCTGTGCTTCAGCTCCTGACTGCAGGTTCCTGCCCTGGTTTTCCTCCAAGATACATTATAAGCTGTAAGGTGAAATAAAACTATTTCCTCTCCAAGTTGGTTTACATCAGAGTGCTTTGTCACAGCAATAGAGAAGCCAACTAATATAAGTCCCAAAGTCATCTTTGGTTTTGTTATGTCCCTGTTTAGGTGTCAAGTGTAGTGTTAACTTTTCCTGTGGAAGCATAAACAAATGACTATTCATTGCAGACAAAATAAATGACTCCACTTAGCCTAGCTCGGGATACCAACAAGTTTAATTACAGTTACTTACAGGAGCCATGAGCCTTTACCTCTCATAACTTAGGCTACTCCCAGAGCAACCCTTACTTTTTATATATCCGTGGGGAGGTGCAAGGCTATGGGAAGTACCTCATGAGTCACTTGAGAGCTTGTACCCTTCCACTGACCTGCTTCATGCACTGCCTCATGAGACTTCCCTCTCCTCCATGAGGTATTGTTAATCAACTGAATCTTGTGAGGGCCTTCTTTGAGTAATCGTATCTGCTCTTATTTCAAGATGGCAAACGCCAGGCCATGCATGGAGAATAGGATTCCAAAACATTTGGCACATAAAAGCAGGAGCAGGTAGTGAGAGAGCTATCTGCTTTTTTGTTTTGTTTTATTTTTATTTTATTTTATGTGTATGAGTGTTTGCATGTATGTATGTAAGTACACTCATGTGTGCAATGACAGTTAAGGACAGAAGAGGCCATCAGATCCCCTGGATTGGAGTTGCAGACAGTTGTGAATCACCATGTGGGCACTGGGATTTGAACCTTAGCCCTCTGCAAGAGGATCCAGTGCTATTAAACACTGTCATCTGTCCAGCCCTGCTAATTTTTTAAATAAGAGCCGTGAACTAGGTATCAGTTACTTATGATCAGAAATGATGTGCCAACAGCAGTTGCTACTTGAAAATGACTTTTAGCTAGTGGTGGTACAAACCTGTAATCCCAGAACCTAGACAGGAAGGAAAGTAGAAGGATGATCAAGCATTCAAGGTCATCCTCAACTATATAGGGATTTTAAGCCAGGCTGGGCTACATGAGATCCTGTCTCAAAAACCCAACAAAACAAACACAAACTGGCCCCCCAAACAAAACAAGCAAACATAGAAGAAAAGACTTTTGATCCTACAACAGCATTGCTAAGAGATAGGTGTGGATATTTTGATAGACATGAAGATGTTTGGACAGCATAAAATTGCCACAAAGTTGTTCTAAATCTCTCATAAGTGTAAGGAAAGAGAAACTGCATTTAATAAATTATAATTGAGAAAGTATAGATTATAATCTTGAAATAAGGATTTGGTAACTTAAAATATACTTCAGTTACAAGGCAAAATGTTAAAATCTTTTTATGTCAGTGTACATTTTTTGTGTCAGAATAACATACCTTGTGTGTGCATATAAATCTTTCATTCATTCTTTCATAATTGAGATTTTATTGTTTGAGGATCAGTACAGATGTTTCAATTCATATACGTTTTCTTTCTAAATGTATTTATTTACTTTTTATTAGTTCTTTGAGAATTTTATACACTGTGTTTTGATCATATTCACCGTACTCTCCTCCAACTCTTCCCAGGTCCACACCTTTCTTCCCTATCCACCCAACTTTGTGTCTTTTTTTAACCCATCAGGTCCAATTTGTGCTGTTCATATACACTTGGGCACTTGAGTGTGGTCATCTATTGGACTGTGATGGATCTTCCAAAGGTCACACTCTTAAAAATAATTCTCTCTCTCTCTCTCTCTCTCTCTCTCTCTCTCTCTCTCTCTCTCTCTCAGTAGTTCCTCAGCTAGGGTTGGGGCTTCTCGCCTTCCTCTCCTCTCCATGCTGTTTTTTTTTCTGACTTGAGCTTATGCAGGTCTTGTGCATACTGTCATAACTGCTATGGGTTCATATGTGCAACTGCCCTATTGTATCTAGATAACCCTTTTACTGTAGTCATCCATTCTCTGCCTTTGACTCTTGCCGTCTTTCCACCCAGTCTTCTGTAAACATCCCTAAGTATTGTGGGGAGGGTTTGTGATATAGATGTCCCATTTAGGACTGAGAATTCTATAGTCTCTTATTCTCTGCACCTTAACCAGTTGTGAGCCTCTGTGTAAATTGCCATCTACTGTCAAAAGAAGCTTCTCTGAGTAGGGTTGACAGAGGCACCAATCTATAATAATGATACAGGATGTATTATGATAACTCATTAGGTGTCACAGTTTAATACAATGTCCTTTAATTTTTCGCAGTGTATATACTTTTATTAACATCTATTTTACACAATATTTCTTAATGGTATTTAGATTTCTTTAGACTCCATCGTCTGCACACCCCCAAAGCCTCCACCAAATTTCATAATTCTGTCATATATGTTAAGGCCTATCCAGTCAAGTTTTGTACCTAGATGTCCCTTGGTGCAAGTTCCTCCACTGGAGTCCAGTCAGCCTATCTAGAGTCATTTCATTAAGGAATACCAACTGTCCCTTACCAAAGAGCAATCAGTTGCCAATAGTTCCTTGGATAAGGTTGGGGCCTCCTGTCCGTTTCTTCAGTTTCATGCTGGGTGTTTGTGAACCTGTGAGCTACAATAATGACTGGGCTGACAAGATGTCAAGACTCAGGTTTGCTTTGCTTAGCAGGGGACCTCCTGGCTTCGGGGCAGAGGGTCTGATCGGCGACAGAGTCATAAACTCTGTGTCTTCCCAACAGGCCAATTTATCTTAAAATTCAGATGTTTTTATACATCCCAAAGAACTAGCAGTCATATGGGATGTGGCAGTCACATACAAAGATTTAGGATACAAAGAAACAGGACATTTAGTCTGTTAATTGGCACCAGAAGGATTCTTAAACTTTTACTCAAGGTTATGAATGCCCATCCGGCAATTTATTGGCCACAATGTTTTCTTTCTTAGAGCTAAAAGCATGGTGAACTTTTAGCTTTTAGCTCAGGAGTAAACCTTTAACCTGGCCTAATCTCTAAGCCAGAGATAGCTGAGTTATTTGTTCAGGACAAGAAGATGAGCTAAGGGTTGTTGACCAAGACGCTTTCTCACAGAGCAGGGAGCCTGCACTTTTATGACTAGGCCGCTTCCTCTGCCAGCCTAACAGTGTTCTGCAAGCCAGGGATTATCAGAGCCACTGTTTTCAGGGCCCCTCCCTTTAGCAGAGAATGCAGCCTGGACCTATAAGTTTTAGGCTCACCTCACCCTAGGGCCCGGCATCCTGGTCTCCTACAACAAGACATGCCCACTCCTGCAATAGTGGTACAAATGTCATGGGAGTACCTATCACTTTATAATTGTACCTAAGATCCACTCCATGAAATTCATACCTGACATTGTTATTGGGGTGAATAACCTGTGTCTAAAAAGATCACAGACCCAACGAAACCCTAGGAAATAACTTATTACTATTATCCTGCTAAAAGGACATGCTATTAAAGCCACATGTATTGCCAGGGATAGCATTATTTAAGCTCACAGGATTTACACCTTGAGAGCATTGATAGATATTTTTCTCTTCCACTTAACACATGGCCAAAATCGAAAAGGTTGTATATTCTTTATTTATTTGAATTTTTTGTTTTTGAATATTTCGTATGTGAGTATTGTCTTTGCATCATTTTCACCCCTCCCAGCCCCCCACCAACTCTTTCTATGTCTCCCTACTTCCTTTCAATTTCTTGTCCTCTTCCTTGATTATTGCTGCTAAACGTTTAAACAATTATAGATACACACACATAAACACACACACATATATATAAATGCACTGAGTCCATTTAGTGGTGCTCATGCATACTTGTGTTTATGGCTGTCAACTGAGATTAGATAAACTCTCAAGGAGCTAGTTCATAGAGAAAACTGATCCTCCCTCGGTACTAACTGATTACCTGTAGCTCTTTATCTTGACATTTCAACTGGTTTTGTCATTATGCAGCTCTCATTAGACTACCATACTGTGAAGATTTCATTGGCGCATCTTCTCTATCATGTCTAGAGCACATTAAATAACCATCAGTTTTAAGCATGCATTCACATTTATATTATATGTGTATTTTTCAGTAAGCTTATTAAACATTAAACCCTACATTTCTGTTTGGTTTTTGATACCACTTAAGCATCATTTATCCCTCTTCCCTCTGCCCCTGTAGAGCTTTCCCTCCTCCCTCCCCAACTAAATTACCCCCATTTTCTCTATTTCCCATTTGATAACTCCTCTTTTCTATTATTTTCCTCTCTCAAACTTCTTCCACTTTCCCTCACAATTCCTTTCCATCTTCTTCGATCCTGTGGTTATAATTGGATATATACTCACGTCTAGGGATTTGGAGCTAGGATCCATGAATGAGAAAGAGCATGTGTCCCTTGTTTTTCTGAGTCTGAGTTACCTCACATAGTATAACAGTTTCTAGTTCCGTCCATTTACCTGCAATTTGCATGATTCCATTTTTCTTTCTCGATGAATAGAATTCCATAGTGGAAATGTTCTACATCTTCAATATCCATTCATTGGTTGAGGTACATTTAGGCTGTTTCCATTGTGAAAAGAGCAGCAACAAACACGGCTGAACAAGTATCTCTGTTCAAGAAAGTATCTTCAGCTTCAAACTTGATAGCAAATTTTCCACAAGGGAATCTCACCCAGTAATATCCTGTAACACTGAGAACACTTTCCTTGACTCCAACTGATTCACAATTTTATTTCATATGCACTACAAACTCAAGTCTTGTATCTTTTTCAGCATATTATCAAAAATTTGGGGAAAACTGGACCTCCCAATTCTGACAAGGGGTGGTTTTCTTTAGGAAAAAGTTCAACTAAGAACACAGGACTAGAATTTATTTAAAATACTCAAGACATGTTAAATATATGACTGAGACTCCCAACTATCATTTAGTATGCTCTGTGTTGTAGGATATAAAATTAACCCCTCTCTATGAAATGTTAAGCTGACACCTAGTACAGTCACGGTCTCCCATAATTCAATATCCCACTATTGTGAAAAAAAAGAGAAAAAATTCAGATGATTTAATTTCTTAAAAATAATTTAAACACTGGGTGTGACGTCACGTATCTTTAATCCCAATCCTTGGGAGGCAGAGGAGGTGGATGTTTGTGAGATTGAAGCCAGCCTGGTTTACGTAGTGAGTTCTAGGTCAGCTGAGGCTATAGGGAGACTCCGTCTCAGAAAAAAAAAAAAAAAAATCACTTGCACGTGAAGAAATGTGATGAGGTAGTTTTTTTCCCCTTTAAAAAAATATTTAAAGAGTGACTAAAGACCACACAGTTATAAAATGCCTGATAGAAAAATTCCTCTGGATTTTACTGATAGAGAGGTGATAGCCGTGGTGTATGACTAATCAAACTTGGTTTCCTTTATAGTGAAATCATTGCAATTTTATTTTAAATGTAAAATTACTAAGTTTATAAGGTTGAGTCATAAAAATATCAGTTATAGGGGCTGAAGACATGGTTCAGAAATTAATTGCACTGACTGCTCTTGTAGAGGACCCAGGTTCAGTTCCCAACAACAACATGGTGGATAACAACTGTCTGTAACTTTAGTTCCAGGGGATCTGACAGTGTCTTCTGACCTCCCCTGTCATAGTATACAGGTGGTGCACTTACATACATGCAGGCAAAACACTCATACACATAAAAAATTAAATTTTACTTATATTCATAAAAATAAGGGTTAGGCTCTTTAAATAATGAAAATTTCTGTAATAAATATTTCAAGCCAAATTTACTATTTGTGCATCAGAGGCCAAAAAAATTTAAGTTCACAAAAAATACAAAAAAAAAATAAAATAGTTAATGGTTTCTTTTCCAATATATGGCTCTGAAGGTAGATTATTTAAATGTTCATAAAACTTTAAAATCCAGTAGCAAAATAGTTTTAAATTATAACATTTTCCTTATGATAATAGATTATTACCTGTGATTCATTGATGCTCTATGAAGGATCATCACTTAAGAAACTTTCCAGGTTAAAATCACAACCAAATTTGAATACTTGTTTAAAGAAGTATGAAACTGGCAGGTCTTAGCTCAGTGACCATATGAGAACACGCGACAAGGTGGAGTTCTTTGACTAAAGAGAAGTTAGCTAAGCTCCACAGCAAGGCATCTCACTATGGCTGTAGACACAGGGTCTCGAGTTGGAAGCCAGTTTAATTTCTTCTTCTTCTTTTTGTTATTGTTCTTCTATTATTATTACTATCATTGAGACAATGTCTGTCTGTAGCCCCAGCTGGGGCTAAGCAGACCAGGCTGGCCTCAGTTTCACAAAGGCCAGCTGCCTCTGCCTCCTGAGGGCTGGGGTGAAAGGCATGCACCACCAAGCCAGGCTTTGGTTACTTATGGTTCTTTTCCCAATTTGCTTGCAGTTTCTTTCCCAACTTCTGTTTGAAGTCATATTTCAGCAGTTAACCTGGGAACCTGGTAGAGCTGGGGTTGCTCCCAATTCTTCCGTGGAATACTTCAGTGTCTGCTGGAGTATTCACAAGCTTCATGTGTTTCTTTTCTTTCTTTGGCAGTGTATCCAAGGACAGATTCTTGTGAAGAGACTGGTTGTGTTTGAGAAGAAAACAAGTACCCCACTGCAAGCTGTAATCTTCTAAGACTAACGTGTTTCTCTTCTTTCTGTGGTGGGAATCCAGAAATGTCTTTCACAACAGCGTCGTCAGCACTTATTTCTATACGGGTGGTTAAATCTACAGTCAGCACCTCCTGCCTATTTTTGAGTGCAAATTGAGGACATCAATTTCACTTCAGATTCATTCTTTAGCTTAAATTTTTGAATTTTAATTCATTATTACTACTATTATGCTGATTATTATTAGCCTATATGTGAGTGTGTATGGTAGGTGTACACATATGGATGGCGCGCATGTTAAAGTCAGAGGACAATTTGAAGGAGAGTGATTTTTCCTTGCACCATGTGGGTCCTGTGGATCAAACTCCGGTCCTCAGCCATAGCTACCAACTCCTTTACACCCTGAGCCATCCCACCTGTACTCTGGTGCTTTCCTTTTCTTTAAGTCTATCAAACTTCAGCTGAAGTAAACCTGTATAACAGGGGCTCCTCAGAACATAGGCCTTGGTTGCAATGGGAGGTTCATATTCCATGTTTTAGTAAAAATTCTTAAATTTCTCCAGATTGCTAATTTCACTTACAGGGGTTTTTATGTCACCATTCTTTTGTGCCAACATGGCAAACACTACTTCAGTTGCTTAAATTCAGCTGAAGATCATTTCATCCTTAGCAATGTAGCAATTTGCAATTTTACTCTGGTAATCTCTCTTTTAGATACATTTTGCTTCTTTAGAGACTTGCATAGAGTAAAACTGCTTTGCCACATGCGTCTCCTCACTCTGCTCTTCCCAGATGCCACAACTGGGGGCTAATCCTGAGAGCACAGGGCACTAGATTCCTTGCACTAAGCACACTGTGCCACAGAAACGCCACCTCATTCCATCTAGACTTCTGCTGAATGCCAGGCCTTTTTCTTTTGTTTTGTTTTTTGAGACAGGGTCTTAGCTTCAGTTGTCCTGGAACTATGTAGACCAGGCTTGCCTTGATCTCACAGAGATCTGAATGCTTCTACTTCCCAAGGGCTGAGGTTAAAGGCATGTACTCCCACGCCCAGCTATTTTCCTTTACTCCCCTCTCCCCTTTTGTTTGCACTTTTAAATACAAAGATTCATCCTCTCCAGCTGCCCTTTTTGGCCTTTTTGCAGGCACAGTTTTAACCAGAAACCTCATCTATCTGCCCTCGTGCTTCTCCTTGACTGCCCCTTCCACCCAGCTGGCCTTCCTCTTGGACATCTTGGTGGCATGGGCTCACATGCGGATGCTGCCTGCCTGGCTTCTGCCCTTGCTCCTCCTGCCTTCCAAACTGCTCAGAGCCCATGCATCTTAACTTGAAATTAATTTACTAATACAAAAATGTGAAAGAGAATAGGATGGTAAAGTTATTAGACTTGACCTGTGTTTTCCAGATGGGAAGTGAGGGACAGAGCACAGCAATAGGCACAGGCAGGTGGAGTGCCAATCTGACTGGGAAGCCACTGAGAAATTACAGTTCTGCACTGCAAGACGTGCCCACATCTCCATCAGTAACTAAACCATTGGGGGTAACAGGTTTTGGATTAGAGATATTCATCGTCTACTCAGTGTCCCTCGGCACCATCTATGACCCTGCAAGGTTAAGTGCGGATGCATGGTTTCCACTTAGAGTCAGAAGAAAGTAGACACTGTTAAAAACAGTAAAAATTCCCAGTGGTCTGTCTGAAAAGGAAGTTGGCACATCATTCCCTTCATGAGGCTTATTATAATGAAAGGGCCTGATGCCATGACAAGGATCAAACATGGAAAGGGAGAGTAATAGATAGGAACAGCACACTATACAGAGAATTTAAACAAGATATGGCTTTAAAGAGGAGAGGCTTAACTACAAATTCTTGAGAGTAGCTTCATTAAGAATGAGGAAAAAAAGAGGTGCTGGAGAGATGACTCAAGGATTAAGAGCACTGACTGCTCTTGCAGAGGACCCAGGTTCAGTTCCCAGCACCAATATGGTGGCTAACAACCATCTCCAACTGCAGTTCCAGGGGCTCCAACACCCGCTTCTGGCCTCCATGGTCAGGCAAAACACACATACACATAAAACTAAGAATAAAGTAAAGGGTGAGTGTCATGGTTCAGTGACCACAATTCAAGCCTGATGGACTTGAGGACCCGGAGGTATAGGAGCAGGAGAAATCAGGACGCAGGGGATGCAGTGGAGTGTGAACCAATGTATACTTTAGTCTGAGAAGCAACCTTATTTATAGTACAACAAGAGGAAGAGAAAATGTTCTTCTCAAGCCAAATTATCTCATCGTGATGTTTACAGTACCTTCATGATATTTACAGTACCTTCGTGTTCCCAGGGCTCAGCCCTTTTTGGAATTCTATCTGTCCTTCTGTGCTTATTAAACATTCTGTTCTTTACTTATAACTTTATTAGCTACGCAGCTTAGTTATACAAGCTTGCTTATGTACATTTAACAGGGTTCAAGAAACAGTCAATCTCATGATAAGAATAACTGCAGAACAAGAACATTCAAGTTCCCAGGGAACTGAGGCCTCCCATTCCAACTCTGAGTTGATTTCACATCAGAGCTCAGACCTTCACAGGTGAGGATAGGAAGATAGAGACATAGAGAGAAAGAGGAAGGGGAGAGAGAGAGAGAGAGAGAGAGAGAGAGAGAGAGAGAGA
>NW_008329409.1:129726-138533 GCF_000622305.1 Nannospalax galili
GAGAGAGAAATATTCTGAAAAAGATGGCAGCTAAAAGCTGGAGAAGCCGCTTCAGAGAGGAGCCTTCATCTATGGGCCAAATCCCCCTAAGAAATCTCAGGCCAATCCCCAGAAAAAGAAAGGTTTATCATTATTTTAAAATTCTGTATTGATTTTTTAATGAATTTCATAAATAGATTTTTATCATATTTAGACCCCTTCCCATATCTACACCCCCTCTTATAACACTCTCTCTGGATTTCATGTACTCTTTCATAGCACTCTCCCACTTGCAGGTGTCCTGCTTTGCCTTGTAGGGGAACCTTGCTTTCATGACAAGAAATACCGGTGGCACAGAGCCTGACTCTGAGACTTGAGACCTTTGCAGCAAGCCAACTGTAATTTACATATAGTAATTTACATATGTAAATTTAGTAATTTACATATAAAAAGAGGCTAGTGGGTAGTACAGGGTCTAAGGTACATGTAAAGTTCAACCAGACAAAAAACAAAGGGTACTCATGTAGCCTGTCCCACAGATTGTTCAACCCTTTAGTGTGGGCAGAGGGTCCTTTGTTCAAGAACCAGGCATTTGTCAGGGCTATTAAGCAAGAAGTCTTAATTTCAATTACACACACCTGGTGCTATTGATTAGGTTGTTTTTCTCCTCCTATATCAGGGAAGTCAACATGTTTTTTTTTTTTTTTCCTAGAACAAAGGGCACTGTAATCTTTTAACCTGGCCAGCTTCCTTCTGCAAGTCTTTCTGGTGGTCCACATGACAGGGCTATGAGACACTGTTTTCAGTGCTTTGCTCTTTAGCAGAGTCTGCAGCCTGATTTTAAAAGTTCAGGTCCATCTTGTCCTAAGTGCTGCCATCTTGGTCTCCTACACCCACTAGTTATCAGCTGCCAATAGTTCCTCAGCTAAGGTTGGGACTTCTTTTGTCTGACTTGAACTTCCGTGGAAAAGTCTGTTTCCCTGTGGTTGGTCAACCACCACCTCTGGCTCTTAAAATCTTTTCACTCCTTCTTCCAAAATAGACTCTGAACCTAAGACAGCAGAGGTTGTATATACGTGTCCTACCCAGAGACAAGCACTCTGCAGTCTCTTATTCTCTCCACTTTGACCAGTTGTGGTTTTCTGTTGCATGAGGAAGCTTCCCTGTGAGTGTTTAGAGATGTATTAATAGCCTTTCTGCTCCTTATTCTGCTATGTTCCCTGAGCAATAGGTGCAGACATTGCACTGCATTGCAGAAGTGTCTCTTAGGGCTGAGCACCTCACTGACACTTATTGTCTACTTTTGACCAGTTGTGGAACTTTGTAATAATCTTCATCTGTGCTGGATAGCTTTAGTTGTCACCTTGACACACCTGGGTTGAGGGAGCCTCGACTGGGGAATTGCCTCCATTGAACTGGCCTGTGGCCATGTCTGTGGAGTATTTGCTTGATTTTTGAGTGATGTGGGAGGGCCAAGCCCAGTGTGGGTGGTGCTACCCCTGGGAAGGTTTTTCTGTATTGTGTAAGAAAGCAGTCTGAGCAGGGATCAAGGGAACAAGTCAGTAAGCAGCATTCCTCCATGGCCTGTGCTTCAGCTCCTGCTTCCAGGTTCCTGCCCCGAGTTCCTACCTTGGACTCCCTTAGTGATAACTGTGACCCAGGAGATGTAAACCAAATAAACCCTTTCCTCCCCAAGTTGATAATGGTCAGTGTTTTATCGCAGCAATGGAGAACAAACTGCACCATCTGTTGCAAAAAAAAAAAGACTTCTTTGATGACTGGTGAAAGGTATACTTGTCTACAAGTATAAGGTCATATACTTAGAATATAGTAAGAAATTACATTGTTCCAAGAATGTGACAAAATTGGGTTTTCCTCTAGGGTCTACACCATCTCCAATCATGAGTATTTCCATTTGGCTATGATTACAGTACCACACGAGTTCTCTCTCAATGAGTTGGCCTTAAGTCCAATCAGACAGCTGTTGATTACTCCCAAGATAGAGGTGCCACTACTGCAGCTCGAATTAATTTTAATTTGCATTGCCCTAATTGTTAAAGATGTTGAACACTTTTAAAGGTATTTACTAGCCATTTCATTTCTTCTTTTGAGAACTCTTATTTAGATCCATATAATCTTTTAGGGGCGGCAGGAAGGTTCATATCACATGATTTAGTTTAACATAATGCACCTGAGAAAAAGCATGGATGAGCAATTTATCATAAAGTGAGAGCTGTGAAATCACGGTATGGACTGTTTCTTAACTCCCTGTCCCAGATAGAGCTGTAGGTAGGGCGGCGTGTGGTCTGACTCAGGCTGTGAAATCAGGTCCCTGTTCTAACAGTTACACCAGTGTTATACTCAGGGTGTTCACTGAATTTTTGTGTTCCTGTAAAATTATATCAGGAATGTTTAAGAGTTTACAAGAGAATAACAACAACATATTTATAATGTTGATCTGTTTCTGAAAATATCTGTAGTTAGCTTCTGCTCTGGGGAGGAAGGTACAATATGCTTCCTGGGTTAGAGATGGGAGTCAAGAGAAGGAAGTCTCTATCTATCCTTGATGGGATGGAGTCTACAGTTTACTTTGAAGGAGCAGGACCTCTGGCAGAGTAGCTACTAGTGATCCACATAAAGGGAGGGGATCCACAGTGATACACAGAAAGGGAGAGGACTGAACAGAATTAGGAACAGCCTAGATGTGTCCTCAAACTCTCATGAATTCTCACAAATTTCAGAATTGGAATAGATTTGTGAATATGGGTAAAAGCAGGGTTGTCTAGAGACACATCATTACTAGGGAATTCTTATGATCCTCCTTGCACATATTTCTGTTTCTACATGGTCAGAATGGGGTTGAAGACAGCACTGGGTATGTGTGTGCCGTGCAACTCATCACGGGACCAGGAACACTTCTGTGATGTGCAGGGTTTATTGAGGTGACACAGGCATGCCATGTCATTCTATTTGAACTTCATTTCTGGAATAATTTGTATCCATATCTTACAAAGCAAGGAAAAATATATATTGAAAATTTGTGTTTATTGTTCACAAAATGCAAATGCTAAGGAACTAAATCCGGCATCCCGGCATGAGTTACCAAATTGTTGGTGACACCAAACAAGCCATCTCCATCTGGTTCCTGGGCAAGCATCGAATTTAGGGCTCCTCCTTTTTCATTATGCAAGGTGCTCCTGGGTCGCAGATGGTGCATTTCTGAGCACTGCTTTCCTCTCATTGATCCTCTTTGGCTCTCCAACTGTTAAACCACACCTGAAGCAGAGGAAAGACTGGGAATGTATCAGCATACCCAACTCTTCATGTCATGATTGAAAAAACACTCCATGCATGAAGGATTATATGCCACTGACATCCTAAACAAAAGCTATTCTCTAAATGTTCAGATACCTTACGCAGATACAGAGTTTGCTGTGTTGGAGCATATGGCTAGACTCTGTGGTCCCTGTGTTCCATGCACAGAATTGAAAACAACAGCAACAACCACTACTTTACAAAAAGTGATACCACACTCCCTCCTTCAGATCACCCATAGTGATTAGCAACTCTGTGCCAAATGCTGGAACAGACTCAATAAAAGACACATCTGCACAATTAATTTAATCTCTAAGGTATATTTTGAATGGTAACGTTTTTCACTCTTATTAGGCAATTAAAATTAGTTCAGTATTCTTCTCTTTGATTGTTTCATTTCTTAGATTGGTTTTCAAAGTTACTAACCCTTGCTCTTTCCCACTACCTATGGGACATTTTTTGCAGTATTTTCAAGTAGACACAACACCTCACCTGAAAACATTGCCCCAAATTAAAATTGAGTGTCTCCACTGTCTATATGAACTCATAAAAACTTACAAAGGAAAGGAGGACCAGTCACTGGGACTTTTAAGCACCCTTCCCACATTAGTCTTACTTTAACTCAACACACATTGGTCACTAGTACAATGGGTTCTACGTGCGAATTACTCTCTTGTCCCAATAGTTATCAGTTCCTTCATTTAGTTGAGTGCATATGTGGGTTTTTTTGTTATTTACTACAATTGGACTCTTTTATGACAGTAATATATCCTGCATCAGTTTGAATAACTACAATATTCTCAGCCACGTGACTCCACATAGAAGTTTCCTATAAAGTACAACATGACAAAAGGGGTTTATGATGCATTATAGGATAAATACCTATACATGTACATGTAGGTGTTCTACATGTATGTATTTATAGAAACCTATGCCTTAAAAATGAACATATTTATGTTTATTTTTTCATAAAGGATAGGAGAAGCAGCCTACTCTTTTGGTTTACTTTTTCATTGTGGTATCACATTCCCTCTCGTAATGGGGAAAAATCACTAGCTGAATTGTAGTAATTCCATATTCAATTATGAAGTCTAATGTTTGTCATCATAAGAAAGACAGTGACCACATACCAACTAAAATACCTAGGCCTACACTGTCCAAAACCTGAAGTGGGCTATAGATTGACTACCTTGCCACATTCTTTCTAAGATTTACCGACCTACACTGTGGTTTCGGACATATTCAGGCTTCTGGCAAGCATCATCCTGTGAAGAGAAAGACACCAAAACTCGGTATTCAGTGCTGTGGAGAAAATGCAACATCTGAAATACATTCCATGCTTCATTCAAACTTAACCATCTCCCTGCTCCACTCTCAAGGATACTTAAGTGGAACTCTAAGAATAAGCCTCCTTTTAGAAACAGTCTCAGTGCCTCACAAAATTTAAGTTGGTGTTTTGTAACTTGGTAGTCAAGACAACTTTTTTCCCTTAAGAAATTTTAAGGTAGCATACACAAATTATTTTAATGCAGAATTTTAAGAATAAGCACAAATGCAGAAGTCGATGATGAAAAATTAGGCAAATTTTAAACACAGGAATTATATTGAAAATATGTTTAAAAACTCCATCGTGGCAGAATATCCTTCTCCTAACCCTGATTCCAGTAAAGTTTTATTTGCCAAAGAAGGCAGGCAGCAGGGCAAGGAGGACAGTGATGGAGAGACAAAGAGATAAATTGGAGATATCAAAAGTAAAAGTTTTCAGGTATTAAAGAATACAGTCAAGGATGTATAGCCAGGCCTAGGAGTATAATCCCAGCTACTTACAGAAAGATGACAAATTAAGATCCAAACCTGCCAATCCTCAAAAATAAGTTCAAGACCAGCCTTCTCAAGAGACACTGTCTCAAAAGTAAAAATTAAAAAGAAGGCTAGGAAGACAGAAGATGGTGGCTCACACCTGCGGACACAAAAGTACAACTCTCACCTCAAAGGAGATAAGAGATAGTTTGCTCTGGAGCCAAATATGAGTGACCGTGACCAGGGCCACAGATTTACGTTACCCCAAATTCCATGTTCCAACATGGTAACAGTTTCATGAAGTTTTCAAGACACCTCTCTAATACGGTGATGGAAACATCAGAGAGGTGGGTTATAGCAAAGCATGGGGAATTCTACTACTGGCCTTAGATGCTATCTGACAGGCTTCTTAGCCCTTGGGTTCGTGGAAGTTGGTGATCTGCTAAGTTAGTATGTTCCAGAAGGTTTTTATCTGTTAGTTACAGGCTATTAAGTTAGATGCAGAGGTAGACAAAGAATGGCTATTCAGGGGGCTAACAATGGGACAAGATAAACTAAGTAAGCTCTGAAACTGCAGAATTCCAAAGCCTCCACAATCACTGAAATTCTAATCGGCTGATCAGTCTTGCAGGAGCCTTAGTTGAAGATGCAGGTTTTATTCTGGGAACTTTCATTCACATACCTGTAGTTCAACTGATTGGGTGGCAGAAGCAAGAGGACTCCATGAAGCTCAGGTCAGCCTGGTCTATTACATACAGCTAGAGCTAGACTCAAAGAGCATTGCCCAAACACAAAACCAAAGAAACTAAAAATATGGCTGCCTCCATAGATCAGCTGTAGACAGCTTAAGTAGCACACACAAAGCTCTAGGTTCAACTCCCAGTACTGGAAAGAAAAAGAAGGACCGAATGGACAGGGACAAAGCAAATCACATGACTACTACTTCATGTCCATCAATATAGCTACTAAAAATCTTGCAGATAATAATGAGCATGGGTAAGGTGGTGGAAAACTTAGAAAGCTTTTGCCTTTGGCGTGGAGAAGCCAATTCACTAAGAAAAAAGGAACAAGTGGTTAATCAAAAAATTAAATATCAAAATAGCATTGATCCAACAATTCTATTCTGGTTGTATACCCAAGGACCAGAAAACCTGGGGTTGAAGAGATATTGGTCCACCTTATTCACAACAGCCCTGTTCAGAACTGCCGCAGGACAAAGCAACCCAGATCTCCAACAGAGAGGAATACTGCAAACAATATGGGGTAAATTCATACAATGGGATGTTATTTATTTGGCTAAGTGAAATAAGGTAGTCAGGACAGACAGATGAGTATCCTGTTCTGAGGTGTCTAGAGTACTCCTGTTCAGAGAGGGAAAAAGGAAGGTGTCAGAGTCTCAGGGAGAAAACAGAATTCTTTTGATGGGGTGCATTTTCTTGGTCAAGATGAAGCGACTTCTAAGGTTGTGTCACACACATCATGAAAATGCCTAACACTAGCAAGTTCTAAACTATCACAGTGCCTTGAGACTATTTTTTGCTTCTCTGTGCTGTACCACAAGTCCAAATTGAAACAAAATGAGTGGCACCAACCACACTTGATTCATGTCAGCACAGCATGAAAATATTGACTTGACCCACAAAGTATCCTCCCAAACCCATCACTAAGGTAGGAGAAGGTGCCCATAGTTTAGGAGTTGGTAGAGAAGACTAAGCCTCTAAGTAGAAAAAGGCACCTCAACATGAGCCGGAGCATCAGTCAGGTGAGTGTGACTTCTGGCACAAGACACATACCTTGTGAGCACATCTGGGTACTGAGCCTCTTGGAAAGCATTTTCCAGTTCCTGCACTTGCCACTGTGTAAAGAGAAATTGGAGCTGTTGCCTCCTGTACTGGTGCCTCTGAACCACAGCATCCATGTGGTCTGGATTCTCTGAGTCTGGGTCCCAGGGCTCCTGGTCACTAGGACTACCCTCAGGCCGCAGGCCATTCTCAAGGCACAACTGTTCCCTTTGATTAAGGTGGCCCGCATTGCCCAGGTTACCTTGGTGATTCACATTGTCCCCAAAGCTTTGAACTCCCTCATAAATGTTGGCACCTTCTGTCCCTGCTGCAGCCCCCTGTTCAGGGTCATAATCTCCCAGGCTGAAGTCATCATAATTTACCTCGTGGGCCAGGGTTGCCGTTCCTCAGAAACCTGGAGGCCGCCACAAGTGCTGTGGTCCTTAGTAACTGAGTTGCCCAAGGGCTGTCAGTACATGGTCCCTGCTCAGGCTTGACTTCCACCAGTGATATTGGCTTCCTCCTCTTCCAAGACTGCTGTTGGCTTTCTGAGTGCTGTCTATCATGGTGGGTTAGGCTAGTTAGGTGTAAACTTGGTGGGGTGTAGCTAAAAGGATGAGGCTACACGGAGAAGGATGATGGGAGGGACAGAATCTGACCTTATGTGATCCCTTTTGAATGGGTGGCATTGTCCTCTCTCCCTGGGACTCCACGGAGGACCTTGAGAAAGGAGTTATGGGAGACTGCAAGCTGATTTTGGCGTAGGGAGTGGAGGACAGAAAAACACTGAGTAAGCAATCCCTGAGTGAGTTTTCGGGGACATTTTCATGACCTTAAACTCCACATTTTGCTGTCTGCTCGCCACATGAGTTGTGAATTGAGTGGATATCGTCAGCTCAGTGTCTGCTCATTTCAAGTTTCCACGAGGACACCTAAAGCACAGGCTGATCATGGTATTCCAGGGGCAACATGGCAACTTAGGCCAGTTTTTGCACAGCATTCTGGGGGACAAGACACTGCAGAAACCTGATGCTACCCTTTAAGAAGTTAAAATATTCTAGATGGTTGGTAGTGAATCTGTATCTGATTCCTTGTATAACGCCCTGCCCAGCGTTTATCACATCCGAAAATGCTGACACTGCATGGGGTCCTTCTCTGTGCTGCAGTGTGGATGAACCACTCAAAATTGAGAGAGCTTTGGAACAATAACCAGATCAGAATAAGCACCATACACACATTAAGAAAATAAACACTGGGGCTGGAGAGATGGCTCAGCGGTTAAGAACACTGACTGTTCTTGCAGAAGACCCAGGTTCAAATCCCAGCACCCACAGGTCAGTCAACAACTGTCCGTAACTCCAGTTCCGGGGGATCTGACAGCCTCTTCTGTCCTTTGCAGGCATTGCACGACATGGGTGCACTTACCTACATGCAGGCAATACACACATACACATAAAATAAAAATAGTAAAATGAAATAAAAAAAGAAAAGAAACACTAAAGGAGAACTTTTTACCAGTTATTTTTAAAGAGTACTACTCACAATGAATGGTTTACTGTGTTCTAAAGCTTGGGTGGTGTTCATAAGACCTGGCATAAAAATCCAATCAGTTATTCTCTGGTTAATTTCTTTATTCGTTTGAGACATTATTCCATGTAGCTCATATTGACCTCAAATTCGCTGTTCATCCACTGATGATCTTGAACTCCTGATCCTCCTGTTTCTGCTTTGTGAGTGTTAGGGTTATAGACATGTGCCACCATGTTGAATTTATTCTTTATTTTGTTATCACTTTTGTTCTTTTTTACTGAACTTTTTGCAAATTTCCTACAATATATTTTGACCTTATTGTCTGTATACCCTTACCATGTACTCCCCACCCAATTTCATGCACTCTATTACACACACATATTATATATTATACATATATAT